>NW_028261382.1:20314340-20623915 GCF_051295495.1 Thamnophis sirtalis
AGACGCCAGACTTGTTCGCCTCCAGCGAGATGAGCCTCATCCGATGCCTGTAAATATTAGGAAGTCTCCAAGGCTATTAAGAGATTTCTTCAGTAACTCCACAGACAGTAAGCCTTGGAAGCAGATGGATGTCTTCCCCCCCCCCGCCCCCTCTGCAGTGCCAAAACCTAAGATTTAGCATGATAATGAGATTTCCCATTTACACAAGGATATCAAACAAAGCCACTGACTCTGAATGGTCTCTCTGCTCACGATATCTGGGGAATATTACAGATTGCCACATGCATTTTTATTAAATAAAGAATAAGAATAATGGACTGGGCTTTTGAAGGATGGATGGCTCCCAAATTCAACAGTAGCCAACTGGCAAGGGACCACTCGAACCAGAAAAGGCACAGCTGCATAGCTACGTTTAAGTGGGAATTGGTTATTTTTTCTGGAAAGTCCACAAACTGGGTCAAATTAATAAACATTTCCAGCACACAACTACCTCCCCCCCAGTTCAAAACAGTGATGGCAACTTTCAATTAGGCTTCGAATCTTACCAGAAATGGTCTGACACTGACGCATCCCTTCCCCAGATGCTTCCACAAGCATTGGAAGTCCTAAGGATCATTAGGGCATTTAGATTGAAACAACCTAATCTAATCTAACCGGAAATTAATCCAGGAGAGCAGCAGCCTAGAAATAAGGGAGAAGTTCCTCACGGTGAGAACAATCAACTAGTGGAATGGCTGGCCTTCAGATGTTGTGGTTGTTTAAGATAAAGGTTCCCCTCAAACATATGTGCTAGTCGTTCCCAACTCTAGAGGGCGGTGCTAATGTCCGTTTCAAAGCCGAAGAGCCAGCGTTGTCCAAGGACGTCTCCGTGGTCATGTGGCTGGCATGACTCAACGCCAAAGGCGCATGGAAAGCTGTTACCTTCCCACCAAAGGTGGTTCCTATTTTTATACTTGCATTTTTAGGTGCTTTCGAACTGCTAAATTGGCAGACAAGTAACAGGAGCTCACTCCGTTACACGGCGCTAGGGATTCGAACCACCGAACTGCCAACCTTTCTGATCGACAAGCTCAGCGTCCTAGCCACTGAGCCACTGCATCCCAAAACATTCTTAGAGGCCCCCATTAAGAGTTCAGACTCTTTCTTACCACCCACAGGCAAGGGAAAAAA
The DNA here is from genome assembly GCF_051295495.1 of Thamnophis sirtalis. Classification (NCBI taxonomy): domain Eukaryota; kingdom Metazoa; phylum Chordata; class Lepidosauria; order Squamata; family Natricidae; genus Thamnophis; species Thamnophis sirtalis. The sequence continues at coordinate 20,315,511 of NW_028261382.1, forward strand.
ATCAAAGCCACTTGCCCTTCCCATGTGTAAACACAAGCGTCTCCCACTTACCTTTGTGTATCATTGCACACAAATCCTGGAGGACACTCTTGCACACAATCATCCTCATGCTTTCGAACTGCTAGGTTGGCAGAAGCTGGGGCAAATAATGGGAGCTAACTCCATTACACGGCACTAGGGATTCGAACTGCCGACCTTTCTGATCGACAAGCTCAGTGTCTTAGCCCCTGAGCCACCGCACCCCTCTGTGGATGGATTACTGGAGCCTTTCAAAAAAGAGACTATACAGCCATTTGTCTGAAATGGTCCCATACTATAGGATCACATGCATGCCAGGGAGCTCCTCTTCCAGTTTCTGGCGCTCCCATGCACAAAAAGGCCAGCTGGCCACTGTGCATGTGCACGCCGGAACCAGGAAGAGCAATGAGCGACAGCTGGCGTGCCCAGAGAGATGGCTCTGCATGCCACTTCCAGCACACATGACATAGGTTCAGCATCATTGGTATAGAATCTCCTGCTCGAGCAGGTGATTGGACTAGATGACCTCCAAGATCCCTTCCACCTCTGTTATTGTATGTTCTATGAACCACACTTCTTTTTTCCTAGGGCTGAAACAGTGACTGGCCCAAGAGCTCCTAGCTGGGTACGTGGCTAACACAGCACTAGAACTCCCCATCTTCCTGATTTCTAGCCTGCTGCCTTAACCGCTATACCAAATTGGCTCAAAACATTGCAGTTGTTCAGTTAGTAACCTGGCTGTTAAGTGAATCTGGCTTCCCGCACTGACTGAAGGTCACAGAAGGGAAATCACATGACCTTGGGACACAGCTACGGTCATAAATATGAATCAGTTGCCAAGTGTGTGAATTTTGATCCCATGATCACAGGGATAACTGCGAAAAACCATCTTAAGTCAGGGCCGTCATAACTTTGAGGACTGCCCATAGTGCTATATGCTGGTACTCTGCTTTGCAGACGGTCCCTTCCCACTGCCAGCTTCTGCCTAGTTATTCATACCACCCCAAGCTATGACTTTGAGAGGGAGAATCTTGGGGGAATGTTGGTTCAAGTGACACTTCAGAAACGATAAATCTAATGAAGCCATACACACACACACACAAAAACGCTGACAAAGAAAAACACAATTTGCTGAAGGCTACATGCAACCTTTTCCAGTCACCAAGTGTAAGCATTCATTTTCTCAACTCTGAAAGACGAAGGGATTGGAAGGACACTAAAAGGTTAACTACTATATTTCCCCGAAAATTAGACCGGGTCATTTTTTGCTCCAAAAGGCCCCTAACCCAGGTGTGTCAAACTCAATTTTATTGAGGGCCACACCAGGGTTGTGTTTGATCTCAGGGGGAGGGGGCGTGGCCAGATCGACATCATTCGTGTCGGGGGCGCCTGTGGTGGCTTGAGCCTTCTGCCAGTGAAAACGGGCTCCTGAGCTCCGTTTTCAGCTGTAACGGCCTCCTGCATCCCTTTGCCAGCAAAAATGGAGCTCGGGAGGGCTGCCCGCTCTCTCCTGCAACCCTAACCCTAAACGTAGGTAATTTGGGAATAGTCAAAATGAAGGCATTGGCCAGAAGATACGTTTGGTGGCCAAACAGGGACCGGGATACTACCAAATGGGTAGCCATATGTGCACACTGCCAGGAGCCCAGACCAGCTCCCCTCTCCGCTCCGGCGCATGAATGGGAAACACCAAGGGCCCCCTTGTCAAGGGTACACATAGATTTCATTGGGCCGTTCCATGGGCAAACATTTATGGTGATAATCGACTTCTACTCAAAATGGTTAGAAATTTGTTATCAAAGTGGAACTTAAGAGGCGATTAGGGGGATAGATAGATAGATAGATAGATAGATAGATAGATAGATAGATAGATAGATAGATAGATAGATAGATAATTAACCTAAACATGTGTATTAATAGTAGAATTATATGGATTGAAGAACTGGAAAAAACATGAATAAAAATACTTTAAACGATTTAAAAACTTTAAATGATTTAAATGATATAAATGATATGATTGTGATTGATACTAAAACTGTATAAGGAGGATGTTGAAAAATGGAAGAATGAACAATGGAACATTGATTTAACTATGGAAACATGAACAATACGAAGAAACAAAATAGGTGGAAACACGTCTTTGAATATCTTAGCGACAGTTAAAATAGGGATAAAAAATAGTGGGGGGAAATAATTATTATATATTAATATGTTAAGATATACAAAAGGACAGAAAGATGGTTCCGAAAGGAAGGATGATAATAAAAGACATGTATAAATAATAGGAAACAATGGAAATGAACTGTAATATTTAGGACTAATAAGACTATGTTTATGTGTACTGAAATGTATGTTACCCAGTTACCAAACCATTCACGCATTGGTGTGCATAAAGAATATAAAAAATAAAAATTTGAATGAAAAAAAAAGAGATTTCGGTAGACCATTCCATGGGCAAATATTTATGATGATAGTCGATGTGTACTCCAAATGGTTAGAAATGCCTCCACAACAGCGGATGCAGTTATCAAAGCGCTAAGAAAACTATTCGCAACTCATGGCCTACCAGGCATTTTACTCTTTGACAACAGGCCCCAGTTCGTGGCCAACCAGTTCCAACTATTCTTAGCAGAACAAGGAATCCGCCATGCCCTGATCGCACTGTTCGTTAGGGTTAGGGCAGAGGGTTGCAGGAGGCCATGGCAACTGAAAACGGAGCTCAGGAGCCCATTTTCGCTGGTAGAAGCACCGTGGGCCGGTCATTCACTGATTCCAGGACAACCCCGTGGGCTAGATCTAAGCACCCCGCGGACTGGATGTGGCCCATGGGCCTTGAGTTTGACACCCCTGCCCTAACACCTAACCCTAATTTAACAACTGCGGTGATTCGCTTAACAACTGTGGCCAAGAAAGGTTGTCAAATGGGGCAAAACTCGCTTAACAACCAACTCCCTTAGTGGTGGGAACTTCAGGCTCAGTTGGGGTCGTAAGTCGAGGACTGCCTGTCATTGAGAAACGCTAGGCTTAATTTGGATCAGCTGGTGGTGCTTCCTGCTTAAGGAGCCCATCAGGTGAATTAAACTCTCCGCTGGATAGGGTGAGTTTCTGGCAAGGAGAAGGCACCGGTTGTGCCAATCACAGGTGGGCAACACAAGCTGCCAAATATGTGATTTTTCTTTTAAATAAAAAAAGTCCTTGACCTACAACAGTTCATTTAGTGACGATCCAAAGTTTCAACAGCATTATTTAAAGAAGTAATAAGGGTCCAGTTGGTTTTAGCTTTGTTTGGTTTTAGTTTCTTGGCACCGTACCGAATTCAAATGAAAATTATGAGGAAAAGACAGATAAAACAGAGCTGGGATAAGTTGGGTCATTTTAACACTTTTAATATATTCCATCCAGGCCTCCAATTAACCAATTTCACTTTAGCTGAAGTCAAGAGGTGGCACACAAATTCTCTTTGCACACTATCTGCTTCTTTGCCAAAATAAACGTCAGAACAACAGAAAGTGGTTAAAATATTCCTGCATAAAATCTCATTTGGATTTAACAGACTTTCTGCTTTGAGGGACCCTCTTTCCCCTCCATTAGTCCATTAAATTGAGGGTTTTAAACCAATGTATTTCAATGCCAGATCCTGTTTATGCTTGTAACGAAGCTAACTGCAAAATAGATAAATAAATCATTTCCACTCAAGCCCAAAATAAAAACAACAGTGCGTGTGACTACAGAGCTTTGTTCAAATAAATGCCTCATATAAAGTTTTTTTAAAAAAAAAATCATACTCTGGATTTTTGTGTATCCATAATCTGGCATACGTTGCTTGGCACAAGATGTTCCTAAAAATAATATTTTCATCAACATTTCAGAGGAGAAAAAAAAGCATGTTTCTTGTTTGCCTCTAACCCTGTGATGACGAACCTGTGGCCTCTCTGCGGGCACACTAGCAGTCACCCCAGCTCAGCTCCACTGCGCATGTGCACGTGCTTCCCGTTGGCCAGCTGATTCTCGGGTGTCTGCCACACATGCAGAAGAGGGGGGAGATGCGGGAGATGCACATGAATGTGCAAGGGAGGGCGGGTTCACGTGTGCATGCACAGGGGTCGTACATGCATGTGCGGGGGAATGTGCGGGGCAACACACACACACATACACAACCTGTTTTTGCTCCCAGGAGGCTGCAGGGAGGCCTACTAGGCCCAAAATGGGACACAAGGGGGAGTGGGGAGAGCACAGGGTTGCGTGTGCATGCGCAGGGGATAGAGTGCGGGCGGGGTGTGTGTGTCATGTGCGCATTGCATTATGGCTGAGGGCGCGCACGCTTTTGGCATGTAGCGACAAAAAGGTTAGCTATCTAACCTATGATCCCTAAACTTTTTAGGAATTAGTGGAAAGCATCAAATGAAGATTGCAAGGAGGGATAGATCCACAAAAGATCCTGACAATCTACTTTTTATCGGGCTTTTTTCAGCAGAAATCCACTCCTATTTTTTAAAAAATGTTTTATAGATGGCACTTCTCACCCTCAAGGTTGGCAAAGATGTTTAAGGATATGTCAGTTAAATGCTGGAAATGCCATCAGATACCTGGTTTGTACTATCACATGTGGTGGACATGCCCAAAGGCAAAAAAAAATTTGGACAAAGGTACAAAAAATGATAAAGCAACATATTGATTTAAAAGCAGAAATATTTCTGTTGGGTATTCTACCAGATTATAATAATGGAAATACATATTTGATCCTACATTATTAACTGCAGCCAGAATTGTATTTGCACAACAATGGAAAAGGGAAGAGATCCCTACAGATGAAAATGTGATTAAAAATTATCAGAATGTGCAGAAATGAATAGATTAACACTTGCAATTAAGGAAAAGGAACAAAGTGAATATTTTATGATATGGGATTTATTTTATCAATGGTTAGATTAAAAAATAGAAGTTTAAAACATGGAAATATAAGAAAAAGATTAATGAAATAAGGGAGATTTGTCAAAATAGAATAGAAGTTGTTGTTGTTGTTGTTATTATTATAGAATTAATATCAATGTAATGAATATTGTTGTAAACATTACGGTGTCCATCTTTCAAACTATTTACACCCAGACAACACACTGATTAATTGAAAATGAAACTTTGACGTGTTAAAAAATAAAAAACTTCATGGAATAAAAAAGTTAGAACTGTTTTTCCTGCAACTTCTAAAAAGAAAATAGCTCACCAGTTTGAAATAGATCAGGAACAAACTCCTCCTGGTTTAATTCACCCAAACAGAGGATCCACACTTTCTTGCTACAAACCACAACAAGGTCACATTTTGTGGGTTTTGTATTTTTGAAGGGAGGTGGGAATCTGGACAACCTCGGGGCTGCGTTAAGAGTCGGAAGAATGCCATTTTTATTTCATGCGAGAGGCCAGTGCACCCAAGGACACACTAAATCACACACTCGATGTATTTCTTGTTGGTTTGTTTTGATGTGTTTTTTTTAAGTAGGCACAAAAAAAAAAAATAGTGCAGTTGCCCAGCCAATCCATGCTCTCCCACGTAAACAGCTCCTTTCGGTGTTAAAATGCTGAGTTTGTGTTTTGGAGAATGTTTTCTCCCTGTTCCCGCAGCCTAAAAGACCCATTTCAAACTCTCTTTCTGGAGGAGGAAAATACAGGTAGACCGTTCGACTTACAAAAGTTCATTTAGTGTCCATTCAAAGTTACAACGGCTCTGAAAAAAAGGGACTTGTGACCACTTTTCATACTTTCAACTTTGGTCGCAAATGTGAAAAACAGCCATAGATCACCTTTTTTAGGGCCGCTGTTATTTCAAACGGTCACTAAACAAGCTGTTGTAAGTCAAGGACTACCTATATCATCCTCCTCTTTTAACAACCCCCCTAATCCCTTGCAGGGTGGAGTCTGGGCAACTGAATGGAGCGGAGTGTTTTACTGGCCGGATACTCTTCCTGTTGCCAATGCAGAGGTTTTTTCCAGCAGATATATTCTCAGTGTGTCCAGAGAGAGAAATATCTGCTTCTACCTAGGATCAAACTCACAACCTCGTGATTGTGAGGTGAGCGCTCCACCTCTAGGCTGAGGACTGACTACTTCAGTGGTGGGTTTCAATTTATTTTACTACTGGTTTGCTCATGCGCACACATGCGCAGAAGTGTCTGGGCGGAGTCTCCTGCCACCACCACTACTGGTTCGCCCGATCCGGGGCGAATGGCAGAAACCCACCTCTGGCCAATTCCACCTCACTCACTCCCACCCAGTCACATAACACCCGGAGTCATGCCACAGCAGGGTTGGGCCAGCATCTCAGGTCGGAGAGCAAATCTGCCCCCCAAAGTTACCAAGGAACATCAAGGACCAACAAGGGCCGAAAGAAGTGCCCACGAGACCCTGCAAGAGATGAGATGCCTGGGAATCTGCCCCGGCCGCTTCTCTCTGCAGCAGAGGGATAAAAGAACCACATGTGGCTCCAGAGCCACATGTTGCTGACCCCTGTCTTAAGTTAAAGGAAGGGAGGCTGAGGTAGCTTCTTCCTTCATCGGTATTTAGTATTCTTTTTAAATCACTGCTTTTGAGAGGGTATTTACTCCAGAGAGGAAAGGTTCGAATCCCTCTTCAAACATACAGGACATACACCATTAATCCTTGTTTATCATGGTGATGCTTCCCAGAAAAACAGACCCTAATAAACAAACTTACGTTAAATATTTGAAGTGTTGTGCATGTTGCTTGTGCGTTTATTAAACTCCACCGCTCTTGCACCTCACAGCAATTTAAGAGCCAAGTTTTTACATTTTTCACTGCCTGTTTTTCCGGCGACGTAGGATGCATTTCCACATGATGTGGCTCCCCTCAAGAGTGACACGAGGGCTTCTCAACCGGTTTTCCTAACAAGTCAGGTTTGTCCCCAAGAAGAACAAACCGGAGACTGTCTCACACCAGAGAAATTCTGAGACAGCGCGTTGAACTCGCAGGGCTGCTGGTTTCCTCCCCAACCTCGTACCAGGAACTGTTTATGTGCACGTTATATGCCTCATATAATACCACATCAAAATCAGGATGCATCATTCATGCCTTTCTCCCAGTAACTGTCTCCTTTTTTTCCCCTTTCTGATTGTGCAACTGGTAATATTTCAATCAGAACTGGGTTTTCAAACTGCCTGCAAGCCATGAGTTGCAAAATAAAGGACAAACTGGAGTTACTTCTAAAGTAATAAAGGCATAAAGGCAGGATAAAAATCGAATAAGTAATAAGCAAAAGGCATTAACAAGACCATCCAAATATTATTTCCATATTACATTCTCCACAATGTTCAACAGGTAAACTGGCAGCCATAAAGCTGGAACAAGACAATGAAATCTCAGCTTGGCTCTCTTGCAGCATCTTCTTATCTCTCCTGATTTCCATGAACACGAAGTCCTTGAACGGTTTGCTTAGTGACCATTGAAAGTTACAATGCAACTGAAAAAAGGGACTTATTACTGCTTCTAGCGCTTACGACTGTTGTAGCATCCCCATGATCACACATTCAAAATTCTGACACTTGGTAAGTGGTTCATCTTTATGATGGGTTGCTGGGTTCCAGGTGATCCCCTTTTGCGACCCCCACCCCCCACCCCCCCAAAAAATCAGGCAGGATACCCTATACCATTTCAGACAAATGGTTGTCTAGTCTCTTAAAAGCCTCCAGTGATGGAGCACCTACAACTTCTGGAGTTCCATTAGTTAATTGTCAGGAAGTTTCTCTTTACTTCCAAGGTTGCTTCCCTCCTTGATCAGTTTCCATCCATTGCTTTTTGTCCTGCCCTTAGGTACTGTAGAAAATAGGTTGACCCCCCTGCTCTTTTTGTCAGCCCCACAATTATTGGAACCCTTGTCCTACTACACCCCCTATTCCTTCTTTTCACTACACTAGACATATCCGATTCCAGAGAGGGAGGGAGGGAGGGAGGGAGGGAGAAAGGAAAGAAAGAAGGAAGGAAGGAAGGAAAAAAGGGAGAGAAAGAAAGGAAGGAAGAGAAAGAAGGAAGGAAGGAAAGAGAGGGAGGGAGGGAGGGAGGGAGGGAAGAAAGAAAGAAAGAAAGAAAGAAAGAAAGAAAGAAAGAAAGAAAGAAAGAAAGAAAGAAAGAAAGAAAGAAAGAAAGAAAATCACCCAGCAGCTCAGAGCAAGTATCAGCAAGTAGCACCACCTCCAGAACATGCTTTGCAAACAATTAGGACCCACTGAAATAACATCCCCAGAAAAAGGCCCATGTGAAGCCATGGGGTGGGGGGGGAAGGGGAGAAGATAATTAATATTAGTCATACCAATCCTATCTGGCTTGTAGGTTTAGCTCTCATTATACAAACAGAGCTGAAAACACTCAACCCTCCCTCCCTTTCATCTCTGAATTAAAGGATCTGTTCCCAAGTAGGGAGGGATTTTTACAGACACTGAGGTGTGCAATGGTAACCGAATAGAAATGCTCCTTATGCCCATGGTGGTGGTGGGGAGACAAGGGGGGGGGAATTGAGCTGAAGGTTAAAAAGAAAGAAGGAATTCAGTGGATCAAATCAAGAAGGAACAATCTGGAACACAACCTGTAGCATTTTCAGGGTACATACATACATACATACATACATACATACATACATACATACATACATACATACATACCGAAGCCGCATATTCAAAGTAAGAGATTTGAATTTACAGGAATGCATTAATTGTATTAGCCTGCTTGGATTACAGAGCAGCCTCCAGTGCCAAGCCGCACTCAAACTTGCCAAATAAAAAAAAAGTTAAAATCCAATGCATACATTAAAAAAAACAATTATGTTATATAATATTTATGTAATCCAGGAAAAAGATTTCACGATCGTTTGAACAAGGTTTTAGACTAGGCGCGCATCCCTCATTTTCTTGTAGCTGAGAGTGCCTTGAACTTTATGGTCACAAGGTACAATCCTCCCTTCTTGAAAATATGAAAGCTACTTATTGAAACAAATATATGAATTACGTTTTAAGGTAAACCAACGCCAAGACCCCGAGAAATTAAGGACCAGCATCCCTTCAGCTGCTGTTGAACTATTAACATCGATTTGCATCCTCTTTCATTGTTACCCATCAAAGTCTGATCATTGAAAGAGAAGATGGAGAAAGCTTTCCAAAAAACAGACCACTCTTTCATGGACAGCCAAAGTGCTTTATGGACAACTTTTCCTCTGAATCCTCAAATTTCCTCCTTTAATACAGGAAATAAATTTCTTACACTAAAGGAAAATGCTTTCAAGGTACCTTACTGAGTAGTGCTAAACAAAATGCATCTGCTTGCTTTAATGCCTTCCTATGTGATGGACCAGGGGTTGCTAAATGTTTGGGGCTGCTACAGGTAGTCCTCAACTTACGACCACAATGGAGCCAACATTTCTGTTGTTCAGCAAGACGGTTGTTAAGTGAGTTTTGCCTCGTTTTACGACCTTTCTTGCCGCAGTTGTTTAGTGAATCACTGCAATTGTTAGCAACGTAGTTGTAAAGTGATCTGGCTTCCCCCTTGAGTTTTCTGGTCAGAAGGTCACAAAAGAGGATCTGAAACCGTCATAAATACATGCCAGTTGCCAAACACCTGAATTTTGATCATGTGGATGCGACAATAGTCGAAAGCATGGGAAACGGTTCTGAATCCCTTTCTCCAGTGCCAGTTGTAACTTTGAACAGTCAATACATGAGTGGTTGTCAGTTGTAAATCAAGGACTTCCTGTACAGAATCTTGCTGGCATGTAGGGAGCATCCCCACATCAACAAATGGACTGGCAAGAAGTCTGCTGCGGATGCTACGTATTGATCACAACTTTCTCTCTGCCCTCAAAAGAGCTTTTCCCAAAAGGCAAATGGGTTTTCTTGGGTCCTTTTTTTTCTTCAAAAGTTTCACTTCACATCCAAGGTGCTTTTTTCCAAAGACAACTGGACTCTTGAAGGAGATGGAGGAGGGCGGCGGGGGGGGGGGGGTAAGGAAGAGGAGGAAGAGGAAAAGGAGGAAGGGGAAGAGGAAGATGAGGAAGAGGCAAAGAGGAAGAAGAGGAGGAAGAAGAAAAGGAGGGGGGAAGAGGAAAAAGAAGTAGAGGAATGGGAAGAGGAGGGAGGGGAAGAGGAAAAAGGGGAAGAGGAAGAGGAGGAGAGGAAGAGCGGAAGAAGAGAGAAGATGAGAACAAGAGGAAGAGGAAAGAGAAGAAGGGGAAGGGGAAGAGGAAGAAGAGAAAAAGGAGGAAGGAGAAAAGGATGAAGGGAAAGAGGAGGAGAGGAAGAGTGGAAGAGGAGGAAGAGCAGAAGAAGAAGAGGAAGTGGAAGATGATGAGAACAAGAGGAGGAAGAGGAAAAAGAAGGGGAGGAGGAATGGGAAGAGGAAGAAGAGGAAGGGGAAGAGGAGAGGAAGAGGAGGTAGAAGAAAAAGAAGGGAATGGGAAGAAGAGGAAGGAGGAGGAGAAGGAAAAAGAAGAGGAGGAAGGGGAAGGGGGAGGAGGAGGAGAAGTACTTTCACTTCTCATCAAATGAGCTCCATTGGTTGTTTTCAAAGGGGGGAAAAAGGCAACCAGGATCTGGACGATTGAGAATCTCCATCGAGGTTCTCCAACTCTTCTCCGCCTCCGTCTCTGGGCTCCAGGAAGTCCAACTTACCTTTCAGGAATGCCCTGGAATGTAAACAAGGAGGATCTGGCTCAAGGAGGGCACCCTGCTTTGCAATGTGCTGGCATTAGGGTTTCACCCAGAGGACGTGCGGACGTGCCACTGCCCACCAAATCGTCCCACCCACCCTAGCTCAGAGCCATTGGCTCCGGATCGATGGTGCTGGATTGGTGCAGCCCAGGGTTTTTACAACGGCAGTGTGAAATCCACCCCGGCCGGCCAGCAAATTCCAGGAGGTTGTGGAGAAGAAGCCGGGATTCTCTGGAGGCAGACGACCAAGGCCGGCCAAACAACGTCAGCCTCCTCTCTCTCTAACCCCACCCAGAGAAAGTTTGCTTTCATCAATGAAAGCATTTGGCACACAGCACCGTTTCCGAAGGAGCCGCAAGGACCCTGGAGTTTGCCATGGATGTCTGTATCTCTTCAAAGCTTTTTCTGAAAGGAAGCAAAGATTTCTTTGTCGGAAAACCTTTTTTCACTCCACCAAGTTCTGCCGGCTCCGGGCTGGGAAAAGAAAACCTCCCATTTCTGCTCCGCCAGGAAACGCGACTCTCGGCGTCAAAGAAAAGCGCCATTGTCCGTCGGGAACAATTTATGCAAAAGTCAAAAAACTGGAGGATTGTTTGGTTTGCGCGAAGCAGCTTCCACTATTTCCCTTCGTTTGGGCCGCTCCAGCGAGAGGAAGGACTCAAACAGAAAGCGTTCAACCCTCGAAAACTTGTCGGGCCAACATTATTAATATCTCAGGTTTTCAAACTGCTACAGGTAGTCCTCGATTTACTGCCACAATTGAGCCCAAGGTTCCTGTTGCTAAACGAGATGGTGGTGAAGTCAGTTTTGCCTCATTTTACCACCTTCCTTGCGGCGGAGGTTGTGAACCACTGCGGGTGTTAGTGACACCATCGTTAAGCCAATCTGACTTCCCCGTTGACTTTGCTTCTCAGAAGGTCACCAAAGGGGATCGTGTGACACACACACCCCAAGACAGCATCCTAAGTAGGAGTCAGCTGCCAAGCATCAGAAATTTGATCGCGTGACCTTGGGGATACCGCAACGGCCGTAAACGTGAAAAAATGGTCGGACGCCTCTTTTTTTCAGAGCCGCTGAAACTTTGAACCATCATTTAAAAAACAGTCGTAATTCAAGGACTACCATTTGACTTTGCTTGTTGGACATCCCCTAGAACAGGGGTGTCAAACTGGATTTCTTCAAGGGCCGGATGAGCATTGTAGTTCTACTCCACGGGCTGGCGGGGGAGGGGATAAAGGAGACAGGACAGGCGCCTCCTATAGCAACCTGCCAGCCAAAAGGGGGCATACGGGGGCATGTGAGGACCCCCCCCATGCCCTATTTTGGCTGCCAGAGACACCGCGGGGCCAGTCCTTTGCTATTTCCAGGCCAGATTTAAGCACCCTGCAGACCAGATCCGGCCTGCGGGCCTTGAGTTTGACACCCCCTGCCCTAAAAGAATGCAAACAGTGATCAAGTGACTTCCCCCCCCCCCAAGGGCACTGCAACTGCCCTAAATACAAGCTGATTGCCAAGGGCCCAAATTTAGATCTCCTCACTGCAGGGATGCTGTGATGTTCATAAGTGGAGGACTACTCCTAAGTCCCTGTTTTAGGTTGAAAGTGTCATTAAAGAAACCGTTGTACTCCCTGTACGCTTGGCAGATGGCTCGTGTTGCCCTGGAATCATAGGAAAACATTGTTTTATTGCGGCTGTTGACAATGCGAAATTGCTCGAGTTGTGAAGTTGCTTCCATACTATCTATCTATCTTTCCCTCTCTCTCTCTCTCTCTCTCTCTCTCTCTCTCTCTCTCTCTCTCTCTCTCTCTCTCTCTCTCTCTCTCTCTCCCTCTCTCTCTCTCTCCTCTCTCTCTCTCTTCTCTCTCTCTCCCTCTATCCCTCCCCACAACTTTACAGATCTTATAAAGACGTAAAACAATAGGTTTCACCGTTGCCAAATCTCCAACTCTTGGCTGTTACAGAATGTACTTCGGCAGTTCCGCTTCCTTTCATTAGGCCTTTGATGGAGCATCCATCACTGAGTGATGGGAACACAGTTGTGGTGGCAGAATTTTCACAGCAGGGGGAAGGAAAGATACCCAAATCGTTTTACGTCAATCTGTTCCTCTCTGTTCGAATGTTTGGGATCTCTACTTCTATACAGGTACGGCGTTTCCCCGAAAATACAACCTATCCCAAAAGTAAGCCCTAGCATGATTTTTACACATGCGCCAAATATAAGCCCTAGTTAAGGGGTGCACAGGGTATGGCGATGCGCATGGGTAAAAAATAAGCTCAGAGGATGGTCCGGGGTGGGTGGGGCCGCGGTGAAATCCAGTAGGTTCTGCCAAGTTCTGGAGAACCGGTAGCAGAAATTTTGAGTAATTTGGAGAACCGGCGAATGCCACCTCTGCCTGGCCCCCAAGTGAGGTGGAAATGGAGATTTTGCAGTATCCTTCCCCTGCCACGCCCACCAAGCCACGCCCATAGAACCAGTAGTAAAAAAAAATTGAATTTCACCACTGAGTAGAGCTGCCCTACTTAACAGGCCTCGCACACCCCGACACCTTGCTGCAGGCGTTTACTGCTGCTTGCGTGCGTCCCCCCTCCCCCAGCCTCCGTTCCGCAACCTTCCGGAAATGCCTCTGCAGCGGAGAAACGAGGTTCAGATTGACACGGGTGCCCCCCCCCAGCCTCCGTTTCACCATCAGAAGCCTTCAGGCAACCGATAACAGAGCTCTAGATTGATCTGGAGGAAATTTGCGCAAGCGGCAGCAAGCGGGTGCAGTAGAAGTAGGTCGGCTGGGGCTGTCAATGCCACTGCCGCCGCAAGGTGAGTCAGTGGAAGAACCACACTCCCGCCTGAAAATAAGACCTGATACCTTTTTAAGTGGCAAAAAAAATATATGACCCAGTCTTATTTTCGGGGAAAGACGGCTAGTCCTCAACCTACGGACCCCAATTGAGCCCCAAATTTTGGTGGCTAAGTGAAACATTTGTGAAGTGAATTTTGACCTATTTTATGACTTTTCTTGCACCGCTAATAAGGTAGTAACAGGGCTGTTAAATGAAATTGGCTTCCCCATTGACTTTGCTTGTCAGAAGGTCGCAAAAGGGGGTCACATTCCCCCCCGGGGGACACTGTGACTGTTGAGTTTTGCCCCATTTTACGACCTTTCTTGCCACCGTTGTTAAGTGAATCACTGCCGTTCTTAAGTTAGTAACTGGTTGTTAAGTGAATCTGGCTTCCCATTGGACTTCGTTTGTCAGAAGGCCAGCCAAAGGGCATCACGTAACCCTGGGACACTGCGACCGTCATAAATATGAGCCAGCTGCCATGTATCCACATTTTATTCACGTGACTCCGGGGAGGCTGCAACGCTTGTAAATGTGAAAAAGGGCCATGTCACTTTTCTCAAGTGTGTCGTAACTATGAATGGCCGTTACAAGGCTGTTGTAAGGATGTCAGAAGCCGTTTGGGCCCTTCACATCAACGTAAAGGAGTGTTTCTCAACCTTGGCCCACCTGAAGATGTGTGGACTTCAACTCCCAGAATTCTGGGAGTTGAAGTCCACACACCTTCAGGTGGGCCAAGGTTGAGAAGCACTGACTGACATAAAGGGAATATTTTCCACAATTGTGATGCTTGCACCCACATCATAACTCTCCTTGATTCACACTCTCTCCCTTCAACTTAAGATCCGGCAAGGGGGGAAAAAGTCTATTTTTAACCCTCAGTTCAAGAGATCCCAGTTGCTTTCCCCTAATTGACGCGCAAAAGCAAACCTTTTGGAGACATGTGAAAATAATTAAATGCCATGCTAAGTACAGGCTGAGCAGGCTCCTTTTGATTCTCGCAGCAGCTTTAAAAAAAAAAATTAAACAAAAAAAATTAAGTGGCACCCGAGCCACTCAGAAAACGGATGCTTTGTAGAGAGAAAATCCTTGGGGATTTGTTGTGCCTGCAAGGTCCATTCCACGTGATCTGACTCACTTTAAAAATGTAATTTTCCAGTCAGCCTTTTGTTTTAATATTTGTAAAAAATTCTCACGGACAAGGAGCAGAATTTAGCAAAAATCCCGGGTAAATAACTCAGGATTGCTTGCAAGAAACAGAAACACTGCCCTGCTCCCACCTTTGTTCCTGTGGTTATCAGAGTGTCTTTAATCCACCAGATTTTCCTTGCCTCGTTTACTGTCAGCATCGTGCTTAAGCAGTCTAGACAGGACGAAAAGTCCCAATATAGCTTCACAAGCCACTGTAAAAATCTGGTGAGGGATGGTCTTTGGGAAGGTGCAGTAAAATGGGAATGGCAGAGAAAAGAAATGAAACACAGAGAAATGACAAGTTCCGTGACCCGTCAAAAGCGCGGACGACAAAAGCGCGATCGACAAAATCGCGCCTTTGACGTCATCACAGCGCGACGAAAAAGATCGAAAAATTCAAATAAAAATTAATAAAAATTAAATTAAAGCAAGCCGATTCACATAAAGGTAAGGGTTAGGTTTAGGGTTAGGGTTAGGGTTAGGTTAAGGGTTAGGGTTAGCTTTAGAGCGTTAGCGTTAGCGTTAGGGTTAGGTTAAGGGTTAGCGTTAGGTTTTTCGTTACTTTAACGGTTAGGTTTAGGGTTAGGTTTAGGGTTAGGTTAACAGTTAGGTTTAGGGTTAGGTTTAGGGTTAGGTTTGGGGGGGTTAGGGGAAGGTTTTAGCTTTATTTTTACATTTTTTCGAACTTTTTCGTCGCGCTGTGATGACGTCACAGCGCGCTTTTGTCGAGCGTGATTTTGTCCTACGTGCTTTTGTGGTGGAACCGACAAGTTCTTCTTTTAAAACCAGCCAAAGCTCCCGGTAGCCTGACAAAGGTTGTCCTCAACTTATGACCACAATGGAGCCCAGAATTTAGGTTGCTGCGTGAGAAAGTCGTTAAAACTGAGTTTTGCCCCACTGTATGACTTTTCTCGACGACTTTCTTACGTGAATCACTGCAGTCGTTAAATTAGTCACACGGCTGTTAAGCGAATCCGGCTTCCCCATTGACTTTGCTTGTCAGATGGTCGCAAAAAGGGGATCACGTGACCCCCGGGACGCTGCAACCGTCATAAATATGAGCCAGCTGCCAAGCAGTCTCAATTTTGGTCGCATGAGCATGGGGATGCTGCAATGGTCATAAGTGTGGGGAAGATGGTCATAAGTCACTTTTTCCAGCGACATTATAACTTTGAATGGCCACTAAATTAGCTGTTGTTAGTCAAGGACTACCTGTATAGAACCAAACAGCTGGAAGGGAACTAAGAGGTCATCAGGCTGAACCCCGTGGACAAATAAATATGAATAAATATGAGTAAATGTGAGTCAGTTGCCAAGAGTACGAATTTTGATTACGTGACCACAGGGAGGCAGTCACTAAATGAACTGTTGTAAGTCAAGGGCTACCTGTATTAAACGATACAGTTGGAAGGGAACTAAGAGGTCATCAGGCTGAACCCCGTGGACAAGTAAATATGAATCAGTTGCCAAGAGTCACATGACCAGGGATGTTTTCAGGATCCTGACAGGCAGGCTTGGGGCTCAGCTTAAATGATTCATTCCTGGCCCAAACTTTAAAACTTCTGTTTTAAAGAAACAGCCCAAACATGCGGTTCTTCTAATTGTGTGGCTTTATTTTTATTTTTTTTAAATGAGTCCCTACATACACACACACACACACACACACACACACACACACGAGAGTCACGAAATCAATACGGTTAATTCACCACACAGTTTGCAAAAGACACAATGGCAACCCTTCCACAGTACCAGAATGCCCAAGAGAGGAGGGGAGGGAGGGGGAGGAAATGTACACAAGACAAATACCCAGGGCCTTTCACAATAACCTCGTGAAGGAGACTGGTGCCGTTGTTGTTTGGGCTAAGCCCAAGGCAAATTCTATCACGAGAGACGCCCGGCTGGTTGGCAGTTGGCAAGGCACCGAAGGCGTGGTGTTGGTGTGTTCCTGGGCACGGGAGTTGGGCTCCCGTTCAAGTACCGCCTCTGGGAAAGGATGGTTTGAATTATTGCCTGATTGGGGTTGTTGTGTTTTATTTTACCTTTGACATTTTGTTTCTAAGTGCTGTCAACCATCCTGAGGGGTAAAGTAGGTAGCCAGAGAAAGTAAATGAGGAGGAGGGGGGGTGTCACAGAAATTGCTTAATGAAATAAACAAAAATCTATCCGTTTTTCAGTATTTGAAGGGCTCCCACAGAGAAAAGCCGGGGGGGGGGGGGGGGTTAGCTTCTGGTTTCCGGCCTGCGCATGCGTGCCGGTCACCTGGTATTCTAGTTTCTGGCGCGTATACACACATGAAGACCAGTTGGCTTGGCACGTATGTGTGTACCTGAAACCGGAAGCTCAGCTTCCTGGCACATGCATGCACGTCAGGGAGCTCTTCTTATGGTTTTTGGTGCTCCTGTGCACATAAAGACCAGCTGTCCACTGTGCATGGGTGCACCGAAACCCGGAAAAGCAACGAGGGATGGCCGGTGTGCCCGGAGAGATGGCTCTGCGTGCCACTTCCGGCAAACATGCCATAGGTTCGCCATCACGGGTACAGGGTCTCCTACTCGAGCAGGGGGTTGGATAGAAGACCTCCAAGGTCCCCTTCCAACTTTTTTATTCTGTAGATAAATAGTCTCTCTCTCCCATTTTTCGACTTCCAGGTAGGTCAACGTTTCTTAGATCTGGAAGACGACATTGTGGGCAAACCTCCTTAGGGTTGGAAGTTTCAGGGCAAGAATTAAAATTGCCAAGAATTAAGATTACCTGAGAGCTGATCTTGGCTCATCTCAAAAAACTGAGCAAAATTGTCAAATCCCAATCAGCCTGACAGAAAAAGTGAATTTGAATTTGAATTTGAATTTATTAAAATTTATAGGCCGCCCTTTTCCCTGAGTGAAAAAGTGAAAAAGCACTGGCAGAGGAGGAGGCGGCCATGAAAAACTGAGTTCATATTACCTCTCGCCCTAGAATGAGAAGGGAAAGGTTCCCCTCGCACATTATGTGCTGGTCGTTCCCAACTCTACGTGGCGGTGCTCATCTCCATTTCAAAGCCGAAGAGCCAGCGCTGTCCAAAGACGTGTCCGTGCTCGTGTGGCCAGCATGACTCAAAGCAGAAGGCGCACGGAACACTGTTCCCTTCCCACCCAAGGTGGTTCCTATTTTTTCTACTTGCATTTTTATGTGCTTTCAAACTGCCAGGTTGGCAGAAGCTGGGACAAGTAATGGGAGCTCTGTTACTCAGCTAGGGATTCGAACTGCTGAACTGCCCAACTTTCTGATCAACAAGCTCAGCGTCTTTGCCACTGAGCCACTACATCCCATTACAACAGTTCATTTAGTGACTGTTCGAATTTTTGGAAAAAAGTGACTTATGACCCTTTTTCACACTTACGACTGTTGCAGCGCGCGCGCGCACACACACACACACGATCATGTGATCAAAATTCAAATGCTTGGCAACTGGACTCATATTTATGACGGTTGCAGGATCCAGAATCTTTTGCGACTTTCTGACAAGCAAAGTCAATGTGGAAGACAGATTCAATTCACAGTGTTGCTAATTTAACAATTGCAGTGATTCCAAATGTGGCCAGAAAGGTCGTAAAATGGGACAAGATTCACTTAACAGCGGCCTCGCTCAGCAGCAGAAATTTTAGGCTCAAATTGTGATCAGAAGTGGAGGTCTACCTGTATTGCCAATGAACGCATCACCATTGTCATATTTTATCTTGTGGTTTTATTTTTGTTTTTCACGCATGAGTTCCTTCTTCACTCAGCAACAGAAATTCTGGGCTCAATTATGGTCCTAACTTGAGGACTATCTGTATTGACAAGACAACTGCATCACTCTGTCGACCTATTTCCCGTCAATTTTCACTTTTCTTTTAGAGCAGAATAATAGCCGCTTTAATGCTGCCCTAATGACTGTCTTTCGATGTTTAAAATGCAGAAGACTTTTTAAGGGGGGAAAAAACAGAGAAAAGATATTAATAAAACCAAGGAAACATTTCACATTTAAATATATTTGATTTATGGCACATAGCTGTTTTTTTAATCTATTGAAACCACAGCAATCCTAATCATGCCAGTTCATAGAATCATGAAATGCAGATGAAGATGGAATCAACATGATTCATAGGCTGGAGGCTAAAACATATGATGAACGGTTACAGGAAATGGGTATGTCTAAATCTAAGAAAGATAAGAACTAGGGATGACATGATAATAGTCTTCCAATATTTGAGGGGCTGCCACAAAGAAGAGGGGGTCAACCTATTGTCCAAAGCAGGGGTCTCCAACGTTAGCAGCTGGCTGGGGAATTCTGGGAGTTGAAATCCTCCAGGCTTAAAGTTGCCAAGGTTGGAGACCCCTGATCCAAAGCAGCCGAGGGTAGGACAAGAAGCAATGGAAAGAAACTAATCAAGGAAAGAACTAAGGAGAAATTTCCTAACAGTGAGGACAATTAATCAGTGGAACGGCTTGCCTCCAGAAGTTGTGGATGTTCCATCACTAGAGGTTCTCAAGAAGAGATTGGACAATCATTTGTCCGTAAGACTAAAGGGTTACCTGCTTGGGCAGTGGGTTGGACTAGAAGACCTCCAAGCTCCCTTCCAACTCTGTTGTTCTGTAATATTGTCCCCTGCTCCCCTTCCTTCAAAGTGATTGATGATGGTGGTGAGCCCAAAAAGGGATGAGTATTTGCTTGCTCTTAGGCAACTTATGAATTGATGCTGATGAGGATACAGCATGAATTGAATTTTGTGCATATTTTTAAAATTAAAACGAGGTTTGTTCATTAGCTTAGTTTATAGATTAGCTGATAGGCCATATCAAAATAGAGAATTCCAAGTACAAATTGTAGAACAAAATCTTATAAAAATGATTTAAAATAAAATTCAAATCAAATGCAACACTTTGATATATAGATAAACAAATTAAAACTTTATTTCGGTATCACCGCTATGATACAGTCCCACATATGCCGATCTTAGCCGAACCATTTCACTTAACTACTGTGCCGTATTAAATGTCGCTTTCAAATTCTAGACGCACATAAGGTATGTTGTTTTCAGGAGTTTTGATCCTAGGTAGAGGCAGGTATTTCTCTCTCTAGGCCAAAACTCCGCACTGGCGACAGGAAGGGCATCTGGCCATTAAAACACTTTGCTAGCTACATTCAGTTGCCCAGATTCTACCCCGCATGGGATACCTGCCCCTCATCCTCCTATACAAATAACAATCAAATAGTATGTAAGCCAAGTCTTCTACCTTTGCCTCTCTGAAAAATGACGCCCTTCCAAGTAAGGATTATTTATTTATTTATTTATTTATTTATTTATTTATTTATTTATTTATTTATTTATTTATTTATTTTATTTTAATTTAATTTATTTGTTTGTTTGTCTGTCTGTCTGTCTTGTATGCCGCCCACTCCCGGAGGACTCCGGGCGGCTCACAGAAGACAAGGGAAAGGGGGAAAACGAGACAAAGACAACATATTAAAAACAAAACCAACATTCACAATTTCCGTGGAGGTAGATGCTTCTCAGCCCCTCCCTCCCCCAGCCTGCTGGAACAGCCAGGACTTGGTGGCTTTGCGGAAGGCCGGGAGGGTAGTAAGAGTCCGGATCTCAACAGGGAGCTTGTTCCAGAGGGCCGGAGCTGCAACAGAGAAGGCTCTCCCCCAGGGAGTCGCCAGCCGACATTGGCTGGCAGATGGAATCCGGAGGAGACCTAACCTGTGCGATCTAATTGGTCTGAGAGAGGTAATCGGCAGGAGGCGGTCTCTCAGGTACCCAGGTCCGATGCCATAATCCCTGCAAATAAACTTAGCTAATGCCGTGATGGACTTTCGCCGTGAAAGACTTTCACTTCACAGAGAGCCATGATGGTGAACCTATGGCACGCATAGAGCTCTCTCTGCAGGCACACCAGCCATCGCCCCAGTTGAGCCCTACCACGCGTGCGCACGCACCTCCCGTGGCCAACTGGTTTTCAGGTCTTTGCCGTGCATGCACAGGAGATGGCACGCGTGCAGGAGTTGCACGTGCATGCACAGGATGCACACATGGGGGGGTCATGCACGCTTGTGCGGGGCAGGTCACACAGGGAGGGAGGGTCACTCACGCATTGCATTATGGGTGTATATACGCATTCGGCACGCAGCGCAAAAAGGTTTGCCATCCCTGGCATAGAGGCTCCATTTTATACGTTGCAGGTGGCCTTGTCACGAATAATTCATGTCCAGCCCTCATCATCATGTCATCTTGAATCGGGCACTATCTACTGCCTGGGAACAGCCAGCTTAATTCAGGTCACACCAAGAGCTGCTGCCAGAGCTGTGGGCACTCATGTGCCTGCCTGCCTGCTTGCACAAACACAAACACACACGAGATTTTAAAGCACAACAACACTGTGGTTACAATTCCAAAGGCTTCTTCAAAAAAATAGGAGAAAAGACGACAGTGAAAACTACAATTGGAACGGAGAAGGAAGAATCAGCCATTTCCCACAGCTGTCCAGATGTTTTGCCTGTGCACAACTTCAGCAACCAAGCTTGTTCCAAGTGGCAGTACGGTAGCCATAACCAGATCCAGCTTCTAATCTAGAACCATCCAATTTAGACTCCAACCAAGAGCTAAGGAGAAATATTCCTGACACTAAGAATAACAGAGTTGGAAGGGACTTTGGAGGTCCTCTAGTCCAACCCCCTGCTCAAGCAAGGAACCCTACACCTTTTCAGACCAATGGTTTTCCCGGCTCTTCTTAAAAACCTCCAGGGTTGTAACAGCCTTGCCTCCTGGAATTGTGGATGTGCCACCACTGGAGGTTTTAAAGAAGAGATTGGACAACCGTTCGTCTGGAATAGGGGGTTGGACTAGAAGACCTCCAAGGCCCAACCTTATGATTCTGTGTTCTATGCTCTTGAATCTTAAGGAAGAATTTTCTGACCATGAAAGCAATCGACCAACGGAACAGAAGTTTCCTTCGGAGGTTGTGGGAGCTTCATCCCTGGAGGCTTTAAAAAAGAGACTGGACTGCCATCTGTCAGAAATGGTGTTGGCTCTCCTGCTTGGGTGGGGGTTGGACTAGATGACCTTCAAGCTACTTCCAACTCTGTTAATCTGTTAATCTTCCCAACTGTTGTTAGAATCAGCTGGAAGACGAGAAGAAGAGAAGGCGCAAAGCCAAGAATGGAAGGAATCAGGGCCGGCTCCTTTCCCTGTCCTTTCCCAAAACAGAGGTAGTCCTTGACTTACAACAGTGCATTTAGTGACCATTCGAAGTTACAACAGCACTGAGAAAAGGGTCTTATGACCGTTTTTCACAGTCACCACCTTTGCAGCATCCCCAAGATCACATGATCCAAATTCACATGCTTGGCAATTGGTCCATACTTATGACCATTGCAGACAGTGTCCCGGGGTCACGCGACCCCCTTTTACAGCCACCTGATGAGAAAAGTCCACAGGGAAGCCAGATTCACTTAACAACTGTGTTACTAACTTAATAACCGCAGTGATTCACTTAACAGATGTGGCCAGGAAGGTCGTCCAATCGGCCAAGACTCACTTGACAAATGCTAGCAACTGGAAATTTTGGGGCTCAAATCGTGGTAGTAAGTCGAGGACTACCCATAAGGGGTGGGTTTATATTCCTGGCAACTTCTCTTTCAGGGAACGCAGGAGCACCAAGCAATCAAACGAGGGCAGCAAACTGCCTTCTATAAAGCATTGAACCAGGGGGAGGGGATTCTTGTGTGGGGAAGGGGCCAGGGTGGGTGTCCCTCCTTCCCTGCGTTTGTCGGAGGAAAAGCCTTCCCCCCTCCCCAAAAAAATCTGGGAGGCAGCTTTCCTCCAATGAATCCTTTGATTTCTATTTTTTTGCCTGCATGGATTCTCTCCTGTTTACAGGAAGTGCTTCCCTCCCCTCTCCCCCCCCCATTCTGCCCCCCCCCCTCTGCTGCCAGAGGAGACGCGGGCGCCTCCCTTAATACTACGAACCACAGCACTGCGGTGCTGTGCAGAATTGGGACCTGGGCAGAAAAGCCCTTGGCCAGCTGTCTTGTCTAGCCAGCCAGCGCCTTCTGGACAGGCCGGGCGGTTAAGAGGCGGCCTTTGCAAAGCAACCAACGGGATGGCACCGAGGGGTGGTGCCAGATGACTGGCATGTTATTCCGAGGCGAAAGAAGTAAACAAGCTCTCGTTGGCTGGGTGGGGGGGAGAAGGGGGAGGACCGAGGGGAGCGCCAACGTCACACTGCTGCTCCCTCCGGCCTCTGCCTGGCGAGTGGCGCAGCCCAACACAAAAAAAGGCAGCCAGGAGGGGCAGGCAGGCTGGAAAGGATGGGAGGATGCAGCCCAGGGGTTTCCGTTTCTTATATCTTGTTTGATGCACGTTGATGGTTGCATTTCGACAATTTCTGCTGAGATTTGTGGGTTTGTTTTTTTGTTTTTTTTTTACATCGTCTGTGGAGGGGGAGAGAATCAGGGATCACGACAATTTCTACGGACGCCCAAACCTTCTTCCCTCTACCCTTTTGTTGCAACTGGGCGGGCTCCTATGTCTGCACTAACAACTCTGCATGTTTTAAATGTTTGTTACCGGAACCATTTTTGCACGTGAAAGGAACAGAGGAGTGCAAACACACACACACACACGTCTGCATGGTTTAAATGTTTGTTACTGGAACCATGTTTGCATGTGAAAGAAATGGAGACGTGAAAAATCGCACACACACACACACACACACACAAACTCTGCCTGGTTTAAATGTTTGTTACTGGAACTATGTTTGCATGTGAAAGAAACAGGAGTGCAAACACACACACACACTTAAAACTCTGCATGGTTTCAACGTTTGTTACTGGAACCATGTTTGCATGTGAAAGAAATGGAGAAGTGCAAAATCACACACACATACACACACACATCTGCATGGTTTCAATGTTTGTTACTGGAACCATGCTTGCATGTGAAAGAAACAGGAGTGCAAACACAGGCGCACACCCCTGTGTTGTCTTGTTGCCCCCAGCCCCTAAGAACTGATAAATGAGTTGATTTGGAAACAGCCTTTTGCCACTCTTCAAAGACTGTAATAAGGATACAGGTATTTCTCGACTTACGACAGTTCGTTTAGTGAACGTTTGAAGTTATAGTATGATTAGGAAAATGTGACTTATGATGATTTTTCATACTTCCGACCGTGGCAGCGTCCCCATAGTCACCTGATCAAAAGTCAGATGCTTGGCAACTGGTTCATATTTATGACAGCTGCAGGGTTCTGAGGTCACGTGACGATCCCCTTTTGCGACCTTCCGACAAAGTCAACAGGAGAAGCCACATTCACTTAACAACCGTGTGGCTAACTTAAGAAACGCACTGATTCACTTAACAACAGTGGCGAGAAAGAACATAAAATTGGGCAAAATTCACTTAGCAAACGTCTCACTTAGCAACAGAAATTGTGGCATGAAGTGGTGTCGTAAGCCGAGGACCACTTGTAATTTGATTCGAGTAGCCTTGTGTGGCCATACACAGATATTGGTTTATTTCTTATTTTCTCTGTTTGGTCCTAACATCCATCCACCTCCAGTCTTCAGACAGACAGACAGTCAGACAGACAGACAGATGGACCAGGAATGGACACGAAGCCATGTTGGAGTTAAGCTCTTTGTTTAAGTTATACTTAAAGATTTAAGATTTAAAATAAGCTGTGCTTAAAGATTTAAGCTCAAAGTTAAGCTTAACTTAAATTAAGCTCTCTGCTTAACCCTGATAGGACGATAAGCCGCCATGTCCCAAGTTTAAAAAGGATGTTGACTTAAGACTTATATCCCACTTCATAGTGCTTTCACACCCCTCTCTAAGCGGTTTACAGAGTCATCCTCTTGTCCCCAACAATCTGGGTCCTCATTTTACCCACGTTGGTAGGATGGAAGCCTGAGTCAACCCTGAGGCCCATCAGGATCGAACTGCTAGCAGTCGGCAGAATTGTCCTGCAATACTGCAGTCTCACCACTGCACCACCACAGTCCTTCCTTCCTTCCTGCCTTTCTTCTTTCCTTCCTTCCTTCCTTCCTTCCCATTTAGCAATGTCACTTATATACCGCTTCCCAGCACTTTTACAGCCCTCTCTAAGCGGTTCACAGAGTCAGTCTCTTGCCCCCAACAATCTGGGTCCTCATTTTACCCACCTCGAAAGAAGGGAAGGCTGAGTCAACCTTGAGCCCATCAGGATCAAACTGCTGGCAGTCGACAGAATTGTCCTGCAATACTGCAGTCTCACCACTGCACCACCGCGGTCCGTCCTTCCTTCCTTCCTTCCTTCCTTCCTTCCTTCCTTCCTTCCTTCCTTCCTTCCTTCCTTCCTTCCTTCCTTCCTTCCTTCCTTCCCTCCCTCCCTCCCTCCCTCCCACTTAGCAATGTCACTTATATACCGCTTCACAGTGCTTTCCAGCTCTCTCTAAGGGGTTTACAGAGTCAGCCTCTTGCCCCCCAACAATCTGGATCATCATTTTGCCCACCTCGGAAGGATGGAAGGCTGAGTCAACCTGGAGCCTGGTGAGAATTGAACTGCCAAATTTCAGGCAGCCGGCAGTCAGCAGAAGGAGCCTGCAATACTGCACTCTAACCACTGCGCCATCATGGCAAACAAGTCTCATGTCCCTGTGTCATTATCACCAAAGACAGCTAGAAAAAAATGGAATGTGGAGCATGAATCAGTTCTGGGAGTTGGAAGTCCACCCATCTGAAATCTGCCACAGGTAGTCCTCGACTTACAACATTTCATTTAGGGACCTTTCGAAGTTACAATGTCACTGAAAAATGACTTATGACCATTTTTCACACTTACAACCAAGGCAGCATCCCCATGATCACGTAATCAAAATTCAGATGCTTGGCAGATGACTCATATTTATGACGGTTGCAGTGTCCCGGAGTCACATGATTCCTTTTGCGACTTTCTGACAAGCAAAGTCAATGGGGAAGCCACATTTGCTTAACAACCATGTCACTCATTTAACAACTGCAGTGCTTCGCTTAACAACAGTGGCCAGAAAGGCTGTAAAATGGGGCAAAACTCACTTAACAAAGGTCTCACTTAGCAGCAGAAGTTTTAGGCTCAATTTATGCTCATAAGTCGAGATCTACCTGTATTCCCAATGACCCCATCACCACCATTGTAATATTTTATCTCCTTGTGCTTTTATTTTTATTTTTCAGGTATTTTGTTTTGTTTTGTTTTAATTCTGGGCATTGACCCATAGTAAAAATATTTATTCACTGAAAATCTGGGTGCGTCTTATACATCGAATACAGCATTTTTTACCTCCCGAAGCCCCGCCCCTTCACCAAAATGGCCATCCATAGCTTGTAGGAGGTTTTTAGAGAGCTCCTGGGGGCTGGGGGGGGGAGAAATGAGCAAAAAACAGCCCATTTGTTGCTAAATTTTGCCCCTCCAGCCCCCAGGAGCACTCTATAAGCTCCATAAGGCTATGCATGCAATTTTCTTGACAAAAAATGGGCCCGTTTTCGCAAAAAAGGGGCCATTTTGGGGAGGTTTGCAGAGTGCAAAAACTGTTTTTCTCCCCTTTCAGAAAGCTCTTTAATTAGAGTGATTGATGAGTGATTGATGAGAATTAGATTGATCAAGTGCTGTGCAGGCGGAAACAAAGTCTTAGGTGCTGCAGATTGTCAGCAATTTCCTTCTCTAGCACATGGATAAATACACCTGGAAACATCTACCTACCTACCTACTCTCTCTCTCTCCCTACCTCTCTCTCTCTCTCTATCCCTCTATCTACCTACCTACTCTCTCTCTCCCTGTCTACTTACTGTATTTCTCTCTCTCT
Source organism: Thamnophis sirtalis (assembly GCF_051295495.1). Classification (NCBI taxonomy): domain Eukaryota; kingdom Metazoa; phylum Chordata; class Lepidosauria; order Squamata; family Natricidae; genus Thamnophis; species Thamnophis sirtalis. The sequence continues at coordinate 20,342,100 of NW_028261382.1, forward strand.
CCCTCTCTACCTACTTACCTTCTCTCCCTCTCCCTGCCTATCTACTGTATTTCTCTCTCTCTATTTCTCTCTCTCCCCCTCTATCTACCTACCTACTCTCTCTCTGCCTAACTTCCTACTGTATTTCTCTCTCTCTCTCTTTCTGCCTCTGTCTGTCTGTCTGTCTCTCCCTCCCTCCCTCCATCTACCTACCTACTTTTTTAAAAATCTGCCTCTTCAAAATCTTGGTGTGTCTTATACTCCGGTGCGTCTTATACTCTGAAAAATACGGTAAGTCTAAGTGCCTTTGCTATTGCTACATTAACAGAGCTTAATAGTGTTTTGCAGCCAACCCATAATTTGTATCTGCTCTCTGGATAATTTAGTAGCCCTTGAATTACGATCACAACTGAGAGCAAAAGTTGTATTAATAAGTGAGAAAGTGAATTTTTCCCCGTGTTACAACTTTTCTTGCCACAGTTGTTCAGTGAACCTCAGCCGTTGTTAAGTTAGTGACACGGTTATTAAGTGAATGAATCCAGCTTCCAGATTGATTTTGCTTGTCAGAAAGTCCCAAAAGGGGATCATCACATGACCCCAGAACACTGCAACCATCATAAATACGAGTCAGTTGCCAAGCGTTTGAATTTTTATATATGTGACCATGGGGATGCTGCAACCGTCATAAGTGTGAAAAACAGACTTAAGTCACATTTTCAGTGCCGTGGTTAAGTTCAAACTGTCACTGAATGAACTGTTGTAAGTCGAGGACTTCCTGTACTGGATATGATGCCACATTCAAGCCCACAGTTCCTGCGACATCTATAAAATCAAAACAACTGACGGACACCATATTATAGCATCATCTGAACAGAACCTCTCAGCCACAATATTTTGAATTGAGAGATATTACTATTTTTATGCAGAAGGGAGACAATTTCCTCGCTTCATGCCCATGTCTTCACCCCAGCTAAAATCACAGGCCAAAAATACTAACATCTAAATACCATTAAATACCAATGGATTATTTTAAAAAGCAAGGTGATATGCCATTTTAACAGATTTTAAGATAAATACACGAACTAACCCTAACCCTAACCCTGGGATCTGGAAAACGCTTCGGAAATGGTAGTGGACGCTTCCCCCTTTGACTAAACCTTGGAAGGATAAAAGAGTGGTTGCTTCACAATGGCTACACGCATTTGATCTCAATTTATCTCAATAGCAAACCACAAATTCACTCGAGAGCCATTTCGCTGTGGTTTGACATCCAAATTAAGAATCTATCACTGGGATGGCGAACCTATGGCACGCATGCCACAGGTGGTACGCCCAGCCCTCTGTGTGGGCATGCGTGCCGTCGTCAGATGCTCTTCTGATTTCTGGCATGCAAGATCACTGGGCTGACCTTGGGCCAATCACCAGGAGGAAGTGGGTTCTAGTCCTGCCTTAGGCATGTTAGCCGACTGGACGACTTTGGGCCATTCCAGGGGTGAGTTCTGGCAGTCGCTGCTGCTGGTTCGGTCAGGGCTGTGCCCTGCGCACTTTGCGCACCTTGATGTGCACTGTGTCACGCATGCACAGTGCAATAAAAATTGCTCTGCGCATGCGCAGAAGCAAAAAACAAGATGGCAGCCACTATGGCACCACTGGGAGAACTGGTTCGGGGGCGTGGCAGACCTGGGTCGCTGCCGGTTCCAGAGACCCAGGCCGCCAAACTACTACCGGGTCAGCCCAACCGGTCGGAACCGGTAGGAACCCACCACTGAGCCATTCCATCTTTGTCAGCGCAGCCTACCCCACAGGATTGTTGTTATGGAGAAAATAGGAGGAGGAAGCCGTGTTCTATATAGTCACTGCCTTGAATTATTTGTGAAAATAATAAAGGAGGAATAGAAATAAATAAAAAAACAGAGACTTATAAGACAGTTTTGAGGGACGTTGACTAAGGAAGGCAATGGATCTGCTCTCCAGCTAATTCATAAAAAGCACCTGTAAATTCATAAAAAGTAACTTGTAAGACTTGTGAACTTCAACTCCCAGAATTCCCCAGCCAGCTTGAAACTTTTAAACTGCCAAGTTTCGAGACCCCTGAGCTACAAATCCCAACTCTTTTACAAGGTTTGTGAACCTTCCAAATCTACATCCAATTTCCTTTTCTTTCCATTATCACACACAGAATGCATGTGAGGAACAACTTCAGTCGAAGGTTGAAAAACAGTGTCCCCAAATCATTTGGTTTATAAAGGAAACTCTCTGCCAGGATTCTTGCTTGTTCACACTTGAGAAATGTTTTCTTATGTACAGCAGATAATAGAATTACCAGCAATCCACTTCACAGGCAGTTGTAAATTGATTTTTTCAAATTAATCTTTAACTAAAAGCTAAACAGATCCATCTGTGGCATAGAAAGAGGAACCAGTTGCGGCGTTCTTCATGTGAGCATCTGTGGTCGTTTGCTGGAGCTAGAGATGACAGTTCTCCATCAACGCCATAATCTTGAGTAGCAATGACCTTAGCTACTAGGCGACTTAGCAACCATCAACATTAGCTTTACACTGCTTGTTTGCTATGTTGGTCAATCAAAATTAGCATTTTTGGCTAAGGGGAGATAAACTTGGGAGTGCTCCTTCCTAAAGTTGCATGAAGAACGTTTTGTACATTTCTCTCTCAAACGTAATGATCAGCTTTTTACAAATTATCAAAGTGGAGACACAGATTTCTACATTCTAACAAAATAACAAGAGTTGGAAGGGGCCTTGGAGGTCTTCTAGTCCAGCCCCCTGCTCAAGCAGGAGATCCTACCTATACCATCATTCCAGACATGTGGCTGCCCAGACTCTTCTTGAAAGCTTGGTTAATTGTTCTCACTATGCACAGTCCTCATCTTACAACGACAATTGAGCCCCAAATTTTTGTTGCAAAGTGAAACCTTTGTTCAGTCAATTTTGCCTCATTTTACGACCTTTCAGGCAGCACTTGTTGAGTGAATCGCTGCGGCTGCTAAATTAGTAAGACGGTTGTTAAGTGAACCCACAACAGAGGATCGTGTCACCCCAGGACAGTGCAAACCGTCAGAAATAATGAATAATTATAACTAAATTAGGTCTGTTTGAATATAATGTCTGACCCAGAAACTGTTTACAAATATAAAATTGTTTCAAAAATTATGGAAAGGGATGACGTCCCTGCTTGGCAGAATTACATCATGCCTTTCCTCAACTCCCACTCCTTTGGTTGGTTCTCCACAATACTTTTTGTGAGGGTAGGTTGGGTTGAGAGAGGAGGAGAGCATCTTCACCCCCTGGTCTGCTGTGAATCAAGGTGGATTTGAACCTGGGTTTCCTCAGCCATGTGTCTGAAATGATATAGGCCCGGGATGGAAAACCTATGGCACGCATGCCACAGGTGGCACATGGAGACTTCTCTGCCGGCAGGCGAGCTGTCGCCCCAGCTCAGCTCCACTGTGCATGCGGGCGGGCCTCCTGTTAGCCAGTTGATTTTCGGGTGTCTGCTGCAAATGCGGAAGACGTGCATGAATGCGGGGGGGGGGGTCACGCACACATGCAGGGGGGCGTGAGGACAGCGCCCCCCACCCCACTTTTGGTCACAGGAAGCTTCAGGGAGGTCTTCTAGGCCCAAAATGATTGTGGGGGGGGGGTTGTCACGTGCTCATTGCATTATGGATATCGGCACACAAGGACAAAAAGGTTAGCCATCCCTGGCATAGGCTTTCTGTTCTGACCCAGCTCCACAAACACAACAAGCCCTCTGTAATCAATCAATTATTCCTTTATTAGGAGCACAAGCAACCCCGGCAAAGAATGTCTCTCGCACCGCACTCTGTCCAGCAGAGAGATGAATAGCTGTGTGCCACATCTATTCATCTCTGCCCCCTGCCTTTTATCCCCAGAGCTCAGGTGGGGCTTCGCTAGCAGCAGCGGCTGTTCTGTCCCGAGGACCAGCCAATTGATTTCCACTGCTCTCCTCTCCTCTGCCTTCTACACATCTGCACGTCAGGCACTGGACCCAGCTGTTCCTCCTCTTCCTCATCAACCACCTCCAGACCTAGCGGCTGTTGACTCTCCATCTGACGGCCCCGCCTCTCTCTCTCTCTCTGCCAGCTCCATTCCCTCTTCCCCCTCGGAGCTCCCAGGTCGCCTTGATGCTGACCCTGACTCCCACGCGATCTCCTCTGATTTGGCTGCTTGAGCAGGGGGTTGGACTAGAAGATCTCCAAGGTCCCTTCCAACTATGTTATTCTGCTCTGAATCTGTTGCTAAACATCAGAAATTTTGATCACGATACCATGGGGGTGCTGCAAAGGTCGTAAGTGTGAAAAATTGTGACCCTATCACTTTTTTCACTGCTCTGTAACTTTGACTGGTCCTTAAATGAAGTGTTGTAAGTCGAGGAATACCTGGATTGTTCTGCTATGGAAAGTTTCAAGGGTTAAGTAGGGTTGGGGAAACTTGCTTGGGTGACTCCCTCAATCATGGCTCCTGGGGGTGTAGCCATTTTCTGAACGGTTAACACAATTAACACAACCCCCTACAGCAAATCCTGCCAAATCTAATGTGGCTGAAAATACAAGTCACATTTCAAATTGACACCTGGCTGCACTTATGAATGACGACAGAAAGCGAGGGGAAGAGAAACAATCTGCCCCAGCCCTACTACAGGTAGTCCTTGACTTACAACAATTCCGTTTGTGACCGTTCAAAGTTACAATCTTATTGATTTATGACCATTTGTCACACTGAATGACCATTACAGCATTCCTATGAGGGGGGGGGGACCTGATCAGAATTCGGACCCTTGGAAACCGACTCCTATTTATGACCTGAAGTTGCAGCATCCTGGGAGTCACACATTCACTTGTTGAGAAGGTCTGACCACAAAGTCCACGGGGAGGCCCGATTCACTTAACAACCCTGTTACTAACTGAACCGTAAGTGATTCACATAAACCACTGCAGCAAGAGGCGCCGTAAAACCGGGGCAAAACTCGCTTAACAATGGTTTCTCTTTAGCAACAGAAATTTTGGTCAAAAGTGAAGGACTACTAAGCTGTATTTAATGACCAACTTTTATGCAGTTTATTGCTGACCTTCTCACTGACCGAAAATAATGCCGGCTCTTAATGCTGAGGAATCATAATAACATCTCCCTGAGGAAGCAGAACTTGAAAAACAAAACAATATATTGACACTTTTCGTTTCTCGAGGCAATCACTTCGCGGAATAAGATCTCAAATGTTTTGAAGTTCCTTCTAATCTCTCTCTCTCTCTCTCTCTCTCTCTCTCTCTCTCTCTCTCTCTCTCTCTCTCTGTGTGTGTGTGTGTGTGTGTGTGCGCGCCAGCATAACTCTGGAACGCCTCAAGAAATTTCAACCAAACTTGGTGCACAGATGACTTACTTTCTGGAAAAAAATACTGTGGAAGGGACCTTGGAGGCCTTCAAGTCCAACCCCTGCTCAAGCAGGAGACCCTATACCATTTCAGATAGGTGGCTGTCCAGTCTTTTTAAAAACCTCCAGTGATGAAGCACCCACAACTTCTGAAGCCAAGCTGTTCCACTAGTTCAGGGGTGTCAAACTCAAGGCTCGTGGACCAGTGCTTAGATCTGGTTTGTGGGGCCTCCCTGGAAACAGCGAAGTAGTGGCCCACAGTGCCTTTGCCAGCAAAAACAGAGTTCAGGAGGACCACATGCGGCTGAAAACGGATCACCACACTGCCGGGCTCCGTTTTCGGTTGCGACGGCCTCCTACAACCCTCTGCCAGCAAAAACAGAGACCGGGGAGACTGTTGTGGCCAAAATCAGAGCCCGGGCGGGGCACGTGTGGCCTCTCCGAGCTCCTTTTTCATTGGCAGAGGGCTGCAAGAGGCCATTGCAGCAGAAAACAGAGCCTCGAAGAGTGACATTGAGCTGGCTACACCTATCCCGACCATACACACACAGACACCATCGCCCAGGTCAAATACAAACCTCATGAGACCCTCAATGAAATCGAGTTTGACACCCCTGCACTAGTTAATTGTCCTCACTGTTAGAAGTTTCTCCTTAATTCCAGGTTGCTTCTGTCCTTGGTGAGTTTCCAACCATTGTTTCTTGACTTGCTTCTGGTGCTTTGAAAAATAAGTTGACCCTCCCTTTTCTTTGGGGCAGTTCCTCAAATACTGGAACACTGCTATCATATTCCCTCCTAGTCCTTCTTTTCCAAACTGACCCAACAAAAGATCTAAGGCAGTGGTGAAATTCAAATTCTTTTACTACCAGTTCTGTGGGTGTGGCTTGGTGGGCATGGTGTGGCTTGGCAGGAGAAGGATACTGCAAAATCTCCATTCCCACCCCATTCTGGGACCAGCCAGAGATGGCATTTGTCGGTTCTCTAAACTACTCAAAATTTCCGCTACCAGAACCTGTCAGAACCTGCTGAATTTCACCCCTGATCTAAGGGACTCTTGAAAAGATGGACAGGATCATACAGTTCTATGGTGGTCAGAGACCAAAAAGAGCCCTTCAGATCCTTCCATTCATCCCCTCTTCATTTCAGCTAGTGTTTATTCCACTCGTGATACAAATCAGGTTTTTAATCTGGAATCACTGAACAATTCGATCCCGGAGGAAGACTTTAGCTGCAGGCAACAGCTCATGTTTTCAAACCTTCACAAGCAAAGTCGCTGTCCTGCAGAAACAAAAGATCCCCTCCATCTCCCCCAAGACTTTAAAAATGTATAAAAGGGCTATTTTAAAAATAATAAAAAAATAAAATATAATTTGGAATTTAGATATCTCTTATGCCATTGCACCTGTGCTAGCATAAAACATTTTGTAGGTAAAGTTCTGAGAGTGTTTTTCTACCCAGTTCCTTTCTGTCAAATTGAATTATATGTACAACCTAACAATAGCTCAATTGTTGCCTAAGGACTTGGCACCCAGGGAAACAATAATTTGTCTTTTTTCTTCTTTTCCCCTCAAAGTAAAATTAAAACAGTAGGGGGGAAAAGTCATTTCAGGAACAAGGAACAAAAAGCTTGGATCCTTCCACCTGCGATAGATATGTGAACTGAAGATTTTTTAGGACCGGAGTTTTAAAAATGATGATCACAAATTTCCTGAATGCAGCCCCCTCCACTGGTTAAGAGCCAAGGTGGCGCAGTGGTTAAATGCAGCACTGCAGGCTACTGCTAGATCAGCAGGTCAGCGGTTCAAATCTCACCGGCTCAGGGTTGACTCAGCCTTCCATCCTTCCGAGGTGGGTAAAATGAGGACCCAGATTGTTGGGGGCAATATGCTGACTCTCTGTAAACCGCTTAGAGAGGCCTGAAAGGCCTATGAAGCGGTATATAAGTCCACTGCTATACTGCTATATATTAAGTTACATGCAGGTTGTCCCATAGGTGCATTTTCAAAAGGAAGATGGACTTCATAGTTTTTCCTTAAAGACGTTTCGCTTCTCATCCAGGAAGCTTCTTCCGTTCTGAGTCAGAGCGGAAGAAGCTTCTTGGCTGAGAGGTGAAACATCTTCAAGGGAAAAACCAGGAAGTCCAGTTCATTTTTGAAAAAGGGACAACCATGACTGAGAATCTCCATAGAGATCTAATACACAGGTTGTTACATTCAAATAATTATAATCATTTATATATTTGCATATGTAACGGTTACAAATTGTATATATACAAAAAGGTTGCAGTGTCCTGGGGTCAAGTGATCCCCTTCAATCAAGCAATGGGGGAAGCCAAATTCCTTTAACAACCATGTGACTCATTTAACAACTTCAGCCATTCACTTAACTCGTGTGGCAAGAAAACAAGGTCACTCACTTAACAACTGCGATGATTCACTTAACAAATTGCAGCATGGTCACGTGATTAAAATTCAGATAATTGCAAATTGGCATCGATTTAGGACAGTTGCAGCATCCCGGGGTCATGAGATCCCCTTTTGCGACCTTCTGACAAGCAAAGTCAATGGAGCAACCAGATTCACTTAACTTACTAATTTAAGAATTGCCGTGATTCACTTAACAAATGTGGCGAGAGACATCCTAAAATGGGGCAAAACTCACTTAACAAACTTCTCATTTGGCAACATAAATATTGGGGTCAACTGTGGTCAGGAGTTGAGGTCTAGCTGCGTGTATCATCCTCGCCCACACATCGATCAGCTGTGGCCAGGATAATATCTGCCTGGTGCCCTGGCTAAAGTATGAACTCCTTCCTTCTCCCCACATATTTCTCCCACGTGATCAGGTAGTTAGGTTATTTCTGGCTTCTGGAGTCACCAAGGGACGCGCTCCAATTGTACAAAAACAGGGAGCCAACCGACCTATAAACACTGGACGTCACACCGAGCAATATTCTCGGCGCATTTTTTTTAACTCCTTGAAGGGCACCAAACTCTCCCTGAGATGCCTATAACCAAGACTGTTGGGGTTTTTTCTCCTCTCCAGAGCCCATTTAAATCGCATTATAAAATGCAACCATGCGCTACAGCTACCCATTCTTCCCTCGGGTTCATTTAAGGTCCCCTTGTTGTTTGTTTTGGCTGCAAGGCTCCAGCGTGTTTATGAAAAACGGGTTACATTTTTTGGCACGGGGGATCCTTCCTGCGGAATCTGTGCCCTTTTTTGCAAAAAAAAAAGTGCTCACCTTACCTTGAGATTCTGCATTTTCTACTTCCCGACACCCTCGTCACCCACAAAATGACTTCACTTTATGCATCGGGATTCTTTCCTATCAGAAAAAACACCGGCTGCCCGATTTGCAAAATATCCTGAAAAGAAGGATTTTAGCCAGGAGCAAAATGTTGTTTGAAAACCACAGAGCCAAACCTCAGGGAGAGCCTTAAATGCACCAAGTCAAACCCTTAGCCCTTAACTCTCTTAAGTTTTCTCATAACTCTTGACAATAGACTAAGGAAACAACTATGGAAATATTGGAAAGAGCGAAAACCTGGGAGGAAAAATAGAGCGATTACCTGGTGTTCAAAGCTGCCAGCAACACACTTTCCCAAGGTCAGCATGAGGAAGCAAAGTACAGAAACTACTTTTGGCAGTTATCCTGCCTATATCAGGATAACTGGAAAATGCAAGATACCTCCAGTGAAAACTTTTCGTTTGGAAAAAAAAAGTCAGATCACAATTAAGAAAAAGTCACTTTCTTTTCCTAAAGTCCAAAGCCCGTTTTATTTATTTATTTATTTATTATTTATTATTTAGACTTATATACCGCTTCATAGGGCTTTCAGCCCTCTCTAAGCGGTTTACAGATTTTTTTAGCAAATTGAGTCAGCAACTTGCCCCCACAGTCTGGGTCTTCATTTCACCCACCTCGGAAGGATGGAAGGCTGAGTCGACCTTGAGCCGGTGAGATTTGAACCGCTGAACTGCAGACCACAGTCAGCTGAAGTGGCCTGCAGTACCTGCACCCTAACCACTGCGCCACCTCGGCTCTATAATGATATATGATATATGATCTTAAAATGTAAACACAGCTATCTTCCAAACCTCGTTTTTTTGCTTCACCTTGCTTACAATAAAATTGGAGTGTAGGGGGAAGAGGTAGGGAAGGAATAACTTAAAAGAAATACAAGTGATCCTCTACTTACAACGCTTGACTTAGTAACCATTTGAAGTTACAACTGTTGGAAGTTATGATCATTTTTGCACTTACAACCACTGTAGCATCCTCATGGTCACATGGTCAAAATTCAGATTATTTTCAGTTAAATTCAGTTAGAACAATTAATCAGGGGAACAACTTGCCTCCAGAAGTTGTGAATGCTGCAACACTGGAAGTTTTCAAGAGAGACTGGAATTTGTCTGAAGTGGTGTAGGGTTTCCTGCCTAAGCAGGGGGTTGAACTAGAAGACCTCCAGGGTCCCTTCTAACTCATTCCATTCCCTCTTCTCCATTCTATTCTATTCTATTTTACTCGACTCTATTCTACTCTACTCCTAATTCTATTCTACTCTATTCCTAATTCTATTCTATTCTACTCTATTCCTAATTCTATTCTATTCTACTCTACTCTACTCCTAATTCTATTCTATTCTACTCCTAATTCTATTCTATTCTATTCTACTCTACTCCTAATTCTATTCTACTCTACTCTACTCTTAATTCTATTCTACTCTACTCTTCTAATTCTATTCTATTCTATTCTACTCTATTCTACTCCGAATTCTATTCTACTCTACTCTTCCCCTAATTCTATTCTATTCTACTTTATTCCTAATTCTATTCTACTCTACTCCTAATTCTATTCTACTCTACTCCTAATTCTATTCTATTCTACTCTACTCCCAATTCTATTCTATTCTTCTCTATTCCTAATTCTATTCTATTCTACTCTACTCCTAATTCTATTCTATTTTACTCTACTCCTAATTCTATTCTATTCTATTCTACTCTACTCCTCTCCTAATTCTATTCTACTCTACTCCTAATTCTATTCTATTCTATTCTATTCTACTCTACTCCTCTCCTAATTCTATTCTACTCTACTCCTAATTCTATTCTATTCTATTCTATTCTACTCTACTCCTAATTCTATTCTATTCTACTCTACTCCTCTCCTAATTCTATTCTATTCTACTCTACTCTTCTCCTAATTCTATTCTACTCTATTCTACTCCTAATTCTATTCTATTCTACTCCTAATTCTATTCTACTCTATTCCTAATTCTATTCTATTCTACTCTACTCTACTAATTCTATTCTATTCTACTTTGCTCCTAATTCTATTCTATTCTATTCTATTCTACTCTTAATTCTATTCTACTCTATTCTTCTCCTAATTCTATACTACTCTATTCTACTCTATTCTACTCCGAATTCTATTCTACTCTATTCTACTCCAAATTCTATTCTACTCTACTCTTCTCCTAATTCTATTCTATTCTATTCTGTTCTCCATTCCCATTCCCAGCAACTAGCTCACATTTATGACGGTTGCAGTGTCCCAGGGTCATGGGATGCGTCTTGGGGCCTCCTGAGAACCAAAGTCAATGGAGCAACCAGATTCACTTAACAACCACTGTTACTAATTTAACAACTGCAGTGGTTCACTGAACAGATAAGACAAGAAAAGACATAAAACGGGGGCAAAACTCACTTAGATGTCTTATTTACCAACAGAAGCTTTGGGCTCATTTGGAGCCATAAGACGAGGACTACTTGCAGTTTCTAGTCTGAGCAGCGCTTGGCCTCCAATCCCATCGATGTTACAATGTCTGCAATCATCTTGACGGCTCCGTTAAGGAACAGAAGCCGCATGAAGGTTTTCCACTGCAGAATGACAGAGTTGGAAGGGACCTTGTAGGTCATCTAGTCCAACCCCTCGCCCAAGCAGGAGACCCTACACCATTTCTAAAGTAAGAAGAAAAACACTGGAACAAATTACATTGGTAGATGGCCATTATTCATAATAACTGGACTCAAAAGAGAAAGTAAGCAGAGAATCACCCAACTTCTTGATTTGTGCTTCTGTACAAATGCACACAATTCCCTCCCCCCCCCTTTGACTTCCCTTATTGATACCAATTTAAATGGCCTCTTTTTCAATAGAAGAAAGAAAAGGAACAGATGGGAGATTTGAATCTCAGAGGAGGAGTGCATCCTTTGCAAGAAGGCAGTTGGTTTGGTTGAGTGGTTAAGGCACCAGGCTACAAAGCAGGAGGCTGTGAGTTCTAGTTCTACCTTAAAGTCATGAAAGACACATGTGGCTGACTTTGGGCCAGTTACTCTCTCTCTCAGCACAATTCATCTCACAGGGTTGTTGTGCGGAACAATTAGGAGGAAGGTGTGTGGGAACTGATTGCTATCTTGAGGTAAAGGAAGGAAAAAGGAAGCGAAGGAGGGAGGGAGGAAAAGGAGGAGGGAGGGAGGAAGGAGGGAAGTAAGGAGGGAGGGAAGGGAAGAGAGGGAGGGAGGGAGGGAAGGAGGAAGGGAAGGGAGGGAGGGAAGGAGGAAGGGAAGGAGGGAAGAAGGAGGGGAAGGAAGGGAAGAAGGAAGGAGGGGGAGGGAAGGAGGGAAGTAAGGAGGGAGGGAGGGAAGAAGGAAGGGAAGGAAGGAGGGAAGGGGGAGGGAGGGAAGGAGGGAGGGAGGAAAGAAAGGAGGGAGAAAGGAAAGGGAAGGAAGAAAGGAGGGAGTGGTGAGGGAAGGAGGGAGGGAGGGAAGGAGGAAGGGAAAGAAGGAAGGAAGGAGGGAAGGAGGGAGGAAGGAAAGGAAGGAAGGAGGGAGGGAGGGAAGGAGGGAGGCAGGAAGGAGAAAAGGAAGGAGGGAGGGAAGGAAAGGAAGGGAAGAAGGAAGGAAAGGAAGGAGGAAGGAAAGGAAGGAAGGAAGGAGGAAGGAAAGGAAGGAAGGAAGGAGGTAGGTAAGGCTGACCAATAATCAGAATTTGGACAATGACCATTTCCCCCAATTTCCCCTAGATTTGAATCAAGGGCAGCCTTTAGGGCAGGATTCAGCAGCATATCAAGCCTCAGATCAGATTCAGTCTTGTGAACAGAGCCAAACTGTGTTATCCTGCTTGTAAAATCAGAGCATCACGACTGCCCTTCAACAAACCAGCCCAATTATGATAGTTTTCTTTCTGGCATTTTGGTTTTACTCATTTTGTTGGTTTGTTTGTTTTTTGACTCGCTTTTATCGGTAACTGCTCCGCAACTTCAATTAAAAAAAATATTAGTCTATTTTGTATACACCAATGCTTCGGGGGCAGTGGCGGGGAACTACCCCCACCCCCACCCCTTTATGACCTGTGGACTTCAACCCCCAGAATTCCCGAGCCAGCCATGGGCATTCTGGGAGCTGAAGTCCACAGATCGTACAGGGGGGCCCTCGTTCCCCACCCCGGCTCAGAGTGACCGGAATCTGAACAGTCACCATTTAAGAGGCTGATAAAAGTTCTGCAGGAGGAGGAAGGAGGAACTGTGTCTATAAAGCATTTTTATCCTTCAGCCTTTAATTATGGAGAATAATAACTCAGGCGGAAGAGAAATGCCGATATTGCCATGTTCCCTGAAGCTCAGAATGGGCACACGCATTAAGGAGACACACAAGTCACAGGATGTTCCCGAGTAACAATGCCTCAGGGCCAGCAACTCAAACTTTTGAACTTCCTCCATTAGAAAACATCCACAGATACAGAAAAATCTAATGTTCTCCGCTGAGGACACAAAATATCCAAGGCTTCCTGTCCAGGCGCAGAACGTGCAGTTTTGACTGTGTAGCAAATGGTCCCTTTCCCTTCCACACACCCCACCCCACCCCCGATTCCCTGCACTATTTCAGTCCAGTTGATAGCTACCAAAATGCAAATCTACAAACCCATGCAGGAGATGGGGTTTAAAGGCACCAGACTACATAGCGGGAGATCGGGAGTTCTAGTCCTGCCTTAGGCATGAAAGCTAATTGGGTGACTCTGGGGCAATCACCAGGAGACAGTGAGTTCTAGTCCCCCATTAAGCATGGAAGCCAATTAGGTGACTCTGGGCCAATCACTAGGAGACAGTGAGTGTGTCCCCTGTTGGGCATTTAAGCCGACTAGGTGACTTTGGGTCAATCACCAGGAGACAATGAGTTCTAGTCCCCAAGTTAGGCATGAAAGCCAACTGAGTGACCTTGGTCCAATCACTAGGAGACAGTGAGTTGTAGATCCATGTTAGGCATGAAAGTTGACTGGGTGACTCTGGGCTAATCACCAGGAGACAGTGAGTTCTAACCCTTCAAGTATTGGAAGACAGCTACCACATCACCCCCAATTCTTCTCTTTGATAGGCTGGACATACTTCGTTCCCTCAACTGTTCATCATATGATTTAGTCTCCAGGCCCTTAATCCTCTTTGTTACTCTTCACTTTCTAGGGTATCAGCAACTTTTTTGTCATTTGTGGTGACCAGAACTTGACTTGACACAGAGGGATAGAATCAAGATCACTAGTAGTAGCACTTTATAATGCCTTGGTAAGAGCACATTTTGAATTCTGCACCCAGTTTGGTCATCATATTGTAAACAGGATATAGAGTCTCTGGAAAGAGAGCAGAAAAGAGCAACCAAGAGGATTAGGGGACTGGAGACTAAAACATAGGAAGAATGGTTGCAGGAACCGGGCATGGCTAGTCTAGTGAAAAGAAGGACTAGGGGAGACATGATAGCAGTCTTCCAATATCTACCCACAAAGAAGAGGGAGTCAAACTATTCTCCAAAGTACGTGAGGGCAGGACAAGAAGCAATGGGTGGAAACTAATCGAGGAGAAAAGCAACCTAGAACTAAGGTGAAATTTCCTGACAGAACAATGAATCAGTGGAACAACTTGCCTCCAGAAGTTATGAATGCTCCAACTTTGGAAGTTTTTAAGAAGATGTTAGATAGTCATCTGTCTGAAATGGTAGAGGACCGTGTTGGCGAACCTGTCGGACATGTGCCGGAAGTGGCACACAGAATCATCTCTCCGGGCATGCGAGCCATCGCCCGTTGCTCTTCCAGTCAAGTACATTGGCCAGCTGGTTTTCACACATGCGGAAGCGCTGAAAATCGGAAGAGTAGCCACCCGGTGCACATGCATGCACCAGGAAGATGATGTTCTGGGTTCTGGTGCATGCATGTGCACCAGCCAGCTGCTCTTTGTGTGCGCATACCGGAAGACCAGGCTGCCAGTGCTCATGTGCATGCCAGAAACCAGAAGATCATCTTCCCGGCGAATGAATATACACCAGGCGGATGCTCGGTGTTTCTGGCACATGTGCACACCTGTTTCGGCACTCAGAGCTGAAAAGGTTCACCAACTCTGATATAGGGTCTTCTGCTTGAGTAGGGGGGGTTGGACTAGAAGACCTCCAAGGTCTCTTCCAACTCTGATGATGACAACAAAGATGACAATCCAGTTCAAATTGCTTAAGAATTGCTGTTTATAGGACTGATTTTCCTCGTATCAAAATAGCCACTAGATTGAATAGCTGTAAGGAATATATGGAGTTTCCTGTAGAACACACAGATGCTTACACACACAAATCATACACAGGCATGCTGTAAACATAGTTTTTTCTTCTTCTAATAATAGATATAAAAGAGAACTCAAGCCATTCCACCCTCTGCCATCCCTACAAAAACATCAAATATTTCGTTCCATAAATAATTGCAATAGGATATCGAAGCTTTTCCTAAACAAACAATAGACTGATTGTGTGATGTTTTGCCATGAGCAAAGCAGGAGTGAGGAAGGGGGAGAGGAAGGGGACGGACAAAGGGCCGCTTTCAGAAGGCAGCATGGGGGCTTCTCCAGCCTCCTCCGGGAAGGGTGCCTTTCCTCGCCCAAGTCTAGCTGTAAATTTTATTTTCCCCTTTCAGCATCAGCAAAGAGGCTAGAAAAGGGAAAAAGGAAAAGGAAAAACTTTTCAAATACAGCTAGTCCTCGACTTACAACAGTTCCGTTTAGCGACTGTTCAAAGTCCCAAAGTTATAAGGTAAAGGTTCCCCTTGCACATATGTGCTAGTCATTCCCGATTCTAGGGGGCGGTGCTCATCTCCATTTCAAATCCGAAGAGCCAGCGCTGTCCGAAGACGTCTCCGTGGTCATGTGGCTGGCATGACTCAACGCAGAAGACGCAAGGAATGCTGTTACCTTCTCACCAAAGGTGGTTCCTATTTTTCTACTTGCGTTTTTACATGCTTTTGAACTGCTAGGTTGGCAGAAGCTGGGACAAGTAACAGGGGCTCACTCCGTTACGTGGCGCTAGGGATTCGAACCACCAAACTGCCGACCTTTCTGATCCACAAGCTCAGCCTCTTAGCCACTGAGTCACAAAGTTATAGGGAGTGTCAAATTTTTCAACTTTCCATATTCCCAAACATTAGGGGTTGTGACACAGCTCAGGGATTGTAAAGATATTTTGGTTAATTTGATATCATTTAGATGTGTTTAGTAATTAACATTCTGTTAGTGGAAACAGTGATTAATGACCATTTTTCACACTTATGACCATTGCAGCATCCTCATGATCATGTGGCTCAAAATTCACATGCTTCATATTTACGACTTTTGCAGTATTCCGGGCTCATGTGATCAACTTTTGCAACCTTGGGCTCAATTATGGTCAAAAGCCAAGGACTACTTACAGTTTGTACACCAGCCAACTGTGTAATGGTGCCTTATTGCACAACACATCAAACCCTAAATAGCAACTATATTTTATTTGTTACCAACATGGTCCCCCACAACTCTACATAGAAATTGCCCTCGTTTATGTCGAAGGCTTATCTTTACCAATCCTCTGTTTTCTCCATTTAACAAGAGAATTCTCCCCCCCCCCACCTTTAAAGTGTGAGTCTTCCAAACAAATAAACACAACAGCGGAAGATGGAAACAACTCATAAACTATCTGGCCATTCACAGCCGACTTCAATTATGTTGTTGGATCTGTGCGTTTCTCCCTCTTCATTTATTTAATTTTTGAGAAAAGGACTGGGTATGTCTAGCCCAGTGTTTTTCAACCTTGGCAACTTTAAGTCCTGTGGACTTCAACTCCCAGAATCCCCCAGCCAGCTGTGCTGGCTGGGGGATTCTGGGAGTTGAAGTCCACAGGACTTAAAGTCGCCAAGGTTGAAAAACACTGGGCTAGCCATATGAGAAGGACAAGGGGTGGCAGGATAGCAGGATTCCAATACTTTAGGGGCTGCCACAAAGAAGTGGGGGGTGTCAGGCTACTTTCCAAAGCACCAGGCAAGACAAGGAAACAAAGGGTGGAAACTAATCAAGGAGAGAGGAAACCTGGAATTAAGGAGAACATTCAGAACAATTAACCAGGGGAACAGTTTGCCTTCACAAATCGTGGCTGCTCCATCACTGGAGGTTTTTAAGAAGAGACTAGACAGCCACTTCTTTGAAATGGTATATATGTTCTCCTGCATGAGCAGGGGGGCTGGACTAGAAGACCTCCGAGGTCCCTTCCTGTACTGTTCTATTCTAATGGTAGCAGGATTTGGATTTGGCTAGTTTGGAGAAAAGAAAGTCTACGGGTGACATGATAGCAGCATTCCAGTATTTGAGGGTCTGCCTTAAAGAAGAGGGAGGGTCAGCCTATTTTCCCAAACACCTGAGGGCAGGAGAAGGAGCAATGGATGGAAAATAATCAAGAAGAGAAGCAACTTAGAACTAAGTAGAAATTTCCTGACAGTGAGAACAATTAACCAGTGGAACCGAAGTCGCCTCCAGAATCTGTCCAATGCTCCATCACTGGAGGTTTTTAAGAGGAGACTGGACATCCCTTTGTCAGAAATGGTGTAGGGTCTCCTGCTTGAGCAGGGGGTTGGACTAGATACACTAGAAGACATCCAAGGCCACTTCCAGCTCTGTTATTCTGAAATAAATGGCCCTTTCTCCAGCATTAAACCCTCAAAATGACTAAACTCCCATGGCCCAACCTCATCAGAACCTGCCCACCCGTACTGGTCACCCTTCATCCTCCTGCCCACCTTTATCCAGACTTTCCCCTTCTCCCACTCCCCACCCCTTGTGATGGTTTTATGCATTACTTCCTTGAATGTGCATCCAGTTGGAAACTAAAACAGCTGCAGAGCAGTTGCCTTTCACTCCCTCTCTGAGGCCCCTGGACATGACTATCTGAAGTGCAACCATACACAATCTTTGCCGCTGGAGCCTCGCTGGTGCCTCGGCAAACAGTTGTGTTTACTGCATCAGGCGGGGACAGATTTTAACCCATTCTTTTCCTTGCAAAAACACCCTACGTGTCCCCTTCCCATTCTACTGGTAGCAAAGAACAAGCAGGGACTGTAGAACCGTTTCCACTTGAGAATAGAATAGAACAGAACAGAACAGAATAGAACAGAATAGAACAGAACAGAACAAGAAAGTTGGAAGGGACCTCAGAGGTTTTCTAGTCCAACCCCCTGCCTAGGCAGGAAACCCTACACCACTTCGGACAAAGGGTTATCCAACATCTTCTTAAAAACTTCCAGTGTTGGAGCATTTACAACTTCTGCAGAAAAGTTGTTCCACTGGTTAATTGTTTTCACTCTCAGGAAATTTCTCCTTAGTTCTAGGTTGCTTCTCTCCTTGATTAGTTTCTATCCATTGCTTCTTCTCCTGCCTTCAGGTGCTGTGGAGAATAGTTTGACTCCTTCTTCTTTGTGGCAACCCCTGAGACATGCTATCATGTCTCCCCTAGTCCTTCTTTTCATTAAACTAGACCTACCCAGTTCCTGCAACCGTTCCTCATATGTTTTAGTCTCCAGTCCCCTAATCATCTTTGTTGCTCTTCTCTGCACTCTTTCTAGAGTCTCAGCATCTTTTTTACATCGTGGCAACCAAAACTGAGTGCAGTATTCCAAGTGTGGACTTACCAAGGCCTTATAAAGTGGTATTAACTCTTCACGTGATCTTGATTCTATTCCTCTGTTTATGCAGCCTAGAACTGTGTTGGCTTTTTTGGCAGCCACTGCACATGGCTGGCTCCTATTTAAATGGTTGTCCATTAGGACTCAAGATCCCTCTCCCAGTTACTACTATTGAGCAAGGTACCACCTATACCAGGGGTTGGCAAACTTAAACACTCAAAGAGCCATTTGGACCTGTTTCCCACAGGAAAGAAAACACCGGGAGCCACAAAGGTCCTAACTGAAAGCTCCCTGTTCAATTCTGGAGCTGACCAGAAGTTCAGTTTCCCCCACCATAGAGTCTCCTCCTAGCGTGGTGTACTTTTTCCTCTACCTGTCATAACCAAAAGCCCTATCAGTTGTGGAAACAACTGGAAAACCCTCCCATTGCCATAGAGTCTTCTCCTGGCGCACTGTGCTTCTCTCCCCCCCCACCCACCGGAAGTAGTATTCCTCCTCTCAAAATTGTGGTGCTGACTGGTGACAGATCCGCAGCAGAGGGAGGAAAGAGCCACATGTGGCTCCAGAGCTGCAGTTTGCTGACCCCTGACCTATACTGTACCTGTGCATTGTGTTTTTCTTGCTAAAATGTAGAATTAAAATGTTAGATCAGAATATTAGAATAGTCCCAAATGCTGGAAATGTAATCAGACCCCAGGCACTTACTATCATATGTGATGGGCTTGTAGGAAAGGGAGAAAATATTGGAAGAAAATACACACATGGTTGGAAAAGATAATTAAAGCAACGTATAGACCTGAAACCAACAATATTTCTGTTGGGTATAATGCCGGAGGATTATGACAAAGGGACAGCATATCCAATTTTGCATGTACTGACAGCAGCAAGGATTGTATATGCAAAATATTGGAAAAACGAGAACACCCCATCAGATGAGGATGTAATTTGGAAAATGTTAGATTGTGCCAAGGTGGATAGACTGACTTTAAAAATTAAAGATAAAGAAGACAAAGAATATTACTCGATATGGAATAGTTTTTATGAGTGGTTAGAGATAAGATGTAGACTTTAGACAAAGAAAGATTATTGCTATGTATGAATTAAATATATAGTTTATAAATATAATATAATCAACAGAAGTACAAATAAGTCAATATAAAGAGCAATTTAGCTAAAACTATTCTTTTACCTTACTACTATTGTTACCAGTATATGTGTTAATATTTCTTTCTATCTTTTATTTTTTTCTTGAAAATGATATACCCTAACAATGCACTGTATTCAAAATGTTTATGAATTTTTTAAAAAAATGTTAGAATAGAGCTGGAAGGCACCTTTGAGGTCTTCTAGTCCAACCCCCCGCTCAAGCAGGAGTCCCTGTACCATTTCAGATAAGTGACTGTCCAGTTTCTTCTTAAAAACCTCCAAGGATGGAGCAGCCACAGTTTCTGGTGGCAAGCTGTTCCACTGGTTAACTGTCCTCACTGCTAAGAAGTTTCTCCTTAGTTCCAGGTTGCTTCTCTCCTTTATTAGTTTCCATCCAACACAATTAAGCACAAAATTTGCACTGCTAAGTGAGACATTTATTAAGCGGCATTTTGCCCCATTTTACAACCTCCCTTGCCACCGTTGTTAAGGGAATCACTGCAGTTGTTACATTAGTAACATGGTTGTTAAGGGAATCGGGCTGCCCCATTGACTTTGCTTGTCAAAGAAGGTCACAAAAGCGGATCACACGATCCCAGGACTCTCTAAACATCATAAATATGAATCAGTTGCCAAGCATCTGAATTTGGAACACGTGTTTGTTGCATGGTCCTTAAGTGTGGCAAAACAGTCATAAGACAGTGAAAGCTGCTGTAACTGGGAACGGTCACTAAAGAACTGTTGTAAGTCGAGGACTACCTGCATATACACAGAAAGAAGGCAATGCCTGCAAGCTTTTGCAATTCCGTATCAACCTCGTTGTTATCAGCAACAGGGCCTTGATAAGTATCTTCTTGGTTGACTTGCACCATAAACATGAAGGCAAGCACATGCGGCGATGGGTGGGAACGGAAGCAGAAGAACCATGTCCTCTACGATAACGGTCACCAACTGGTGGTCCGTGAGAAAATTTTGGTGGTCCGCAGAAAAATTATTTGCCTTTTTCATGTTGCACTCAATCAGGGGTCCTCAAACTATGGCCCTTGGGCCGGATACGTCCAGTGGATGCTTGTGTTGCTACAGAGAGTCTCCCCCTTCGGGGTCTTTTTGTGTGTGTCGGAGTGGGGAAGAAATTCTGACTTGGGGTCTGCTCCGGCCTCCTGATGGGGGGCTTTGGGCAAAGGCTGAAGGGAAGCACCGCTGGTGGCCAAGAGCCAGAGGGACTCATTCCAGTGGGACTGCATCGTGGCCTGGAACTGGCTGACCATCTCATCCCGCTGAACCGCCAGGCACTGGTACCTGGCCTTGCACTCCCGCAGGTCTTCCCTCTGCTTGGAAAGCCTATGCTCGTAGTCCTCAGTGAGGTGCTTCTGCTGAGCTTCCTTCTTTGGTCAGATCCAATTTGAACTGAGCTGTTTGGCCAACTCTTTCTCCTGGTGGCTGCTTAGCTCCAGCAACTGCTTCCTATTGAGGCCCTAAGGAGCCCGGGCGGGCAGGCAAGGAGTGGCTGGGAGGGGAGGGGCAAGTAGAGGCTGGCGAGGCACCCCTCGACATGAGTGACATCAAGTTGGCCACGCCCACCCAATCTCATGATCACCTAGCCACGCTCACCCAGCCGGTCATTGGGCAGATCATATTAGTAGTCCACAGGGTTTAAAATTATGAATGTAGTGGTCCCTGAGGTCCGAAAGGTTGGTGACCCCTGATCTACAGCACAGGACCTCTGCAGGTGAATAGGGAAACACCTGCACCTGCTGCCTTCCTTAGATCCAGGTGCTCATGTGCCAGTTAGCACTGTAGAATCCTGTGCAGGAAAACATGACTACGCAAACACGATGTGGAAGAATAACTGTTTAGGAGACAGGCGGAGGACTCATTTAACAAGTTCAAAAATCGGGGATTTTTCCGCACATCTCAACCAGAAGGGAAGGTAAAGTTAGCCTGCACAAACGATGAAGAATTATTCCAATTTATTTATGGATTTAATTAGTCAAGCAATCAGAATGGAGCTGGAAGGGACTTAGAGATCTTCTAGTCCACCCCCCCTGCGCAACAGGGGACCCTGTGCCATTTCATACAAGTGACTGTCCAGCCTCTTCTTAAAAACCTCCAGTGATGAAGCACCCACAACTTCTGGAGGCAAGCAGTTCCACTGCTTAATTTTCCTCACTGTTAGGAAGTTTCCCCTTAATTCCAGCTTGCTTCTCTCTTTGTTTAGTTTCCAACTATTCTTTCTTGTCCTGCCTTCTGGTGCTTTGGAAAATAAGTTGACCCTCCCTCTTCTTAGTGGCAGCCCCTCAAATAATGGAACGCTGCTATCGTGTCACCCCGTGTCTTACTTTTCTCCGGACTAACCATGTCCATTTCCTGCAACCGTTGGGTCAATAAAACAAATAAATTAAAATTATTCCACTGAACTCTGAAGCAAAACAGAAAAGGGGGAAGGGACCCAGGCTCAAAGAACCGATCAATATTAGATCCCTAATTCCTACCAGCACCACATTAACCTAATAGTTCTTTAAACAGTTGGCATGATTTTGCTGGAGCCAATTTGTTGTCAACAGAGTCGAAATTGTTAATAGGATTACCTGAACATCCTGCAGACCATTTTCATCAGCTCCCCCACCCCACCCCCCCCACCCACGGCAAGGCTGGGAGGGGAAAAGATACTGTATTTAAGACCCATCTGTTTCCTCACCCCCTTTTCTCCCACCCACTCGGCTCGTAAGTCAACAAAAACTATTAGGGGGCTGGGGGCCAAAACGTAAGAAAATTGGTTACAGGAATTGAATATGTCCAGTCTGGTGAAAAAGGGGACTAGGAGGAGACATGAGAGCAGATTTGCAAGATTTGAGGGGCTGCTGCAAAGAAGAAGAGGGGCACAACCTGTTTCCCAAAGCACCTGAAGGCAAAACAACAAGCAATGGGTGGAAGCTGATCAAGGAGAGAAGCAACCTAGAACCGTGATGGTGAACCTATGGCTTCGTGTGCCCAAAGTGGCACACAAAGACATGTCACCCAGTACACGCAGCCTTGCCTGTTACGTCTTCTGGGTTTCTGGCGCACATGCACGCAGGACGACCAGCTGTCTTTAGCGCGTGCAGCAGTCCCAAAAACCCGGTGTGTTCATGTGTGCTGGCCAGCTGATTGCCATATGTGTATGTGTGCCAGAACCCGGAAGTTCAGTTTTTCCCTGTGAACCCTTCATGTGCACGGCAGTGCCGAAAACCAGCCTAAGCTTGCGCGCTGGCCGGCTGATCCTCAGGCGTTCATGCGTGCTAGAGCAGAGGTTTGGCTTTTCCGGAGTAGGGGCCTTCCGAGTACATGCAATGTTTCCACGCAACCTTTTTGGCACTTGACCTAGAACTGGGATGGCGAACCTATAACACACATGCCACAGGTGGCACGCAGAGCCATCGGCCCAGCTCAGCTTCAACGCACATGCATGCAACCTCCCGATGGCCAGCTGGTTTTCGGGGCTCCTCTGCACATGCACAGGGGTCGCACACTCATCCATGGAGGGTGGGGCACGTGGGGGGATGCATGTGCAGTGGGAAGGGTACACACGAGGGGGCCATGTGCACATGCATGGGGTTGGGGAGCAAGTGGGGGTCGCACACACATCATGGGAGGCACTCACAGGGGCAGGGTGCACACGGGGGGCAGGGTGCACTGGGAGTCACACACATGTGTGGGATTGTGTGCGCATTACATTATGGGTGTGTGCACATGTGCTTTTGGCACAGAAAAGGTTAGCCATCACTGAACTAGAACTAAGGGGAAATTTCCTAACAGTGAGAACAATCAAGCAGTGGAGCTGGTTGCCTTCAGAGGTTGTGGTGCTCCATCCCTGGAGGCTTTTGAGAAGGGACTGGACTGCCATCTGTCAGAAATGCTTAGGTGGGGGCTAGACTAGTTGACCTCCAACGTCCCTTCCAACTCTGTTAATCTTCCCAACTGTTGTTAGAATCAGCTGGAAGACGAGAAGATGAGAAGACGCAAAGCCAAGAATTGAAGGAATCAGGGCAGACTCCTCACCCTGTCCTTTCCCAAAAGAGAGGTAGTGCTTGACTTACAACAGTTCATTTAGTGACCATTCAAAGTTACAACAGCACTGAAAAATGTGACATGACCGTTTTTCACAGTCACCACCTTTGCAGCATCCCCAAGGTCACGCGATCCAAATTCACATGGTTGGCAATTGGTCCATACTTATGACTATTGCAGACAGTGTCCCGGGGTCACGCGACCTCCTTTTGCAGCCACCTGACGAGCAAAGTCCACGGGGAAGCCAGATTCAACGACTGCATTACTAACTAAAAAAACCGCAGTGATTCACTTAACAGATGTGGCCAGGAAGGTCATCCAGGGGGGCAGGGGTTGAAGACCTCAGAGGTGCCTTCCAACTCTATTATTCTATGTTTTCTCTCTCTTCCCTGCTAGCCATCCCAAAGCAGTCTTTCTCTATCCTGCTCTAAGGTCAGGAACATGCTACTCGAAATAATCCTGAAACAGGTGCACCGGCGTGGGCTATGAAATCATCAGCATACCCTGAGCATGACTTCAGTGCAGAAAGATCCGTCAAGGGCTTGGAAAGGAATCTTCCTCAGAGACCAGAAGTCCTCTTAAGAAGGAAGACAGATGAAATGCAACGTGTCCCTTCAGAGCAGGGAGCGAGGAGAGCACTGATACCTCCTGCCCTCTTACCTCTTGCATACCCTTCAGTATTTCCAAGGTTTTCCAGGCTCAATTTAACTTTAGCTGTCCAAGAGAATCATATATTGTGCCCTGCTGCAAAATTTTGAGCCTACTATTCCCCTTTTCTCACAGCACAGGGAAAAGATTTGGGTTGAAGCTTTAAGCTGAATGTTTATCGAGCAGATTGAAATGTCTTGGTCTCAACGGATGAGAAAAGCTTAGCTAGACGGTGGGCCACTACTACCTTTGTCCTCTGCACTCCCGCTCTCAGTCTTCCCTACTCACAACCAGCAGCTCCTCCCACCAGCCTCTGGGGAGTGGAAATGTGGAGACTTTGGAAAGAGTGCACAGAAGAGCAACAAAGAGGATTCGGGGACTTGAGGATAAAATGTATGTAAAACAGTTGCAAGAATTGGGTAGGTCTAGTTTGATGACTCAGTGGCTAGGCTGCTGAGCTTGTCAGTCAGAAAGGTTGGCGGTTCAAATCCCCAGTGCCGGGTAATGGGGTGAGCTCCCATGACTTGTCCCAGCTTCTGCCAACCTAGCAGTTCGAAAGCACGTAAAAATGCAAGTGGAAAAATAGGAACCACCTTTGGTGGGAAGGGAACAGCATTCTGTGCACCTTCAGCATTGAGTCATGCCGGCCACATGACCACAGAGACGTCTTCGGACAGCGCTGGCTCTTCAGCTTTGAATCTGAGATGATCAACACCCCCTAGAGTAGGGAATGACTATGTGCAAGGGGAACCTTTACCTTTAGTTTGATGAAAAGAAGGACTAGGGGAGACATGATAGCACTGTTCCAATATCTCAGGGGCTGCCACAAAGAAGAGGCAGTCAAGCTATTCTCCAAAGCACCTGAAGGCAGGACAAGAAGCAATGGGTGGAAACTAATCAAGGAAAGATGCAACCTAAGATCTAAGGAGAAATTTCCTGAAAGTTAGAACAATTAACCAGTGGAACAAAAGTTGCCTCCAGGCCCTTGTGAATGGTCCAACACTGGAAGTTTTAAAAGAAAAAATTGGATTACCATTTGTCTGAAAGAGTATAGGGTTTCCTGCCTAAGCAGGGGTTGGACTGGAAGACCTCCAAGGTCCCTTCCAACTCTGTTATTCTATTTTATTCTAGTCCTCGATTTACAACAGTTTCGTGTTGTGACCGTTTGAACGTAACAACTGCATTGGAAAAAAAACCTGATGACCATTTTTCACACAACCATTACAGCATGATCCCACGATCAACACTTGGCAAGTGACTCATATTTATGACCATGGTTTATTTCATCAACTTTTGGCAACTTTCTGACAAAGACAGTGAGGGAACCCAGATTCACTTAACAACTGCAGTGGTTCATTTATCCACTGCGGCGAGCCAGGTCATAAAATGGGGAATAGCTCACTTCACAAATGTCTCGCTCAGCAACAGAATGCCAGGGGGGGGACTCATTTGTGGTTGTAATTCGAGGACTACCTTTATCCCTGAAATTAGGCCCTTTTAAGAACCAGTTGTGGCGTATCTCAGATGGAAGTCTAATTACTCATTAGCGCTTAAGAGATAAGCTGAGCGGAGGCAACCTGTGTCAACTGCTGGAAACCCTCTGTAGCAAGTCATAACAGCACTTGAGGAAAATCAGATAAATTCTTACACTCCAAACATGAATTGAACAAGCCGTAAGAGAATGTAAACAAGGGAGACGCGCCGTGAGCTCCAATCCCCTTTCTCTTCTTCTCTCAGAAAAGGGAAGATGAAAGGGGACTCACTCGTTTATCTTTAATGTCAATGCAGGTGGAATATTTTCGCTTTCTTGATACGCAACGCAAGCAGTCTGCCTACTGCAGAGAGATTGAGGTAACCCTCTACCAGCAGGGGTGTCAAACTTGATTTCATTGAAGGCCGGATCAGGGTTGTGTTTGACCTCTGGGGGCCAGGGTGGGCACGGCCAGCTCGACATCCCTCGTGTTGGGGGCACTTGTGGCGGCCTGAGCGTTCTGCCAGCAAAAACAGGTTCCTGAGCTCCATTTTCGGCTGCGATGGCCTCCTGCAAACCTCTGTCAGTGAAAACGGAGCTCCTTTGGGACAACCATGACCTGGATGACTGAAAATCTCTACAGCTACACAATATGGGATGAAGACCCTTTGAAAGGAGGAGGAGGAGGAGGAATGGATTTCCAGAGAGAGAGAAATGGCAGACTACAAAACCAGGAGCACCACTCAGGTGACCCTGAGGACAGAGATAAACCTCCAAGTGCCCTCAATGACTCTCTTTAAAAAGGATGCAAATGACCAGCTGTCTGCAAGGAGTATAAATCCTTCTATTTCCCCACCATCCAGTCAGAGCTGAAGAAGCTGCTTAGATGAGAAGTGAAACATTTTCCAAAGAAAAAACAAGAAAGTCCAGTTGCCTCCTGAAAAAACACCTTTGGGACAACCAGGACCTCCGTGACTGAGAATCTGCACATACAGGACCCTGGATCCATATCTCCACAGTGTTCTTAAAAACCCTCCAGATGTATTCTTTTATCACAACCATTCTTTTCATCTACAGGCAGTCCTTGACTTACGACCACAATTGTAGCACCCAAGGCTTTCATTGCTAAGCAAGACGGCTGTTGAGTGAGTATGGCACCATTTTATGACCATTCCTGTCACTGCAGTTAAGTTATTCCCATGGTTGTTAAGTGAATCAGGCATCTCCGTTGACTTTGCTTTCTCAGAAAGTTGCCCAAGGAGATTACATGATCCTGGGAGACTGCAACCGTCATAAATTCAAAGATTCTAATTTTGATCACGTGACAATTGGAGATGCTGCAATGGTTATAAGCTTAAGAACTGATCACAAGACGCTTTTTTTCAGTGCCACTCTACCATCAAAGAGTCATAAGGCAAGGACTACCTGTTTATCTGTAAACGACAATTTATGGCTTCATGTATAATGCAAAAACAATCAATTCAGGTTTATTCAACACACGGAGACAATAGGTGACTTAGCCCAGGGTATGAAAGGGACACCAAATCAACCACCATTACACAATGAAATCCAAAGCACAGCTAGTTCCTAAAACAAGGGGCAAATTTGGGAAACCTTGGGTGTTTTTGAGTAAGAGGCTTAAAACTAGGGGGCTGAAGGCTAAAACCTATGAAGAATGGTTGCTAGAACCTGGTTTGTCTAGTTTAATGAAAAGAAGGACTAAGGGAGACATGATAGCACTGGTCCAATATCTCAGGGGCTGCCAACAAAGAAGAGGCAGTCAAACTATTCTCCAAAGCACCTGAGGGCAGGACAAGAAGCAATGGGTGGAAACTAATCAAGGAGAGAAGCAACCTGGAACTAAGGAGAAATTTACTGACAGAACAATTAATCAGTGGAATGGTTTGCCTGCAAAAGTGGTGTTTTCAAGTTTTCAAGACGACATTGGACAGATCTTTGTTGAAATGATATATAGCCATGATGGGGAACCTGTGGCACGCGTGCCCGAAGTGGCACTAGGAGACATGTCGTCTGGCATGTACGGCATTGCCTGTTCTTCCAGGTTTCTGGCATGCATGCACATGCGATGATCAGCTGGCCTTCGCACATGCAGCAGTGCCGGAAACCAAAGAGCCGGTCTTCATTTTTCTGGCATGCACATGCCATGGGTGAAATCCAGCACCTTCTGACAAGTTCTGGAGAACCGGTAGCGGAAACTTTGAGTGGTTGAGAGAACCGACAAATGCTATCTTCCCCTGCCACGCCTACCAAGCCAAGCCAACAGAACCGGTAGCAAAAAAAAAAAATGAATTTCACCACTGGCGCATGAGCATTGGCCAGCTGATCGTTGCGTATGGAAAGCAGAAATATGCGTATGGGAAAGTGTGCATGCCAGAAAGTGGTAGTTTATTTCCTGGCGTGCATATGCCCCATGGGCAGCTCCTCTTCTGGGTTGTGTCCTCAACGAATAGATGCACATGCATACACGTACTCAGTGCCGAAAAGGTTCACCATCACTGGTACATAGGGTTTCCTGCTTCAGAAGGGGGTTGGGCTAGAAGACCTCCCAAGGTCCTTCCCTACTCTGTTATTCTGACTTGAGAGATGGAAAGGAAGGGCCGGCATTTGGACGTTTGGCATCCATAACTTCCGATCACCTGAGGACGGATACGTCTGTTGCCTGCAATTAAGAATGAGAAGCCAATGTTGACAAAATAACAGCTATCTCACAATGGGGTGTGTGTCTCTCTGTGTATACGCTCTCTCTCTCTCTCTCCTCTCTCTCTTTTTCTCTGTGCCTCTGTGGCTGCAAGTCCTTTCCCAACAAAGGGGATGAAGCAGCGGCTTCAAAGAGCGCATTGTCTCTAATTAGGTTTCTCATCCTATGCAGTCACCACTGTTAGAAGGCTCAAAATGACCAGCTTTAAACTGGACTGTCCATGCCTTTGTTGTTGTTGTTTTTAATTTGATAAGAGGCTCAATTATGGCCCCAAACAATGGCCGGTCTCTTCGTCCGCCCGCTGGGTAAATAGGAAGCCAGGGTGCCACGGTCAGGAAAATTACAGCACAGTGGTGAACAACAGACATGGCTGAAAGACCAACAATTGCCAAAGGATCCAAAATAACTAGAAAGAAGCAGGGGGGGAGGGGAAGAGAAGGACAGGACCCCCAGGATCCCAGAGCAGTTCTCTCCTTTTATAGGCAGTCCCCACTTAGTGACAGCCCAAAGTTACCACTGTGCCAGCAAAAGCTACTTATGACCCATTTCTGGAGTTCCAATGGCTTCTATATGTAGCCTTCAACTTACAACTACAATTGAGCCCAGAGGTTGGATTCAAAAATTTTAGCAACCGGTTCTCTGCCCGGTTGCTGGGTGGGCATGGCCATGGTGGGGGGCAGGGGGCGTTTTGCCCTCCCTAGGCTTCGGAGGCTTTCCTTGAGCTTCCAGGAGGGTGAAAATGACCTCACCTGGGCTCTGGAGGCCGGAAACACGCCCGTTTCCGGACTTCCAGGAGGCCTGTTTTCGCCCTCCCAGAGCCTCCACGCAGGCCCTGCACTTACCTGGCACCCAAAACGGGCTGTGTGGAGACTCCTGGGCAGGGTGGGGAGCCATTCAGTCCTTGTGACTACCAGTTCAGCGAATCAGATGTAAAATTAGCATCCAGTTCACCCAACCGGCTGAATCCCACCTCTGATTGAGTCCCAAATTTCTGTTGCTAAGCGAAATTGGATTTTGCTCCATTTTACGGTGTTTCTTGCCACAGTTGTTAAGTGAATCACCACAGCTGTTAAATCAGTGGTTCTCAACCTTCCCAATGCTGCGACCCTTTAATACAGTTCCTCATGTTGTGGTGACCCCCAACCATAAAATTATTTTCGTTGCTACTTCATAACTGTAATTTTGCTACTGTTATAAATCGTAATGTAAATATCTGATACGCAGGATGTATTTTCATTATTACAAATTGAACATAATTAAATCATAGTGATTAATCTGCCAATCTTGGTTTGGGAGAAGATCAGCCAGGCTGGGATTTTCCATGATAAAATGACCTCCCTGCCTGCCTCCAGCAGCAGTTCGTGGTTTACATGAGTTTCACTTTGTTAATTTTACTTTTTTTACATTCCTTCCCCCCCCCCCCTCCACCCAGTTTCTTTCTTTCTTTCTTTCTTTCTTTTTCTTTCTTTCTTTCCATTCCTCCCTCCCTTTTCTTCTTTCTTTCTTTCTTTCTTTCCATCCCCCCTCCCTTTTCTTCTTTCTTTCTTTCTTTCTTTCTTTCCATTCTCCCCTCTCTTTTCTTTCTTTCTTTTTTTCTTTCTTTCCATTCTCTCTCCCTTTTCTCTTTCTTTCTTTCTTTGTTTATTTCTTTCTTTCTTTTCTTAAACACAGATTAAGAAGTTGCCCTTTAAATGGGATTTTAAACAGAGGTTTAAGCTACATCGAACTGTGCTTCCATTCCAAGTGGAATTCCTCGAGACGGAAGGAATCGGTGGGCGAGGCCTGTCCTCCCCTCCGGCCTCTCCTGCCAGCCCTTCCCGGGGGGCCAAAAAGCCTCCCAGCTCAGTTCAGCTCACAGGACAGGACCAGCGGCAGGGGCAGCAAAGGCAGCGTCCAGGTACAAGGCAGTTTGAATCTCGGGATGTGCCTGCCTGGGCAAGAGCCCATCCCGCTGGCTGAAGCAGCTGGCCCAACTGCCCCATTGGTCTCCTGCTCTCCGGGCGCTATGCTGGTCTGATGCTTGCCTACTGAAGCCCACTACAAAATACTTAGAATGGCCACTAAAGAAAAGGCTGTAATTCAAGGACTGCTTGTGCTCAGCGGAAAAAACACAGTGAAATAAAAATAAGGACAGCCAATTAATCAAATCAGCACAACCAAAAGAGATTTCTTGAAAGTACACAAACCAACGAAATTGCTGTTATGCAAACTCTCATACACTATGATCTAACAGATGTGGAGATTAAAATGAAAAGTTTGTTCATAAAGACAATCCTGGTTTTCGTCATTCTGTTCTCGGCCTTGTAGATTTTTATTTTTTATTTTTTGGAAAATGTTAAACAGTAAAAAAAAAAAGATTCCTCTGTACTAAACATTCTCAGGAATAATTCGGCACGGAGAAAACACATGGTTGTTTTTTTCTAAATTCAGCCGCTTATCAATGGACCAGACTCAATGGAGACATGGATTTTCCACCTCCAATAAATCAACGTGGCTGGTAGGGAGACATTTCCACTCAGAGCGCACTTGAGGCTGGGAGGTTGACAGGCTGGACAGCTGGATCTGCGAGGCCACATTTGGTCTCCTGGAAATGTTAAAACTGATTACTTCCATCCCATTTAATGCCGCCTTGTGCCTGGCTCTTCCTGGAAAGTCAGGAGAACACAAGAACAGCTCCTGAAGCTACTCAGATAGTAGGAGAAGGGAGAAACCATGGAAACGACACTCTCGCAGCCTGTCACTAAACAACAGTACGCAATCTTTGCGGATTGCAGTTGTTAACTACTTAAGGCAGGAAGGACCTCTGGTACTTAAATTTGGCCTGAAAGTTGAGGAGATGGCGCTAGGTTTTTCTTTCTAGGTTATATCAATTTGTGAAAGCATCTCAGAAGAACAGAATACAGATATTCGGAGTCCTCACCATATGACAACAATCGACTCCAAAATTTACATTGCTTGAACCGGTAGTGGAAATCACTACCAACAGGTAGTGGAAAAGCTGACTGGGGAATTCTGGAATTGAAGTTCTCCAAGCTGTCTAAAGTTGTCAAGGTTGGAGACCCCTGCTATATACTGGTGATGGCGATCCTTTTTCTTACGGCGTGCCAAAATTGCACGTGCCAATTCAATCTTCCCTGCCCAACTGGGCCATGCACCTGCGACCCCTCCCCAGGCTCCGGAGGCTTTCATGAAGCGTGGGGGACACAAAAGCGGCCTCTCCTGGCCCTTCGGAAATGTGAAAAGATCAGCTGCGTGCGCCGGAGCTGATGGCTGGCATGCCACCAAATATGACTCCTCGTGCCACCTGTATATACTATGTACTATGTACTATATACCAGTGTTTCTCAACCTTGGCAACTTGAAGATGTCCGGACTTCAACTCCCAGAATCCCCCAGCCAGCATTCGCTGGCTGGGGAATTCTGGGAGTTGAAGTCCGGACATCTTCAAGTTGCCAAGGTTGAGAAACACTGCTATATACTATATACTACATACTATATTACACTAAACTACATTGTATACTTGAGCTGGACTAGAAGACCTCCAGCTCTATTCTATTTTAAATCTTGACTGAGTTTAGATGGGACATTTCTCCAACCAACATACAGCCGTGGCCTGGAGCATCCACGCAAGATCAACTCTGAGGATGAAGCAACTAACAAACAGGATGCGCTCTGCTTCCTTCTCAGCAGAGAAACAACAGCCAGAGGGACACAGGGGTTGTTTCCTCCCTAAAGGAGCCGCTGCCTGCTCGGCACAGAGATGGAGCAACGTGTCAGTGAAATTGAGGCAAGAATGGATCCTTGCTTTGTGGAATGACCAGCAAGTACAGGACTTGAAAAAGTTCATTCAATGATCTTTCAAAGTTACAACACCACTGAAAAATGTGACTTATGGCTGATTTTCACACTTATGACCATTGTGGCATCCCCATGGTCACGTACTTAAAATTCAGATGCTTGGAAACTGACATGCATTTATGACCCTTATAGGGGGTCAGATGATCCCCTTTAGTGACCTTCTACATGCAAAGTCAATGGGGAAGTCAGCTTCACTTAACAACCAACTTACCAACGGCAGTGATTCACTTATCAGCCGTGGCAAGAAAAGTTGTAAAACAGAGCTTAACAAACGTCTCCCTTAGCAATAGAACTTCTGGGCTCAATTATGGCGGCAAGTTGAAGGAGATATGGCTGCCTGTCGCCGGACGCACTTCGCCCAAGCCAGGCTCCCTTTCTCTTGATGGAGGAAAACGGAGATTAACCGAGAGAGGAAAGCAACTCCATTAAGCACCTCCTGCCTTGGCTTCCTCAGAATAGCACATGGGGGGGTCCCAACAGGGAAGACCCCTCATGCCCCAGAGAGGTTATGGAGCTGAAGGGTTGTGCAAAAGAAGAATGTGTGTTAGTTTTGGGCTTCAGGAACAGTTTCTAATGTGGAGCTTCAAAGCTCTCCCATCCCCTGCACAGAAAGGGCAGAAAAAGACCACCCCTCATTCCCCCCCCCCACGCCCCTCCCCCCCCTTTCGAGGTGTGTCTCTGGCCCAGAGCTGCTAATGCACAGAGTGGAGCAGAGTAAGCAGGCAAGCGATGGGCCTCCGAAGGGGGTGGAGGAAAATATTTCCCAGTGAGGCCTTTTTGAGCTGCCAAGGGCCCCTCTCTTTTTTTCTCTCCCTCTCTCTCTCTCTCTCTCAACCCAAGCATAAACTTTAAAAAAATAATCAAACAAGGAACACTGACGTCCTGTTTTTAAGTTGACTGCACAATCCTGAACAACTTGCACGTTTTATGCCGTGGGTTGCAAACAACACCGAGTTCTAAAATGTGGGGTTTTTTTGTTTTAATCTTTGGGACTGATTCAGATGTGCATTAAATTAATGAACTAAGTGAGCTCCGGTACCAGAACTCTCCTTTAGGTGCCCTACAACCTGCCCTCCTTAAATACTCAAATGTGTAAGAAGAGTGTTAAATCTGAAGGTGCAACCTTTTGAACAAGAATGCCAGATGTACTGGAAAAATGAAGATATACCGTGAGATGAAGAGATAGTCAGGAAGATGATGTTTATACTTATATCTGTTATCTTGTACATGTTCGCCAAACTAAATAAAATAAAATAAAAAATGGATAGATTGTCATTGAAAATTAAGCAGAAAGAGGACGTAGAATACTATCAAACATGGAATCTATTTTACCACAATGGTTGGGAAAAAAAGGATGGAGATTAAGGATGTAAATTTGTATTGTTATGCAAATTAAATACCCAAACAACACAATGTTTATAAAGCACTGAGAAATGTATTTAATATAAAATACATTTTAAAAAGCCAGATATTACAGAAGGTGTTCAGCTGACGATTGTCAGGATTCCACCCTAATTAGTTGACAACAATCACCCTTGAGCCCAAAATTTCTGTTGCTAAGTGAGAAATTTGTTAAGTGAGTTTGCCCCATTTTATGACTTCTCTGGCACATTGTTTAAGTAAATCGCTGCAGCTGTTAAAATTAGTAAGACAGTTGAAATAATAGAAATGAAGAAATAGAAATAATAGAAAATTTGTAACACGGTTGTTAAGTGAATCTGGCTTCCGCATTGACTTTGCAGGTCAGAAGGACGCAAAAGGAGATTGCATGGCCCTGGGACATGGCGACTGTCATAAATGTGAATCAGTTGTCTAGAATGCAAATTGCATGACGATGGGGATGGTGCAATGGTCATAGGTGTGAAAAATGGTCATGTCACTCTTTCAAATGCCACTGTAACTTTGAATGATCACTAAATTAACTGTTGTTAAGTCGAGGACTACCTGTAATGCATTTTCCCTTTTGTCTTCTTTGATGGGCTGACAAGAATTGCTCTATTTTTTTTTTTTATTGGACCATCACAAGAAAACATGTACTCTGAACATTAAGTTTTGATGACAAATAAATTGTTTCCTATGCAAGCACAACCAAGCACAGAGAGGTTCTCCAGCCTGACTAAGCCTCATCTGCATTTCTAATTGTGGAGAGGGAGGGGTGGGGAGGGAATTAGTCACGAGATGTAGTTTTGGATCTGTTCCTCCAGCTTTTTTATCCCCAGATCAACTGCCAAACAACTTGGCAAACAAAGATGATTGAAAACCTAAGACTGAAAAACCTGTTCTTCTAGGCAAGTATGAAGAAAGAAAGAAAGAAAGAAAGAAAGAAAGAAAGAAAGGAAGGAAGGAAGGAAGGAAGGAAGGAAGGAAGGAAGGAAGGAAGGAAGGAAGGAAGGAAGGAAGGAAGGAAAAGGAAAGGAAGGAGAATAGGAAAGAGGAGAAGGAGAAGGAAGAAGAGGAGGAGGGGGAGGAGGGGGAGGAGAAGAAGAAGAAGATGTAGTTCTGGTTTTCTTTTTTTATAGTTTTATGTATATCCTTAAATTCATCTTTTACTCAAAAGTTACAAAATACTTTTCATTTTTTCATTTTCTATTTTCTTTTAAATCCTCAAACTGATCTGTCATAATTGCCTTTTTTTCTGTTTCACATAAAATGGCCAAACTATGTTTTCAATCAGTATTAAAATTAATCATCATCTTTTCTTAACCAATTTCGCCATTTCGGCCTGCTCCATCATTTTTACCATCCACTCCTCCATTGTGGATGATTAATGTCAGTTGCTAAAACCATCTTGATTGGCCCAGAAAGAAAGCAGAATTAAACTAAAGTCTTAAAAAATAATTGCTCAATGAGGAGAGAGAGGTTATGGCAGGGGAGGGTTGGGGGAAGGGAAGGGGGAGGAAAGGGAAGGAAGGGAAGAAGAGGTGAAGGGAAGGGAACTAAAAGGAAGTGAAGGGGAGGGGAGGGGAGGGGAGGGGAGGGGAGAGGAGAGGAGAGGAGAGGAGAGAAGAGAAGAGAAGAGAAGAGAAGAGAAGAGAAGAGAAGAGAAGAGAAGAGAAGAGAAGAGAAGAGAAGAGAAGAGAAGAGAAGAGAAGAGAAAAGCCAGGGACCATTTAAGTCATGAAATCTCCCACTTAAGGAATTCCTTTGGTGGATGGTCACAACACAAAAATGTGCTAGGAACATCAAACACAATCTCTCTCATACCAGCCCCTACCCACAACCCCTCTACAAACTTTTAGAGTG
This sequence comes from Thamnophis sirtalis, assembly GCF_051295495.1. NCBI lineage: Eukaryota > Metazoa > Chordata > Lepidosauria > Squamata > Natricidae > Thamnophis > Thamnophis sirtalis. Next base: position 20,377,572 of record NW_028261382.1, read on the forward strand.
CAACGTAAAGGGGGAATAAACCTTACTTTCTCACAAAAAGAGCCTCTTTTTCTGGGAAGACCAGGACTGATTATGATTCACCTTCTCTCTGGGTAGCTCTGAGAGAGTCTCTTTCCAATAAACAGTAATTATAAAACACAAGAGGAGCTGATTAAGGGGAGGTGGAATGCAACTCTGCATGGCTCACCTCGGGTAGGATAGCAGCTGCGTTCAGTGCAGTTCCTTCCATTGCCCATTGATAAGAGAGTTTAAGCAAAAACACACAAACTATGCCATGCTTAGGAGAGATGGGATTGGTTTGATTTTGAAGCAGGGGTCCCCAAACTTGACAACTTTAAGACTTGTAGACTTCAACTCCCAGAATTCTCCAGCCAGCATAGCTTTTTGCGACCTTCTTTTGCGACCTTCTGACAAGCAAACTCAATGGAGAAGCCAAACGCACTTAACAACTGTGTTATTAGCTTAACAGTGTCACTGATTCACTTAACAACTGTGTCAAGAAAAGTCATAAAATGGAACAAAGCTAAGTTGATCTATAGTTAAATTTTGTTGAATGAGCAGTAATGGCCCAATTCTAAATTAACAGATTAACAGAGTTGGAAGGGACCTTGTGGGTCATCCAACCCACCTACCCCGCCCAAGCAGGAGACTCTATACCCGGGATGGCGAACCTATGGCACGCATGCCACAGGTGGCATGCAGAGCCATTTGTCAGGGCATGCAAGGAATTGCCCTGTCAGCTGGCCAGCTGAGTTCAGCCTTTTTTAAAGCCATTTTTCACCCTCCCCAGGCTCCAGAGGCTTTATAGGAGCCTGGGGAGGGCGAAAAGAGCCTCCCCCACCTCCAGGTCCTCCGGAGGTTTCAGGAGCTTCCCTGAAGTCTCCAGAGCGCAAAAAACGGCCCTATGGGCAAACCGGAAGTTTGGGAACGGACTTCCGGTTTCCTCGTAGGGTTGGTTTAAGCCCTCCGGAGGCTTCAATGAAGCATCCTGAAGGTCCCTGAAGCCTTTGGAGGGCCTCCGGGAGGGCGGGTGAGGTTGTTTTCTCCCTCCCCAGCTCCTATAAAGCCTCTGGAGGCTGGGGAAGGCAAAAAAAAGCATGCAAAAAATGGTGGGGAGCGCCTCTCATGCACGCATGCGCACTGGGGGATCGCGTGTTGCATTATGGGTGTGCCCGCGCACAATCTCCCTGCGCTCCCCCCCTTATGGCACGCGAGCCAAAAAAGGTTTGCCATCGCTGCTCTACACCATTTCTGATAGATGGCAATCCAATCTCTTCTTGAAAGCTTCTAGGGATGAAGCTGCCACAACTTCTGAAGGCAACTTCTGTTCCATTGGTTGATTGTTCTCACTCTCAGAAAATTACTCATTTCCAAGTTGAATCTCTCCTTGGTCAGTTTCTATCCTGTATTTGTCTGGCTTTCAGGTGCTTTGGAAAATAGCTTGACCCCCTCCGCTCTGGGGCAGCCCCTCAAATGCTAAACAGAAACATTTCTTGTTCAACCAAAATGAAGCCCACTACTCTCACAACTGTGGCCTGCAAGCAAGACTAAACCCAAACTGTTTTAGCATTTTTCTGTGCAATCGAAACTGAGTTTTCCAGATAATAGAAATAATGGATCCCCAGAGGGCTAGTATCCCATTCTCTTGCCTACTCTTACTTACTACAGGAAGTAAAAGTGCTGAGCAAGGACCTGAGCCTTGCCATTAATTAAAGGAAGACTTAAACGCAGTTCAGTCGGAGGGATGTTATGCTGGTGTCAAGAAAAGGAAGAAGATTCTGCCCTCAACATGGTGATGAAGCAATTATTTTTCATGCTGCTTTTACAGCAATTTAATCTCGCTATTTCATCATTGTGGTTGGTGGTCTGCTTATAGGCTGCCCAGGGGAAATTTTCTCGAAGGAAAGCAAATAAATTTAATAATATGTACACTGTATAAGGGAAGAAGACCCATAAAAAGAGAGAGAGAAATGTAGAATGGTGATTTTTCTTTGAGGGTGGACTTCAAATACCCAGAATTCCCCAGCCAGTCATGCATATTTTCAGAGAGCTGGGCGGCATAAAAATTCAATAAATAGATAAATAAATCTGCTGGCAGAATTCTTATTGTCTTTAAACCTCTGGCCAAATCTGTTCCAGGGGCAACTGCAAAGCAAGGCAGTTTGCTAAGTGAAACAGTTGTCAAGTGAGTTTTGTCCCATTTTATGACCTTTCTTGCAACAGTTGTTAAGTGAATCACTGCAGTTGACCCCCTCTTGCCCCCTTCCTTCCTTCCTTCCTTCCTTCCTTCCTTCCTTCCTTCCCTGGCTCCTCCTGAGACAGTGGCGCGGCAGTAGCTGGCAGTGGCCACTCCGGATCCAAAGTGGTGCTATTTTTATGTTGTCTCTCATCCCACGAAACATATGGATGTCAGAGTAACCGGCAGACACTATGGAAATACAGAAACAACTCCAACATCATTAATGATGATTTGCAGAAGAAGCTGCGTAACCTTGGCTTGCTCCGAGGTCCAGGCCCTCAGACCCCCGGCATTGCCAGAAGCCAATGGATGGAGGAGGGGGCATCGGAAGCAGTGCAAGAGGAAGCGGAAGCACGGAAAGAGAGCAGGGGTTAATGCTAGGCTAAAGGCAAACCCTCTACCATCCATCCTGCTAGCAAATGTCTGTTCCCTGGACAATAAATTAGATTACATCAGACTTCAGCAAGCTACACACTGCTGCATCTTTGTTTTCACGGAGACATGGCTGAATGATAGCGTTCCGGATGCCGCTATTCAGCTGGACAGGTTAACTGCGTTTCGAGCTGACATAAATGCCGCTTTGTGCGGTAAGACTCGTGGCCGCGGACTGTGTGTATATATCAACACAGAATGGTGTAAAAACTCTGTCCTCGTTTCCACCTACTGCTCACCGCTTGTGGAGTTTATGGTTGTGAGATGTAGACCTTTTTAATCTATCCGGGGAATTCACCACTGCTATTATATCCGGCGTGTATATCCCACCTAGTGCTAATGCTAAGGAAGCGCTCTGTATAATTCACCGGACCATCAACGAACTGCAGAATACACACCCTGATGGATTGTTTATTGTTGCCGGAGATTTCAATCATGCAAATCTCAGGACTGTGCTCCCTAAATTTCATCAGAATGTGGACTTTGCAGAGGGGAAAACACGCTGGATGTTGTTTATACAAACATCCCGGGTGCATACCGGGCAAAGCCCCGCCCCCACCTTGGCTACTCAGACCACATCTCTGTTATGCTAATTCCAGCATACAGACCACTCATCGGGCGTTCAAGACCAGTTCAGAAGCAGGTGAGGACCTGGTCAGCAGGAGCCATCTCTGCTCTTCAGAACTGCTTTGAATGCCCTGACTGGGACATGTTCAGCGAGTCTGCAACCAACCGTGACTCCATTAACTTGGAGGAGTACACATCATCAGTGCATTGATGATGTCACAGTCTCCAAGAAAATGATCTCATACCTCAACCAGAAACCGTGGATAACTGGAGAGGTGCGTGCTCCACTGAAAACCCGAGATTCTGCATTCAGGCCAGGTGATAAAGCAGCCCTAAGAACAGCGAGAGCCAATCTCTCCTGGGCCATCAGAGAAGCTAAGCGTGCATATGCCTAGAGCATCCACCAACACTTCACGAACAGCGGCAACACACGGCGTATGTGGCAGGGCATCCAAGCCACCACTAATTACAGAACATCACCACCTGCCTGTGAGAGTGATGGCTCACTTCCAGATGTGTTAAACAGCTTCTACACCCGTTTCGAAGTACAGAACGACGTGACAGCGAAGAAGACTACACCTCCTTCCAATGACCAGATACTTTGTCTCTCCACTACTGACGTGAGGAAAGCTCTAAGCAGAGTCAACCCATGGAAATCTGCGGGACCAGACAACATTCTTAACAGAGTGCTCAGAAGATGTGCAGACCAACTGGCAAATGTTTTCACCAACATCTTCAACATCTCTCTGAGCACCACTGTTGTCCCCAAGTGCTTCAAGACGACCATCGTCCCCGTGTTGAAGAAACCATCAGCGTCCTGCCTCAATGACTACAGTCCCGTTGCACTTACTCCCATCATCATGAAGTGCTTCGAGAGGCTCATCATGAGGCACATAAAGACCCTGTTGCCCGTAACATTGGATCCACGGCAGTTTGCATATCTCTCGAATTGCTCCACCAATGACGCCATCTCCACTACACTCCATCTAGCCCTCACTCACCTAGAAAACAAAGACTCATACGTACGAATGCTGTTCATAGACTTTAGTTCAGCATTCTACACTATTATTCCTCAACACCTGATGGGGAAGGTGACCCTGTTGGGCCTGAACATCTCCCTCTGTAACTGGATCCTGGACTTTTTGACTGGAAGACCTCAAGAGTGTCCGGATCTGAACAACACTTCTAACACCCTCGTACTGAGCCCTGGAGCCCCTCAGGGCTGTGTGCTCAGCCCCCTGCTGTTCACCCTGCTTACTCACGACTGTGTAGCAAGGCACAGTTCGAATCACTTCACAAAGTTCACTGATGACATGACCGTGGTGGGTCTTATCAGCAAGAACAGCATACAGAGGGGAGATGGTTAACAAACTGGTGTAAAGCCAACAACCTGTCTCTGAATGTAGACAAAACAAAAGAGATGGTTGTTGACTTCAGGAGGACACAATACAACTGCTCCCTGCTGAACATCAATGGCTCCTTCGTGGAGATCGTAGAGAGCACCAAATTCCTTGGTGTTCACCTGGCAGAGAATCTCACCTGGTCCCTCAACACCAGTTCCATAACAAGGAAGGCCCAGCAGTATCTTTACTTTCTTAGGAAACTGAGGAAGGCACAGCTTCCACCACACATCCTCACAACCTTCTACAGAGGGACCATCGAGAGCCCCCGTGAGCAGCTCCATCACCACCTGGTTTGGGAATTGCACCGTTTCGGATCTCAAGACCCTACAGCGAATAGTGAGGACGGCAGAGAAGATCATCGGGGTTGTTCTTCCCTCTGTCATGGACATATACACCACACACTGCATTCATAAAGCCAGAAACATTGTGGCTAACCACACACACCCCTCATACACACTTTTTACTCTCCTGCCATCTGGAAAAAGGTACAGAAGCATTCGGGCCCATATAAACAGGCTGTGTAACAGTTTCTTTCCACAAGCCATCAGACTCCTCAACGCAAAGGAACTGGAACTATAAATACTTGTGTATTAGCTTGTGTATTTTTTGTGTATTAGCTTGTGCATTTTTTAGTTTGTGTATTTTTTCTCTCTCTAAGTTCTTAGATTTAGAGCTATATGTAGTTCTGTGTCCTGCTCTTTTTATTTTTTATCTATGTTGTCTGATGTAGCACCTCGGTCCTGGGGAAACGTTTTGTTTCATTGTGTACTGTACTGTATATTGTTGAAATGACAATAAAACTTGACTTGAGTTGTTAAGTGAATCGCAGCAGTTGCTAAGTTAGGGAACACAGCTGTTAAGTGAATCTGGCTTCCCCATTGGCTTGGCTTGTCAGAAGATCTCAAAAAGGGATTGTGTGATTGCGGGATCATCGCAAAGATGAACCACAATTGCTGAGCTTGAGAATTTTGATCACAGGACCTCAGGAATGCTTGCAGTGGGTGCAAGTGTGAAAAATAGGCAAAAGTCACTTTTTCAGAGCTGTTGTAACTTCAAACAATCGCTAAACAAACTGCTGTAAGTGGAGAACTGCTTGTATTTAAAGGAGTTTAAACAATTAAAATAGTTAATCAATGGAATAATTTGCCTCCAGACGCTGTGGGTGCTCCATCACTGGAGGTCTTTAAGAGGAGACCGACAGCCACCTGTCTGGAATGGTGTAGAACAAGGGTGTCAAACTCAATTTCAAGGAGAGCCACATCAGGGATGTGTTTGACCCTTTGGGGGGGGGGGAGCTTCCTTCCTTCCTTTCTTCTTCCTTCCCTTCTTTTTCCTTCCCTCTTCATTCTCCTTTCTTCTTCCTTCTTTCTTTATGTGTCCTTCCTTGCTCTCTTCTCATCTTCCCTTCTTTTTCTTTGTCTTTCCTCTTTCCCCTTCTCCTTTCCTGTACCTTCTTACATGCTCAAATGCAAAAGAGGAAACATTTCTCCTTTTGGTTTGCTTTTAGTTTGTTTTGCTAGCCCTCTGCCAGTGAAAATGGCACACACACACACAGACACAGACACACACACACCGTTTTCGGCGGTGATGGCCTCCTGCATCCCTCTGCCAGTGAAAGCGTGTGGCCCTCCCCATGCTCCATTTTCACTGGCAGAGGCCTGCAGGCTGGTCCTTTGTCGTTTCCAGGGCAGCCCCGTGGGCCAGATTTAAATATCCCGTGGGCCGGATCTGGCCCCGCACACCTTACGTTTGACACCCTGGGTATAGAGTCTCCTGCTTGGACTAGAAGACCTCCAAGGTCCATTTCAGCTCAATTCTGATTTGATCGGGTTCCATGGTGAATAAAAGGTTGAGAACCACTGCCAGGTTATTTTAGACAGAATGCAAACAGGGTCTCTGCTATTTCAACAAAACACACCAGGCAGTGCAATCAAAATTATCTAATTTTCTTGCCAAGGCAACGGTGCCTTCTTTGCACAGGGGAGAATAAAGGAGGCTTGCTAATACATCAAAAAGCCTCACTCAGAAAGATTCCACAAGGCTTCTTTATTTACAAAAATCATAACAGAGTGGGGGCAAGAGTCACTCCTGGATTAATTTGTATTTACAGGTAGCAAAGCTGTCCCTGCATGAACCGGGCTATTTCGGGACTGTGTAGACAAACATTTTAATCCCAAATCCTCTTCTTCTCTTATCATTATCCCAACCCAAAAGTCTTCAGGAAGAAAAAGGGGGAAGACAGGTAGGTAACCTAGCCATTAAAAAGTGTGGTTGTGTATTTTATTTGTTGCACATGCACACAAGCCTTCGAAACAGGAACCCCCTTCTACCGCAGAAAACTTCTATGGCTGACGAAGGCTGCCTCTCCAGGAAATTCAACTTTTAGGATTTAGAGATTAAGCGCGCATAGATTGGATTGGACACTGCGCATAATAATTACAGCTGAATTATTTACCTAAGATTGAGACAAACAAGCTTCTTCCCTCTGCAGGAGATGGAACCATTTCCCCCTCCCTGACCAGTTATCTGGGTCAGGTAAGGCAGCTCGTTTTACAACAGTTGAAGGGTTTTATTTCTTTCTAATTTGAAACATTCACCTATTATTTAATACTAGATTGTCCATATTTTTTTCCTGTTTTATTATGTTCAGTTTTTTCACTCGTGCATTCCAGCTAATTTGTTTATCTTTTGTGCATTATTATTTTTTAAAAAACTAATAAATGCATTTTTAAATATTTCTAAATGCTCTTAACTATAATTGCACATATCTATTTTACTCTGCCTGCTTGGTATCCAAAATGCTACATCCAGGTAGCAAAATCCAGCTGTTTCATTCCCAAATCATGTGACAGCTTACTCTGCAATATTCCAAGCCTTTTCTAATATTTCCTGAGGAAATGCCTGGAAGACTGAAATTAAAGGGCTCGGTATTTTTGTCTAGCTTTTTATTTCTGTGGTTTTATAATTTATTAGACAGCCCATGCCCCACTAAGTCATTTCAGAGATATTACCTTGCCTAAACAGAGAAACAGAATGACCACAGCAATAAGAATGGGAGCAACTTTTGACTTCCTGCTGGTTTCCCCATTGCATTTCCTTGAGGAAATGTGGCAGGGATCATTGGAAATATCCTTCCTTCCTTCCTTCGGGGTTCAGACGATGGTAAAGGCCTTTTGCCTACCACCATGCAGGACGTAGTTGGTCCCAGCCCTCTTGAAAAACCCACACCTTGACCTCCAAGAGCTATACACCATTCTCCTCAACTTCCACTCTTGGCTTTGGGGAAGGTTTTGGAGAAAGTGATGGGACTTCAACTGAACCTTCTTTTGTATATTTTCCCCTTAAATGCAATGTCTCTCAACCCTGACAACTTTAAGATGTATGGAATTCTTCTCCCAGAATTCCCCATAGTGACTAAATTAGTACACCACGGTAATGCTGTGGATATAGTATACCTAGACTTCAGCAAGGCATTTGACAAAGTAGACCACAACCGACTTCTTGGTAAGCTAGAAAAATGTGGGATAGACAGCATCACCACCAGATGGACGAATTCTGGGAGCTGAAGTGCACACATTTTAAAGTTGTCTGGGTTGAGAAACATTGGCCAGTAGCATCTCTTGTTCATTCATTTTGAAGCTCGTGTTGGCAATTTGAAGAAATAGCCGTGTTGTGGTTGGTTCATTAAAGATGAACAGGCCTGTTTTCCTCCTTCCTTGGAAATCTCCTTGTCTGTAGCAAAGATCTCTGTTAATTATTTATAGAGAGAATTTGCAACCAATAGCTGGAAACCCATTTTCCTCGTCTTTAATTTCACCTAGTTTAAATAGCTTCCTGTATGCCCACCTCAAAAGAGAGGGAATTGTTTTATTTATTTATTAATCCCATTTGTCCATGTCCAGCTGTCCTTGACACAGTAAAATGACTCAAGGCAACCATAGTGCATCAGAAAGTATTAGCAGATATATTTAGGTCCTAGTTTCCACTTTGAAGTTGAAATCTGTAGTTTAGGTTACAATTTGCAAGCCAGAGCTGATTTTGATACCATTTGAAAACCAGGATTATAATCCAAAATTTAAAATGTTCTTTGTGCTGTGGAGATAATTGAGATTGGGCCAGGTATGCCATTGTAATGGTACCATCGGTCTAAAAGTCTCAACTGGTTTTAAGATGCTTAAGTCTTAAATCAATGGAAACCAGCCTCGAGCATAATCGTAATTCTCCAGAAAACCTCTGCATCCCACAGAGATTCCATAGGAATTTTTTGAAAGTAAAACTGGCTGGTGGCTGCAGCCCAAGACTCTATTTGGAAGCACAAATGTATTTTTTTGGTGGAGTAACTTTCTTGAAGCCGAGTAGGCCAGTTACGATTTGAGGTGGGAGATTAAGAACGCAGAGCTCTTCCCTCACAATCAGGAGGCTGTCAGGTTTCTGTGGCAGATATTTTTTCTGTCTGGGCACAATGAGAATATATCTGCTACAAACTCCTCATTGGCAACAGGAAAGGCATCGGGCCAGTAAACACTCAGTTCAGTTTCCCTGACTCAACCTGGCAAGGGATTACAGGGTCATTAAAAGACGACAAAAAAATTAAGAATGCACCAGCTGTTTTTCAGGTGAGCCTGGACCAGCCTCATCATGCATTTGTTGATTTAAAACAGAATACAATGCCATCAATAAAGCGGTAATTCCTGTGCTCTAAAATTAACGAAAACAATAATTTCCTTATGATGCGTCTCCATTCGGCAGCGATATCCTCCTCCGTTCACAGTCTGGGCTGGGGGTGTTAACGTCACTATAATAAAAGCCGTGTTTAATTAGAAGTCTCTTAAAGATCCTAATCTAATCATCACCCACTGAAGGAGGTGTGGGCAGAGAGGCCAGGCGAGCAAATGTCATAAATGCAAATTAAGTATCTCTTCATTGCAAACTCCGCAGGAGTTAATTTGTCTGGTGGAACCGTTCAGGGACAGTTAATTCCCCACAGCAGGGCTTGCTAAACCTCCATAAATGACGCCAAACTGGGTTAAAAGTGGGTTTTCTTTGAGTAACGAAATATAGGTAGTCCTTGACTTACAACAGTTTGTTTAGTGACCATTGAAAGTTACAACGGAGCTGAAAAAAGTGACTTAGGGTCATTTTTCCAAACTTATCATTACTGCATCCCCATGGTCACGTGGTCAAAATTAAGACCTGACTCCTATTTATGACGGATGCAGTGTCCACAGGGGTCATGTCTCACTTAGCAACAAAAATTTGGGGCTCAGTTGTGGTCGTAAGTTAAGGACTATCTGCACAAAACCATTCTACATCACAACAGGGACATTGAAACTGAGTAAAAATTGCCACAGGTACAAAGTATGTTTAAAAATCTCCAAAGTATTTTAATGCAGATAAAAATCAGTGGAACTGTCAAAGGTGAATTTGTTGAAATGGCACAATGACCGTTCAAAGAAATAGTTTCCAAAGCACAAGTAGAGGTAGTCCTCGACTTACAACAGTTTCTTTAGTGACCGTTCAAAGTTACAACGCCACTGAAAGAAAGCTACTTACGCCCATTTTTCACATTTACGAATGTTGCAGCATCCTGTTACCAACTTAACAACTGTTATCAACTCATTCACTTAACAACTGTGACAAGAAAGGTTGTAAAATGGGGAAACATTCATGTAATGAATGTCTCATAGCTGCAGAAAATAAATTATTAATGTATCTTAAATAGAAGACTATCTTTAATAAGATTTTTACTCCCAAAGCATTTTATTAAAATTAATTTGATAAAAATAAAAAACACATCCGATTTAAATTTTTAAAAAATCCAAATTTTAAAAAATAAATTCATTTAAAAAAAAAATCATCAATTTTTATCCACCCTGATCATAAGCGTCACAGGTGGCATGCAGAGCCTTCTCTGCGGGAATGCCTGCCATCGCCCCAGTCCAGCTCCATCGCGCATGCGTCTACACCTCCCGCTGGCCAGCTGGTCTTCGGGTCTCTGCTGCGCATGCGTGGGAGTGGAGCACATATGCAGGGGGTGTGCTAGCATTGAATTTTGGGGGTTTGCACATGTGTGTGCGCCTCCCATGCCCCACTTTGGATCTGGAACGCCTCCTGCACCAACATGGAAGGAAAAAATGGCCGAAGGGGAGTGGGGTGCATGTAGGTGGGATGAATGTGTATGCACAGGGCGCATGTGCATTGGGGGTTTTGTACGCACGCATGCAGCATTCGTGTACACCCACACACACGTTTTGGGTACTTGGCATCAAAAAGGTTGGCCATCACTGAGCTATGGGATGACTTAGGCCAAGCTTTCTCCATCTGGAGTTTCCCTGCAATGTATCTTCTAGCTATCTTGGGCAACCAGGATGGGAGGTAGAGCTTCACATGTCCAGATGGAAAATATTTGCAGAATGTTGCTTTGAGCTAAGAGCAAATAACGTATCAAAACCTACTAGTTATCTTACTCATATGTGAGATAAACACAACTGTTGGGCGGTTTCGGCATTCCTCAGCCCTGTCCTTTTGATACTGGAATGTAAATTGATCCTTCCCTTTTTTTTTTCCTTTTTTTCTTTTTTCCCCCTATCCCTGTTTTCAAACCTCAATTAGCACTTTCACTACCTTGGCTCCTTGCCAGATTTGAAATAGGTTTGCTGAGGTTTCATTAACTCCGGCAACCTATTTTCTAGGGTCTCTTTAAATTCACTTTCCAGAATGTCTGGCTCTAAAGCTCGGAGATCAAAATCTTCCCAACTATGATGGACTTGGGGATTGTTTTCTGTGCCTTTCTTCTGCGTTGGTGACGTTTTTATATCTTCTTTCCACTATAAATCTTAAGTGTTTGTTGTCCTATCTTGCATCAAACTTTGCATCAATGTTCTTTCCCTATTTGTGCAATTTTCTTAGAAGCATAAAATCCCAGGGCTGGAAGGGACCTTGGGAGGTCTTCTAGTCTGACCTCCTGCCTCAAAGCAGGAGTCCTTATACCATCATGGACAAATGGTTATCCAATCTCTTCTTGAAAACCGTTGTCTGAAAATCTTTCTTGTTCTATTATGATGTTCAGCTTCTTTGCAGCCTAAATTTGGACAAAACCCCTGGCCTTTTCTTGCACTTGACTGGAATTTGGTGTTTAAGTAAATATTTTTCCTCCTCTTTTCTCTTTTGATACCTGCTTCACCTATTTTCAATACTTTAACAAAGTGCAATTACAACTTGCTTTTTTTTGCATTTTTGCATATTTGTGTTTCTTTTTAGTTGCGTCACACATATCTCAGCTTGGAGTTCTTCAGTCACTCTATCAAATCTAACACATTAGAATTAGAATGAATGAGCTGGAAGGGACCTTGGAGGTCTTCTAGTTCATCCCCATGCTCAAGCAGGAGAACCTATAGTATTTCAGATAAGTGGCTGTCTAGTCTCTTCTTGAATAACTCCAGTGATGGAGCGCCCACGATTTCTGGAGGCAAGCTGTTCCATTGGTTAATTGTCCTCACTGTTAGGAAGTTTCTACTTAATTCCAGGTTGCTTCCTTCTTTGCTTAGTTTCCAACCATTATTTCTTGTCCTGCCCTCCGGGTGATTTGGAGAATAATTTGCCCCCCTCTTCTTTGTGGCAGTACCTCAAATATTGGAAGGTTGTTATCATGTCACCCCTAATTCTTCTTTTCTTTAGACTGGCCAGATCCAAAATCCTGCAGCCATTCTTCATATGTTTTAGTCTCCAGGCCTTTGATCATCTTAGTTGCTCTTCTCTGAACTTTTTCCAAGGTCTCAACATCTTTTTTGTAGTATGGTGATCAAAATCGGTTGCAGTATTCCAGGTGTGGCCTTACTAGGGTTTTATAAAGTGGCACTAATACTTCACATGATCTTAATTCTATGCCTCTGTTGATGCAACCCAGGATTGTATTAGCTTTTTTGGCGGTGGCTGCACATTGCTGGCTCATATTCAAGTGATCATCCACTAAGACTCCAAAATCCCTTTCAGAGTTACTTTTTTTTGAGCCAGATCTCGCCTAATCTGTACTTACACCTTTGATTTCTCCTGCCTAAATGTAAAACTTTGCTTTTCTCCACATTGAAATTCATTTTGTTCAAATTTGTCAGGATCTTTCCTTCCTCAGTTTACAACCACAATTGGAATCAGAATTACTGTTGCTAAGAAAGGCAGTGGTTAAGTTATCCCTTACCTTGCAAACGTTTTAAACCACCATTTATGTTGCTAAGCGAGACATTTGTTAGCTGAGTTTTGCTCCATTTTATCACCTTTTTTGCCACCATTGTTAAGCAACTCACTGCAATTGTTAAGTTAGTAACACAGTGAAACTAGCCTCCCCATTGACAGTGATTCACTGTGACAAGATAGGTTGTAAAATGAGGCAAAATTCACTTATTCGCTTAGCCACAGACACTTTGGGCTCAATTGTGGTGGTAAGATGAGGACTATCTGTATATGCTAGGTGCCAAATGTCTGAATTTTGATCATGTCACCATGAGGATGCTGCAATAAATCACTTTTTTCAATGCCGTTGAAGGACTACCTGTATGGCTTATGCTTTGTGCAACGCAGCTACTACATCAGAAAGAGTAGAGTAGAGTAGAGTAGAGTAGAGTAGAGTAGAGTAGAGTAGAGTAGAGTAGCATAGAATTGCATAGCATCGAATAGAATAGAGAGCATAGCATCGAATAGAATTGAATGTAGAATAGAATAGAATAGAATGTAGAGTAGAGTAGATAAGGGAATGTAGAGTAGAGAGTAGAGTAGAGTAGAGTAGAGTAGAGTACTTTATTGTCACTTTGAATGTACACTAATTGGCATACATTAAAATGAAATTACATGGCATACAGCTCTCAAAGGGTCTCCATCTCTAATAGAAACATAAATATATGTTTATATTACATTGAGCCAATGACCTGCTTATTATTCTCCCATTTCCCTGTAAAGCAACACCCCACACGTGTTGGCCTGTCCGCCTTTTCCCCATGCCGCCCCCTTCCCCAAGCAATGCCACCCCACCCAAAGGGGTCAGTCCCACCACCGAGCAGCCAGGGATGAGAGAATGTGCTATTCATAGCGACTCCGTTATTATGTACACAAACTCTCCAGCAACAAGCATTGCTTGGTAAATAAAGGTAATTATTAGATAGCGTTATGGCAAAGGGCTCAACAAAGCTATTACAAAGCCAGTGCAAATGTTCCTACTTCCCACTCTCCCATAATTGGGCCCGAAGCCAAAACGCCAATAATTATATTTTATCGCTGTGTAAACCAACTTCAACGCTTCATTAAGATACAGTCAAAAGTATACAGAAGTCGTTTCTGCTCTAACAGTTAGCACGTGCATCTTGGCTTGATGACTTTGGTGTCTGACCCACACAGATCCGCCTCTTCAACCAAGCCTATTTTTCACAAGCTTTCAACTTGTGAACCACAATTGGGACTGGAGCTTTTGTTGCTAAGTGAGGCTGTTATTAAGCAAATCAGCCCAGTCGTTAAGTAACTCACAGGGTCTTTAAGAAATTCCTTGCTAACTCTGCTTGCTGGAAGCCAGCTGGGAAGTTTGTAAATGGTGATCATGTGAACACGGGACATCGCAGCTGTCATAAATAAATGTCAATTTCCAAACACCCTAATTATTATCCCATGACCATAGGGATGCTGCAACAACTGTAAGTGTGAGGACCAGCCATAAGTCACCTTTTTCAGCACCATTCATAATAGTTGTAACTCAAGGACTATCTCTTCTGACCGAGGCTTCCCAAGAGCATGAAGGAAACTCCTGGTTCTGACAAAAGGCCCTTTTATTAATTGTGAATTCTGCCCATTCACATCCAGCAAAGTCTTTCAAGGGAGGATTCACAGTCACAGACCTTCTCTGGCTTGGAGAGCTGCAAGGACGATATCTGCAAAACTTGGCAAGGAGCCTCGGAGAGTCACGAACCAATGAAGCGAACTAATTGTCTCCTGCAAACTCCACTCCCCTTTTGCTCCTCTTTTATTTCCTCTCGGAGGAGCCATTCATCATCCACCTATGGCCTTACTCCCAAGTCACCCCTGTTCTTTAGCTGTTCCCTTCGTCTGGCAACTCTGTGCATGCGCACACTGGGAACAGGCTCCAGCTGTTCGTCTGCCTCACTGATGTCTGACTCTGAAGGCAGCTGATAACTGTGGGATGGTTCTGGCCCCGTCTCTGCCTCCGACACAGAGCCCTCATCAGAGCCTTCCCCAGACTCCAGGAATGGTCCATGTTCCTCCTCAACCTTCTCACTGTCCGAATCTGCTGCCAGCTCTGCTGATCGCTGGCAGGCCACAACACTATCTGTATGATGGGGGACATTGATCCTTGCCTTACTGAGTCACCAAGATGGCTTATGCCTTTACCATAGCTTCAACTGCTGTTACCAACAAACAAACCATCTTCTAATCACCCAAGTTCAACCTTCGTCAACCTGGTCTTTTCCTGGCTCCGTCAGGACTCACAGCTTCCCAGCTTGGAGAATATTTATTGCTCTGACTAGTAAAGCATAAATATTTAAATACTATGTATTTTGAAACAATAAAAATAGCAACTGCTAATTGGTCACAGGAGTACAACTACCATTAGCATTGTGTGCATGTTTATATTGTGTTTATTGTTACGTTTGCTGCCACCCTAGACATCATCTATTGGTAGATAAGCAGCATATAAATCCAATATTTAATTTTTTTAAAAAATACAACCTTGGTGGTTTCATTTAAAACACACACACACATAGACAGGCAAAACTGTGCAATAGGAAGGAGAAAAGTGTCACACCTTAAAACAGACAGCAAGTAAGATTGTAGGTTGTGTGTTACAGTGCTTTTGAAGCAGAGATGCCTTCTGTTTTTAGCAAAGGAAATATATGATTAACTTAGATCTGGATAATGTTGCCACCAAGCACAAAACAAAGTGTACCATGAGAGGCCCATCTTCCTATAGATCAGAGGTGGGGGGCACTGTGGCCCTTTTATGACTTGTGGACTTCAACTCCCAGAATTCCTTTTTTGACTTGAGGACTTCAACTCCCAGAATTCCTGAGCTAGCACTGGCTCAGGAATTCTGGGGATTGAAGTCCACAAGTCATAAAAATAGCCATAGTTCCTACCCGAGACATAGATCAATGGTAGAAGCTACCATGTTTCTTCGAAAATATGACGGGTCTTATTTTCTTTTGACATCCCTCAAAAAATGGCTAGGCCTTCTTTTGAAGGGGTGTCTTAATTCCCCCCCCCACGTGCCTCACCTTGTCAATGGGCCACTTCTTTCACGGCTGAAAAGAACTTCCCACACGCCCCACATACCTCATCTGGCCACTTCTTTGGCGGTCAAAAAGAGTGACCAACGTGGCTCGCACACCCTTGCCTACCTGTAACGGTTACTCCAGCTGTCCACCCAAAAAAGCCACCCGTCGTCTACTCCGGCAAGCCTGGCTGTGCATGTGGTTAAATATGGCCAAATTTGGGGGGTGGGATGGTAGGACTTAATTTTAACGCATGCAGATAAAACAGTGCTAGGTCTTCTTTTTGGGGTGGGTCATGTTTGAGGAGAAAAACGGTGCTCCTTCAGTCTGTTTGAATGAATGATTAAAACGATGCACTTCTCCTTTCCATTTTTGCCCAAACAAGGAAATCCCGATCATCTGCATCCAAAAAACCCAGGAATCTTAGCTTCAAAATAGGCGATGCTCTTTACTTTGCCCTCAAGCTGGTATCCCAGCAAACATGGTTAAGCAAAACAAACATGATTAATAGACTTCCCAATTTCATTATGGGTAGACTTCAATTTACAATCGCAATTGGGACCGGATTTCTGCTCATACATCATTACAGTGGCAAGTCAAGGCACCCGTATGACAGGACTCAATTTTATGATTTATTTTTTCCCAACAGTCTTGCTTTATGGGCCATAAAAAGCCCGTTCCTGGCCTGTCGTAATTTCAAAAGGTCATTAAGTGACCAGTCACAAGCTGAGGACTGACCTGTATTATATATGCAAAGGGAAGATCAAAGTGATACAGCTGGTGAGCAAAAGATGTGTCATCTTGGCTTGCTAAGCTATGGTGATGAAATTCTGCCAACAACACCCAATTTTTGTACAGGTAAATTCATTAATACAATTAATATACTTAAACCACAACAATCATATCCAGTCTCCCTTCTCCTCCCTCCCTCTCCCTCTCCCAATCTTACAGAGAGATTAAATTCATACAGCTGAGTCAAAGTCTTGTTCACACAATCTAGTAAGCCACGTCGTTGTTTTCCTTGTGTGGACTAAGCAACCTCATTTATTGCGGTTTGCAAACCGCAATTTATGATTTAGTGTATGGTGCCAATCCAGGAAGCTGAACTGAAACTAAATACGGTTTAGCATGAGCTTGAACACAGCCAACAAAGAGCACCAACGAAGTAGATGAAGTTGAAGGCTTAAAAATGCTATGCCGGGGGGGGGGGGGGGATGTTTATCACCATCTAAGCATGCTTCCCAGGCCAAAAGCAATCCGTCCAGGAACAGAATAACAGAGTTGGAAGGGACCTTGGAGGTCTTCTAGTCAACCTCCTGCTCAAGCAGGAAACACTGTTTCAGACAAATGCCTGTCCAGTTTCTTTTTGAAAGCCTCCAGTGATGGAGATCCCACAAGTTAATTCTTCTCACTGTTAGGAAATTCCTCCTGTTAGTTCTAGGTTGCTTCTCTCCTTAATTAGTTTTTATCAGTTGTTTCTTGCCTTCTTTCTTTCAAGTTTTTATTATATATTTTATTTTATTTTATATACATATATACACACACACACACACGAATGAACAGTGTGCCATCTGGGTATCATACATTCTAATACAAATAGAACTAGTAGAATTAATCCAAGTTATTACATTCAACCAACTTACGTGTTTCTAATAGTAATACACATTTATATTAAATTATCTATCATCATTTAATTATTCCATACATTAATATTCCCCTTTCTCTTATTTCTATCTCTTATTCTAACTTTTAATCATGTCACCCTTTTATTAAAAGACATTTTCTTTCTATCCTACCTGACTTTTAATCATATCAGCTACCTAAAAAAGGAAAGGAGAGGGGGGGGATGCAAATCAGAACAACAAGAAAGAAAAATAATCTATCCATCATCTCTTGCCCGCTTTAGTACTTTAATTGCTGTGCTTTTTTTTTTGACTTGCCTCCCATATTTCTTGTCTTGCCTTCTGGAGAATAAGTTAGCCCCCCTCCTCTTTATGGCCGCCCCTCCAATATTGGAACAGTGATATCATGTCTCCCCTAGTCCTTCTTTTCATTGGGCTAGACATACTCAATCCTTTTCTCAAAAATCAAATAAAGGAAGAGGAAGAAGGAGCCTTCTTATGGAAAGGCATTTGAGGAGGGGGTTCTAGGAAGCCCACACACATCCCAGGGTGAAGGAGAGTTGAAGTTATCCATTAACCACAAAGGAGAATGCATACTCTGCAAAGGTCACTGCTAAGAGGGGAGTGTTATATTTTTACAAAAGGGGACACACACACACACCCGCCTCCATTGCCAGAGAAGGAAAAATCAAGTGCAAACTTCAATTTAGGCCCACCGAGAGCTTTTGAAACGTTCAAAGGCAAGAGAGAGGCAGGGGATCTTCAAGAGAGGCAAAAGCTTTCAGAAAAACTGTGTATAAGTGTGTGTGTGTGTGTGTGTCTGTGTGTGTGTGTGTGTGTGTGTCTGTGCGTTTTCGTAGATTTTCACAGGTACAGGTATGCAGATCTTGGCGTATTCGGGTCTTTTCCTGAATCTTAACACGGATCTCAGTCTTACATGGGGAAAAGACCCGAATACGCCAAAACCTGCATATAAAGGCAAAATAAAAAAAATGGTTTTCTGCCTGGATGGCTCCTAGGGTGATCCGAAAGACAGAAAAAGGGAAGCAGTATGCCCCCTCCCATATTTAGGCATACCAGGGGTTGTGACACAATACGTACCTATTTCCCTGGCTTTGCTGATAAAGGAGGAGAGCCTGTGGCTTAGTGGCTAATACAACTGACTGATATGTAATACAGCCCAGGTTCGATTCCCAGTAAGGGTATGGATAGCTAATGAGAGCTAAATAGCTTGAAATAGATCTATACTAGTCTCCCTTTATTTATTTATCAGCACAAATGCAACATATATATATATATATATATATATATATATATATATATATATATATATATATATATATATATATATATATATATATATATATATATATATATATATATATATATATATATATATATATATATATATATATATATATATATATATAATCTGAATTTTAACCCACCGAGATCAGGTTAATAGCTCTCCTGCCCTCCAAGCATGTTGGGCTATATAATTTTGCATCTTATTCAGCTGAAGGGTACCAGCTGTTAGGAGAGCGGTTTTGCTCCTAGAAAATCAGAAACACGGGTAGACGCATACGGAATCACCAACATTTGCTTGGGGGGCGGCGCCCATCTCCGTTTCAAAGCCGAAGAGCCAGCGCTGGCCGAAGATGTCTCTGTGGTCATATGGCCAGCATGGCTCAATGCCAAAGGCGCACAGAAAGCTGTTCCCTTCCCACCAAAGGTGGTTCCTATTTTTCTATTTGCATTTTTACGTGCTTTCGAACTGCTAGGTTGGCAGAACCTGGGACAAGTAATGGGAGCTCACTCCATTATGCGGCACTAGGGATTCAAACTGCCAAATTACCCACTGAGCCACCGCATCCTTTGTTGGCTTGTAGCTCACATTTTTTTTCAAAAAAAAAATACAGTGGCATCTTCTACTCATTCTAAATCTGGCTCTCTCTAAAGCCCTCTAATTGTTAATTTTCAGTTTTAATCTGTGCCTTAGGCCGGTGTTTCACAACTTTGGCAACTGAGAGGTGTGGTGTTCAGCTTCCAGAATTCTCCAGCCAGCTATGGATGGAAACTGCACTGATACCAGTTAAACAAAATTTCCCCACGAAACAAAATCTGGGGAAGAGAAGTCAAGAAGAGGAGCAGGAGAAGAAAATAGTCAAATCCTCAACAGAAGCAAATCAGCTTTTTGATGACTTTATCCTTTGGGGTTTAAAAAGGTTCAGGTTTAAACTTTGCCCTGGTAGTTCAACATCAGTAAACACCATGGCCTTGTTTTACTTACTCTAGAGCCAAGTTGGGAACTTTAAGACTTGTGGACTTCAATTCCCAGAATTCCCCAGCCAGCCATGCTGGCTGGGGAATTCTGGGAATTGAAGTCCACAAGACTTAAAGTTCCTAACTTTGGACACCCCTGCTCTAGAGATATACAGAGTGGCTTCAAATTAATCCATCTCTGATTAATGAATTGCTGGACCATGTCTGTGGTGTGTGTGTGTGTGTGTTTGTGTTGTGTCTGTTGTGCGCACACATGTATTACTATTAAGTCTGGGCTGTAAAACCTCTGTGCCCACCCGGCATATGTTTTGCACAAGCAATATCGTGCCCAGGCAACCCGCTGGAACCAAGGCAACAAAATCAGGTGTGAAAAAGCCACCGACAACCAGGACACAGTGTGCGTGGGTACATGCGCATGTCAAAAGGAAGCACATGTCTCGGGGTAATTAAGAATCCAACGGGCTTTGCCATCTTCCCTGCCCCCCTCTTCACAAAAACAAAACCCTGCAGGATGCCAGTGGCTGTAGATTCAAGAAGCCACAATGGCAGCATGCCCAATTTGGCAACAGGATGAACCTGGCAATTGCCATGTGTGGAGAGCTACTGAGGAAGCCATGCCCAAACTCTGTGCCAGGACACACCATCATGCCATCAGAGGACAGCCCTGCTGGCTAGCCAAATACAGCGAATAAGAGGTTGGTGACTTGCCAGCCTGCTGGTCTAGTCAAGCTTCTTTCTGCTTGGTTTCTAGAGGGGACGAGGCGATTGTGCCACTGTGCCACGTTTCTGCAGACAGACATCAATCAGCCTGAGGCAGAGGATTCCCCTTGGGGAGGTGGGGGGGGGGACTGCCAACCTCCTGCTCCTATAAAAACAGGACACACAGAAGCTCAGGAGAGTGGGTGGGCTTCTGAAACAAGGTGTTTGTACCATCTTGCACACTGCTTCTAGTCTTAAAGGTAAAGGTTCCCTTTGCACGTAAGTGTTAGTCGTTCAAAAGTCGTAACTGTGAAAAACGGCCGTAAGTCACTTTTTTCAATGCTGTTGTAACTTTGAATGGTCACTACATGGACTGTTGTAAGTCGAAGACTATCAGTATTCATCTTGTTTGCTTACCGGTTTACGAATTTTAATTGTGGAACGTGTGTTCTGTAAAATACATTGCGGTGTGAGTAAATAACTACAACATTGGTGCAATGGCCTTGTTACACGCATACGGCATCATCAACATTTGCCTTAGGGAGATTGTTGGCTGGTAAAGGTAAAAGTTCCCCTCACACATATGTGATACTCGTTCTCGACTATGGTGGGCGGTGCCCATCTCCGTTTCAAAGCCGAAGAGCCAGCGCTGTCCGAAGACGTCTCTGTGGTCATGTGGCCGACGTGACTCAATGCCGAAGGCACACGGAACGCTGTTCCCTTCCCACCAAAGATGGATCCTATTTTCTACTTGCATTTTTTACGTGCTTTCGAACTGCTAGGTTGGCAGAAGCTGGGACAAGTAACGGGAGCTCACTCCATTACATGGCGCTAGGGATTTGAATCACTGAACTGCTGACCTTCCTGATCGACAAGCTCAGCGTCTTAGCCACTGAGCCACCGTGTCCCACTGGCTTCTAGTCTTAAAATACAGGAAAACAGCACGCACACTGTCACTCTGGCATCCTGGGAATGTTCTGTGACACAGAAAGGGATTGGGTGTACATTTAGGCCTGGAGCCCCCAACCCCCAACACTGGGCCAAGGCATGCCGGAAACCTGTCCGTGCAAATGCAGGCAGTGGGCGTGACTTGGTGGGTGTGGCCAACTTCACCCCCACGCGCACACACACACTTTTTAAAGCATTTTTCACCTGTCAGTGAGCTAGCAGGGAAAAATGCTTTTAAAAGTGGGGGGGGGAGGTTTAAAGTTGGCCACGCCCACCCAGTCATATGACACACCCCCAAGTCACACCCACAGAACCAGTGGGGGGGGAGATTAGATTTCATCACTGGCCTATCCCCTCTGCTCTTTGACAGCCCCTTAAGTTACTGGAAGACTGCTATTATATATATCACACCTAGTCCTTCTCTTCCTTAAGACTAGACCAGGGGTCTAGAGACCAGGGCTCTGGAGCCGCATGTGGCTCTTTCATCCCTCTGCTACAGCTCCCTGTTGCTCAAAATATGTGCCACAACTGCCAATTTATGACACCCGCCAGCAACCCCCGGTAGGCCAACCATGGATAAATCCAAGAAAAGTTTCAGAAGAAACCAGAACCTTTAATTCAACTACATATGCTAGTTTTGTGGACGGTCAGGAAATAGTTAGGCACAAGAAGGGTTTTGTGGCTTCCAGTGTTTTCTTTTCTGTGGGAAACAGGTCCAAATGGCTCTTTGAGTGTTTAAGGTTGCTGATCCCTGGACTAGACATACCTGGCTCTCTCAATCGTTCGTCATCTGGTTTAGCCTCCAGATCCATCATCATCTTTGTTACTCTTCTCTGCACTCCTCCTCATGTTTTCTTTCTTTCAAACTCTTCCAGAAGCTACAACCCAAACTATAAACCCAACAGGTAATTCACCAAGTAACGACCCCAATCAAGTTGACAAGGAGGTGCCCCATATCTTTTGACCTTGGGTCCGTCAACACCTCTAAATAGTACAGCATTCCACCCTGGAGCAAGACCCCATGTGTGAAGGACCAACTCTTCTTTCTACACCAATCCATTATGTTCCCAAGAGGAATGCAGCCACAGAGGCCTTGTGACTTGAGGTGCTGACAGCTAAGAGGCCCAGATTATTCCATTTATCAGCTTCTGGTTTTAAGGGGAGCAGGTCACAAGACATGTCAACCCAGCTTCAAAGTTGATCCGGATCTGTTGGAACATGAACGCCCAAATCCAGAAATTGGAACAAAGCATGCTTGTGTTAGCTGGGAATCATTGGAGTTGTAGTCTGAAGCCACAGCTAATGGCTATCAGGGTGAGGTTGATATGTTGAGCCCTTTGAACTTATACACACAGGCAACAACTCTGTGAAAACTTTGGAGTAATAGGATTTATCCCAAAACATGGCCAGAGGCTCTATGGCAGGAGTTTCCAATCTTAGCAACTTTAAGACCTGAGGATTTCAACTCCCACAATTCCCCAACTTTAAGACTTGTGGATTTCAACTCCCAAAATTCCCCAACTCTTAAGACTGGTAGATTTCAACTCCCAGAATTCCCCAACCTCTCCATTAGTGGCCAAGATATTCTAAAGGCTACTAAACCAATAATTCTAGGGTGTTCATTAAACTGGAAAAAGATGTTTGAATTGTTGACATCTGGGGATTAATCTATTAGGATTTCAAGGCGGCATAGAGCTGTATTTGGGGGTTATTTTTTCCCCTTTTTAAAAAACAACATTTTTTTAAAAGGAATGTAAAACTGCCTTGAGCGTTATGTAAGGAAAGAAAATTCGCTGTTGGAGAAATAAGGGCAAGCCGCCCAGCTCGCTGGGGAAGGTTTTCTGCAGGTAATTTAATGCCCAGAGAAGAAAACAAAGCAAATTACAATTCTCCAGAATAGCTGCGCCAACCTCTTCTTCCCTTAGGCCAATTTTCAGACAATTCTAGTCTCTTAAAAACTGGTAGTGCAAGATTTTCCCTAGTCCTTTTCAATCTGCGGATCAAAACTGTCTCTTGCTGAGCTAGGCTCCATTATCCATGTAAAGTTAGTCCTTATTTAGGGATCATTTGCAGTTGCAATAGGGATAAAAAAAGTTACCGGACAACCAATTCGCTTATTTACAACTTGCTTTGCAGGTCAGTAAAGCAAAGAAAAGTTGAAGTAAGTTTGGTTTGTTTAACGACCATGCTGCTGGTCCCAATTGTAGAAGGAGGGGGGGGGAGGAAAGTGTATGTCCCTGTGTCATATAATATATGTGGGTATATGCATAATTTTGTATTTATTTATTTTGTCGTGTATGTATCTGTGTGTGTCTGTGTCTGTGTGTGTGTATTTCACATATTTCGGCATGCCAGGTGCTTTGACAAAAAACACTTAATTATTCCCCTGGCTCAGCTGATAGGGGAGGAGACCTTGTGGCTTAGAGGTTAATATAACTGCCTATAACATGTAAAATAGCCCAAGTTCAAATCCCGGTAAGGGTATGGCTAGCTGATGAGAACTACATACCTTGAAATAGGTCTATACTAGTCTCCCTTCATTTATTTATCAACATTTATATATACTGTATATATAAACACTGATATATATATATATATATATATATATATATATATATATATATATATATATATATATATATATATATATATATATATATATATATATATATATATATATATATATATATATATATATACACACACACACACACACACACACACACACACACACACACACACATACATACATATACCATGTTTCCCCGAAAATAAGACAGGGTCTTATTTTCTGTTGACCCCCAAAATAAGCACTTGGTCTTATTTTCGGGGAAGTCTTATTATTTTTGAGGTGCAGGAGGCGGCGAGCGTAGTCAGTTCATGGCTGCTGCTGCATTGCAATATTTTTGGGGGGAGGGCTTATTTTCAGGGAAACAGTGCGTGTGGGTCCGTGTGTTCATACATACATACATACATACATGCATACATGCATACATACATACACTGTATATCAGTGTATATTGGAGGCGGTGACCCTTTGAGAGGCGTATGCGATGAAATTTCATTTTAATGTATGCCAATTAGTGTATGTTCAAAGTGACAATAAAGTTATTCCAAGCTATTCTAACCACAGCCCTACAACAGTGCAGTCTTGGATTAAGCTTTGTTAATCCAATAAATAGATTGCTAATGATGCTTCTGGACCTGGGGGCTTGTTTGATCTCTTAGACCAGATGGCCAAGGCAGAAACTGAAATACTCAGTATTTGTAATCCATCATACTCAGGGATATGTACTTCTAGTTCAAGTATTATTTGCGTTGACAGACCACTAATTCTCACCCTGTTTTGGACAGCTGAAGATTTATACAAAGATGCTTGGAATTAAATCGAGATCTTTGGCTGTAGAAACTGGGATTTGCCTATAGAATGATGGAAAATTCAGAAAACATACACAAATGGTAGAGATGCATGCAGGTAGTCCTCAATTTACGACCACAACTGAACCCAAAAGTTGTTGCTAAGTGAGAAATTTGCTAAGTTAATTTTGCCCCATTTTACACATTTTCTTGCCAACATTTGCTCAATGAACCACTGCAGTTGTTAAATTAGTAATATGGTCGTTAAGTGAATATGCCTTTCGCGTTGACTGTGCTTGTCGGAAGGTCTCAAAACGGACCCCTCAACCCATGGGGATGCTGCAGCGGTCGTAAGTGTGAAAAATTGTCATAACTCGTTTTTGTAACTTCAAAAGGTCACTAAACAAACTCTTGTAAGCTCCAGGACTAACAGTCCTAACAGTTATGAACAGACAGGGCTAAAAACTGCACGGAAAATTACAGCGTGCGCTTCTATCGCTGGATACAAAACATGTATTTGATTTCTACACGCAACCCACACACCTGCCTGTAAAGCTTGGGAGAAAATACTTGAAATTCCACCGAAACCTGAATCTCTATCAATTTGACCAAGAGAAAGAAGGGGGTGGGTGAGAGACAGAAGACATAATGGCCAAGCTTCAATCAGCCCACGGATCCTCCCAAACACCTATGGATTTTCCCAGCTCCAATTTTTGACAACCTGGAAGGTGGAGATGGGAAGGATCCACCTGCTGAGTTTCAAACTGAAGATTAGTCACTTTGCCTTCAGCGAGACCCCATTCTCAGAAGGTGAGTCAGTTAGCCAGAGACGAAGCAGCCAGGAGGTTAAGGTACATGCTGGGACGACGCAGGGGAGGATCTTTTGATGAGCTGGTAAACTCACAATTCTTTGGGGCTCTCAAGCCACAAAAGGTTTACAGAAGACATTTCCATTCCCCAGAACTAAGTGTTGTGGTCCGCAAGCGGCCTGCGGAGCTGGCAGCAGATTCGGACAGTGAGGAGGTTGGGGAGGAACCTGGGCCAGTCTTGGAGTCTGGGGAAGGCTCGGACGAGGGCTCTGTGTCGGAGGCAGAGAGGGGGCCAGGGCCATCTGGGAGTTACGTGCTGCCTCCAGAGTCTGACATCAGCGAGACAGAGGAACAGGGGGAGCCTGTTCTCAGTGTGCACTTGCATCCAAGGAAGAGACTTTGCAAACTACACTTGCAACAAAAAACACAACATTTGTGTTTTTGTTTTTTTAAATCATGACTGGTTGATTTGGTTGTTTTTTCTCAAAGTCAATGTGGCGACTACTGATTTTTGAAAAGTCATGTTGGTTTTCTTTAGATGATGCCCTATTCAAGCGAATTACAAGTACCATGAATTTTCACTAGACATATGATATTAAACAGTAACAGAGTTAGTAGGTACCTTGGAGGTCATCTAGTCCAACCCCCTGCTCACGCAGGAGACCTGTACTAGGGATTCGAAGCGCCGAACTGCTGACCTTTCTGATCAGGATCTGCCAACTGTCTGAAACAGCCTTAAAATAAATATTTATTGGTTGGCCAAGTGGATGCATTCTTAGATATTCAGTCACAATCCCTGTGTTAAAAAGGTATTGTGTCATTTATAAGGTAGCTGGATACTTTAAGACGGTGATGCAGGCGACAACAGATCTGTCCATGCTGGCAAGGTAAAAACAGCAGGGATTTCCCCCCACATTTGGGGGAATAAAAATGTAAATGAAAATTCAAAATGAATGTGGAAAGTAGGTACAGGAAGTCCTTGGCTTATGAGCACAACTGAGGCCAGAATATCCGTTGCTGGGCAAAAGGAGGTTGCTGAGTGAGTCGTGCCCAATTTTACAACTTTTCTGTCCCAGTTAAGTGAATCATTGCAGCTGTTAAGTGAATCACTGGGTCATTAAACAAATCTGGTTTCCCTCTTTGACTTTGGCTGGGGAAGTCCGCAAATAATAGTCACCATGGCCCTGGGGCGCTGCAACAGTGAGAAATGCCTGCTTTGTGCCAAGCGCCCAAATTTTGATCATGGGGATGCTGCCATGGTCGTAAGTGCAAGAACCAGACATCTTTTTTCAGTGTCACTGTAACTTGCCGCTGGCAGGCTGGGGAATTCTGGGAATTGAAGTCCATTCGCCTTAAAGTTCCCAACACTGGGAAATCCTGGTTTACTGGAAAAATCCGATTCAGAATAGAGCTGGAAGGTACCTTGGAGGTCTTCTAGTCCACCCCTTACTTAAGCAGGAGACCCTATACCAGTGATGGCGAACCTTTTCAGCACCGAGTGCCAAACCGGAACGTAGATGCATGCATGCGCGCGTGCTGGAGCGCTGGAAACCCGAAGACCAGGTGACCATGCGCACCGAGGCTCTATATTCTGCAATATTTACATTTTGGGCAAACTCATTCAATGAATCCAAGTTCTGCAAGCTGAGATAACATGCACTGCACTGATGCATTCAGAGTTTCACATCAGAGATGACTGCTGCTCTTAAAAAATTATGATTTAAATCGAGTTGACTTAAATCAAGCCTTTTTTTTACTAGTGATTTAAATTGTGATTTCAATCGACTCGATTTAAATCAAATCCACTCTGGGATTGCCACCTTGGAGGAGGCAGCACCGAACACAAGAGTTTTAATATCCTTCATTACAGGGGAAGACAACAATAGCGAGAGGCGGCTGTAAAATATAGGCTGTAAAGTTTTAAAATGCTGCAGCTGCTACCGAGGAGCTATTTACACTCCCGTCTCAAGGGGGAGAAGACAAAATGGATTCCCCCAAAGCGACTCAGGAGGTCTTAAAATTCCTAGGGAGTAAATAGCCTTTTTTTCCCCTCTTCCACTCAGGAATTCAGAACCTCTGCCTGCCACATGTAGCCGAGACAAACATCTTCGCTCTCAGAGACTCAAAAGAGGAAATTACAGCTAAGCAGAGACAAAAATCAAAGCTCAGTAGGAGAAACACAATAGATATTATAATATTTATATAACTAACACACACACACATTTTACAAGAGTTCAGTTCATGACTGTTTGACGTTGCAGTGGCACTGATCAAAGTGACTTATGACCATTTTTCACACTTACGACTGCTCCAATATCCCCATGGTCATGTGATCAAAATTCAGACACTTGCCAAGGGTCACATTTATGACTGTTGCAGTGTCCTGGGGTCATGTGATCCTCTTTTGGGACATTCTGACAAGCAAAGCCAATGGGGAAGCCAGATTCACTTAACAGCCAACGTTGCTAACTTAACAACTGCGGTGATTCACTTAACAACAGTGGCAAGAAAGGTCTCACTTAGCACTGTAAATTTGGGGCTCAATAATATATATTGAGAGAGAGAGAGAAAGAGAGAGGGAGGGAGGGAGGGAGATGATAGATAGATAGATAGATAGATAGATAGATAGATAGATAGATAGATAGATAGATAGATAGATAGATAGATAGACAGACAGACAGACAGACAGACAGACAGACACAGATGTATGTATGTATGTATGTATGTATGTATGTAGGTAGGTAGGTAGGTAGGTAGGTAGGTAGGTAGGTAGGTAAGGTAGGTAAGACTGTGCCTCATGTGGTAATTTATAGTGCAGTGACTAAGTAAGATACAGATACCGAATTCCAGGTGGCTGGGGAATTCTGGGAGTTGAAATCCACAAGTTTTAAGAGTTGCTAACTTTGGAGAGCCCTGACCTAGAATAACATCTTTTTATTATCTCAGTCTCAAACGGACCGTTGAATATCTTTGCATAAGGTCATGATGGGCGAGTGAAAAATCACAAGTTTCCTGTTGAAGCTACAAGAAAGATGAAATGATGGGACCCATCAGGAAACTCTAGTATGAAACTTGTTTGATGATGAGCTATGCAGTGTCACTTCTACTGTACCTGGCGGAGAGAGGCATTGAAGTTTGGTAAAATGGAGAAGGTTATAAGGCAGGGGTGTCCAAACATGGGAACTTTAAGACTTATGGACTTCAATTCCCAGAATTCCCTAGCCAGCCTGGCTGAGGAATTCTGAGAACTGAAGTCCACAAGTCTTAAAAGTTCCCAAGTTTAGACGCCCTTGTTATAAGGGGTCATTCAGAGATTCATAAAACTTCTCTCCCCCAGGAAACCATTGTTGGGAAGTAACTTTAAAGAAACAAAACCCTACCTTAGTAGCCGGCTGTTTAATCATTCTGGCTGCTTGAAATGAGTGGCTGGTGTTGTAGTACAGGTAGTCCTTATCTTAGGACCACAATTGACCCCAAAGTTTCTATTGCTAAGCGAGACTTTTATGAAGTGAGTTTTATTGTTGGGAAGTAACTTTAAAGAAACGAAACCCTACGTTAGTAGCCAGCTGTTTAATCATTTTGGCTGCTTGAAATGAGTGGCTGGTGTTGTAGTACAGGTAGTCCTTATCTTACGACCACAATTGACCCCAAAGTTTCTATTGCTAAGCGAGACTTTTATGAAGTGAGTTTTGCCCCATTTTATGACCTCTCTTACCACCGTTGATAAGGTGATAATAACCTAGTTGTTCACTCAATCTCGCTTCCCTATTATCAGAAGGTTGCAAAGAACCCGGGGACACTGCAACGGTCATAAATGTGAGCCAGTTGCCAAGAATTGAATTTTGATCACGTGACCATAAAGGTCAGTTGTGGGTTTCGGGCGGTACGGCCCGGTAGGGGAGTACCAGTGGTAGCTGGGAGCAGCGGCCACCGTACCAGAGTGGTGACTCGCTTGGCGCGCCCACCCGCGTTCCATACCGCTTTTTGAGGCAAACAGGCCAATTGTCCATGCACACACAGCGTGCGGT
This sequence comes from Thamnophis sirtalis, assembly GCF_051295495.1. NCBI lineage: Eukaryota > Metazoa > Chordata > Lepidosauria > Squamata > Natricidae > Thamnophis > Thamnophis sirtalis. Next base: position 20,407,226 of record NW_028261382.1, read on the forward strand.
GCTTGCACAACCTCCGCTGAGCATCTGGAGCATTGCAAGGTGGTGCATGCATGTGCAGCGTGCCTGCCCAACGAGGACGCCCGGCCCTGTCACAGCATACCAGTTGTGACGAGATCCAGAACCCACCACTGATAAAGGTGCTGTACAGTCGTAACTGTGAAAAATCACTTTTTTCAATGATGCTGTAACTTTAAACTAAACTTAAGTGTTAAAAGAAAAGGGCTACCTGTATCTAAAGAAGGAAAGATGTAAGGGCAGAGGGAGAAGACTTGGCTCACATCCTATTTAACTGTTGCTGTATAAGAAGATGAGAGTCTGGTACCTCGGTCTATATATCAAACGAAGGACCCACTGGGATCCTCACATCAAAACAATGTACCTTAGATGCAGCCAGAAGCTGAAAATAACAATGAACACAGTACCACACTTAAGCAAAATGGTTCAATTGAGATCTGCATATGTGGGACTGATTGGGTAGATTGTAGGGGTGAGACCGAAATATTATTTTATCATATTTTAATCTATGTCTTAAATTACTGTATTTTATTCCCATTTCATTTTAAATTGCTTTTATCAATTTTTAGTAATAATTTTTTTCTGGAACCCTGCACTTTTGATGTGGCCCAAGGGCTAATCAATAAACAAATGTAATGTAAGGGAAGATGTCAAGAAGATGCACGGAATCAGCAATTAATTTGATTTAAGATGCTAAGGGATTTCCAAACATCCCATCCATTGTGTGTGGGTCAACATTCTTTATGCATCCTGGAAACACATAAAGCCTAAAAAATATTCTTTTCATTAGCAAAGCTAACCTAAAGACACAAAGAACTGAGAAATGTAGCTTAGATGTCAGGTCTTCTGGAGTGAAGAATAAGAAACAATCCCGCAACAAGTCATAAGCAATGACTTATTATTTAATAATTACATATAACACAATGCAATTAAATAATGAAGGGGCTGTCACAGAGAAAAGAGAATCATCCCATTCTCTAAGGTGGCTAGGAATAAAAAAACAATGACTTAATGGCTCCTAATCAGTAATATGATATTAACTGTATGATTATTATTTTTTTAATAAATGTTTTTTAATTTTAATTTAAAACAGGTACAGCATCTTTCTTTACATCTGTAGAAAATGTGTCAATCAATTACAGATAAGTTTTGGTACATCTCCTCCACAGTCAACCAACATAACTCATATTAACTCAAGCATTATTATATATCCATTTTCATTTAACTGTAATTATTATTTAGAGATATTAATAAAAGTAATAATCTTGAACAATACCTGCCCACACCGGTGGGAAAAGAAAAAAATCAAAAGATTATTTTATTGTTTTTAGTTACTGCAGTTTTACAAAACTGTTGTACTTTCTATCCAAGGTTCTACAAGCTATAAATCAAGTAAGAAATCATATTTGTCTTCTCGGATTTAAGCAATTCTTGAGGGTTTTGTGTGTTTGCATGGCTTGTTATTCTGGGAAAGAAAGCAACGAGATGGAATTTAAATTGGCTGCCAGCCCTTCAAAAAGACATTATATTTTCTCCCAAAATGAGAGACTGAAGCTTCATGTCTTTCTATTGTTACCTGCTCAATAAACCAATGCTTTATCTGTCTTCCCTCATCTTATCTGAAGAAAGAGGTAAACAGCAGACCTCTGGTTTATTCCCAATTTTAACAAAACGTTTATTAAAATGAATTTATCTCCTGCTTTATTTTTTTCCCTTTCTTTTGAGGAGGTAGGGGCAAAACTGGAAAGCAATACTTGCTTAGCGGGTGTGCAATAGAAACAAAAAATATAGATTTGTCAGCCAAGTCCTCATAAATATATTCCTGGCCCAAAATTATGGAGGTTTTTTTCCCCCGCTTCCTTACGTCTTCCTCACATCTAAGAGGGTGTTTTTTAAACTTGGCAACTTTAAGATGTGTGAACTTCAACTGCCAATAAATTGAGTCGCCAGATTTTTCAAACTTGGTGACTCAACTTAAAGTCGCCAAGTTTGGAAAACACAGGCCCAAGATAATTATTCTACCCTGAATGTTTGGTTCCAGCCGGTGAACTTTGCAAAGACGATGCAAATCAAGTGTGTCAGAGAGATGCCTAAATGCCCCCCTTGCACGTGGCATTAATTTTCAATTTATTTCCACAAAATGGCTCACTCCATAAAAATGGGAAATAAAGATACGCGACCAAAGATGTCTTTAATAAGTAGAGCAGATTTTTCCTATCAGCTTCTCTACGTTGAAGCCAACACTAACAAGCAGAAGAAGTCAAAATATTCTTCCCAGCACTGTGCCCTGCAAATATGTTCAAAAGCAGTTCCCATCGTCCCTCACCGCTGAGACGGATGAGTGGGAACGGCTCACACAAAACCATCTGCGTGATACGGTTTTAAATGTATATCATATGGACTTCTCTGCTACAGATGTGTATATGGTCTCCCGGTTTTAATAAAGCACAGCATCAAATAAAAAAAGACAAGAGATAATTTTTAAAAAACCATTTCCACGATGTTATTCTGTTTACCCAAAAAAATATGGAATAAGGTAGCTATTCAACAAGAACCCTTCCAGCTGTACCCCAGGAAATCAGTATGAAATGAATTTCCTTGACTCTCTCTTCAAACCACGACAATGCCAGGACAAATGGCCACATCAAAAACAGGCTAGTCCTTGACTTATGACAATTGAGCTCAAAACGTCTTATTGCTAAGTGGGAGAGTTGTTCAGTGAATTTTGCCCCGTTTCACAACGTTTCTTGCCACAGTTGGTAACTGAATCACCACAGGTGTTAAGTTAGTAACGCGGTTGTTAAGGGAATCTGCTTCCCTGTTGACAAGTCGTCAGAAGGTCGCAAAAGGTGATCACGTGACTCCGAGATACTACAACCATCATAAATATGAGTCAGAAATTTGGTCACATGACCAAGGGGATGCTGCAGTGCTTGCAAGTATGAGAAGTACAAAACCCTAGTAAGGCCACACCTGGAATACTACAACCAATTTTGGTCACCATGTGACAAAAAATATGCTGAGACTTTGGGAAAAGTTCAGAGAAGAAGAGCAACTAAGATGATCAAAGGCCTGGAGACTAAACCATCGGAAGAACAGCTGCAGATTTTGGGTCTGGCCAGTCTAAAGGAAAGAAGAATTAGGGGGGACATGATAGCAGCCTTCCAATACTTGAGGGGCTGCCACAAAGAAGGGGGGAGTCAAATTATTCTCCAAGGCACCAGAGGGCAGGATAAAAAAAATGGTTGGAAACTAATCAAAGAGAGAAGCAGCCTGGAATTAAGTAGAAACTTCCTAACAGTGAGGACAATTAACCAGTGGAAGAGCTTGCCTTCAGAAATTGCGGGCACTCCATCACTGGAGGTTTTTAAGAAGAAACTGGAATACTAAAGCCGTGATGACAAACCTATGGCATATGTGCAGAGCCCTCTCTGTGGGTACACCAGCCGTTGTCCCACCTCAACTCCACTGTGTATGCACGTACACCTCTCGCTGGCCATCTAGCCTTTGGGTCTGTACCGCATATGCGGGGAGGGGGGGGGCAGGGGGCATGCAAGGGACACACACGCACAGGCACAGGGCGGGACATGTGGGGGCACTTGCATCGCATTTGGGGGGTTCGCGCAAGTGCCCACAGGCTCTCTACGCCCTGCTTTGGGCCTGGAAAGCCTCCTGCACCAACCTGGAAGCCAAAAATTGGCACGAGGGGTGGGGCGCATGCACAGGGGGCGTTCGCATTTGGGGGTTTTGCATGCACATGAGCTTTGGGCACTCGGCACCAAAAGGCTAGCCATCTCTGTACTATAGGTTCTCCTGCTTGAATGGGGGGATGGACTAGAAGACCTCTGAGGTCCCTTCCAGCTCTATTCTATTCTAAATGGGCAAAAGACACTTTTGTCAGTCTCACTGAAACTTCAAATGTTCACTAATGAATGGTGGTTAAGTCAAGTAAAGGTTGCAGTGAAAACATTAACACAAGGATTTGAGCCATAAACCAACATTTTGAAACCAAATTGAGACTCTCCCAAGTGCGACAAATAGCCTCTGAAGCAGTTTACACTGATTGGACATTGATTTCAATTCCCAGAATTCTGCAGCCAACATAGGTGAGAATTCTGGGATCCAATGACCACAGATCTGGAGGATACAGAGAGTTGGAGGCCAAGCCATTCCTACTAATTATGGTCTTGGCGAGGCAGGAAAACTATCTTCAGTATAGGAACTTTTTCACCAAATTATTCTTTCTCGGGATTCGGGAAGTACAGAAGGCAAGCTTTACAGAATAGATAATGCATAAATTTTGGGGAGAAAAAAAATAACCCACAGCTCAGCAAGCAATTAGGCAGGGGTCTCCAACTTTGGCGACTTTAAGACTTGTGGACTTCAACTCCCAGAACTTCCCAGCCAGCTGGCTGAGGAATTCTGGGAGTTGAAGTCCACAAGTCTTAAAGTGGCTGAGGAATTCTGGGAGTCAAAGTCCACAAGTCTTAAAGTGGCTGAGGAATTCTGGGAGTCGAAGTCCACAAGTCTTAAAGTGGCTGAGGAATTCTGGGAGTCAAAGTCCATAAGTCTTAAAGTGGCTGAGGAATTCTGGGAGTTGAAGTCCACAAGCATTAAAAGAGGCTGAGGAATTCTGGGAGTCGAAGTCCACAAGTCTTAAAGTTGCCACGGGCTTGGAGACCCTTGAGTTAGAGAGCCCATTTTGACTTGGAACGTTTTCCATTTCCTTTGAAAACAAACAATTTTTTTTTCCGAATTCAAAAAAGCACTTTCAAAAGACGTTTGATGGGAGACTGGAGAAGGCGGGTAAATATTGTCTTCAGGTGCTTGGAAAGGCCTCGGAGAAAGTCTTCCAACACCTGCCTTCTAAAACGCTACCCAACTTCAAAGTAACAATTACCCGGGGAGCCAAACAAAAAGGCCAAACGACCAGGGTGGACAACTTTCGCCCAAGGCGGTTTAGCTGGATCTGCTGTTAACCAGGCAGCTGAGCAACCCCCCAAAGTGATCCGACTCAAGATCCTGAAGTTGTAAACAACCCAAAAAAAGGGACTGATTTAATACACAAGTTCTTCCACGCACGGCACAGAACAAGACGACCATCTGGAAAAGTGACTCATACACTTTCTATAAGATGGCTGTTCTCTCCTTGTTGTTGTTGTTACAAACAAATGAGACGCAAGAGCTCTTTACTACGGGGATGGGGGGGGGAGGAAATGAATCGTTGGGGAGGGGGGGAAGTAACTCTCATCCCTTTACAACCTGAAACTTATGCATTCTCACCAAACCCAATTCTTAGGTAAAGGTAAAGGTTCCCCTCGCACATATGTGCTAGTTGTTCCCGACTCTAGGGGGCGGTGCTCATCTCTGTTTCAAAGCTGAAGAACCAGTGCTGTCAGAAGATGCCTCTGTGGTCATGTGGCTGACATGATTAAACACCGAAGGCACACGGGATGCTGTTACCTTCCCACCAAAGGTGGGTCCTATTTTTCTACTTGCATTTTCACATGCTTTCCAATTGCTAGGTTGGCAGAAGCTGGGACAAGTAATGGGAGCTCACTCTGTTAAGCGGCACTAGGGATTCGAATCGCTGAACTGCCGACCTTTCTGATCGACAAGCTCAGTATCTTAGCCACGTAGCCACCGTGTCCCTTTTTCCAATTCTTAAGGCAATCCAAATCCTGAAAATGCTATATCCCAATGCCAATATATGAGACATGGGTAGTCCTCGAGTTAAAACAATTCATCTAATGACCGTTCAAATGGTACTGAAAAAAGGGACTTATAATTTTTCACACTTATGACCATTGCAGCATCCCCTTGGGCACAGTGTTTGGCAACTGACTCATATTTATGACGGTAGCTGTGTCCCAGGGTCATGTGATCTGCTTTTGCGACCTTCTGACAAGCAAAGTCAATGGGGAAGACAAAGTCAATCGGGGAACCAGATTCTCTTAACAACCGTGTGACTGACTTAACAATTGCAGTTTATTTCGTTTAACCACTGTGGCAAGAAAGGTTGTAAAATCAGACAAAACTCACTTAACAAATGTCGCACTTTGCAATGTAAATTTTGCACTCATTTCTGGTCGTAAGTCGAGGACCACCTGCATAAAATTCTTAAGCATCTATACTGCCAGCTTTTCCAAAGCTCTATATTTGGCTGATGGAGTCCTGTCTATTCAGATTTAGAACCTGGAAATCTACTACATTCTTTGTTAATTTTGAATAAGCTTTGATATCCAAGGATCACATCAAAACCACTCTGCACAGCACAACGTATTTCTAACCTATTATAGTTCTCCAATAAGTGCATCCATAAGTTTTGTTGCTCACTTAGCAAACATGGCAGAAATCTCATGTCCTCTACCTGGGCTCGTATCCGGGGAAGAGGAGTCATAAAAACAAGATGGTGGTTGAGTCTACAGATGCCTTTTCTACGCTGGTACTGCCTCTACTTTTATTAAAATAAAAAGTGTCAATTAGTATAGTCTTTATTGTCACTGTACAAAATAGGTACAACCAAATTGGTTGCCTAATTGCTTCCTATTCCTGTTTTCCACTTGCTGGAATTCTCGTGTTTTCCACACCTCATAAAGGATTGATTACTGTTGATTTCTGGGTCCCATCACTCAGAGATGCTGCAGGAAGCAATTGGCAATCATGAATGGAATCAACTAACGTCTATTTGAAATCTGATGTTTTCTCCTGATATTCTACTCCAAAACTCTGCTGTGCGGATTTCAGAATTTCCATATCAACTTGGATCACCCCAAATCTTCCATCTGCTTTTCATGACAGCAACAGATCAAACAATCTGGAGAAAACCTGCATATTTATTGCACTCTCCAACAGAAGAGATTATAGGTGGCTCAGTCTTTGGTGATTTCTGGGTTTGCTGATTGCCTGCAGGCATTTTGTTATCCAACTAGGTAACAACATCAGTGCCAGGGAAGATGGGGTTGGCTCCCTGTTTATGCACAGTAGCTTGTCTCACCAGAGTTTGTAGAAGGGTAGTTTTTCTCCTTGGTACTTCTTTGATTAAGGTATTGTTTTCCACTTGATTGTTTGGCTGGTGTTAATCCCTGCTTATCTGGGTTTAGGCCGCTGGAGAGGATGTGTTCCAGGTTTTTTTTGTTTCCTTCTTTGCTTTTTCAATTGCCTCTTTTGAATGGTGTATAAATGTGTTTATCACGTTGTGCTATTGATGGCTGCTTTGTCTAAATGCCAAGCATCCAGCGATTTTGAGCTGGGAAGAGTTTGAACTTGGGGAACCAGAGGACGTGGAAAGGACCCTCTTAAGCTGCTGGTTCCACTATTCGTGTGTTAGATCCATTAAATGGCGAGGGATGGGATGCATGATTGGGTCTGGGCTGTAGCTAACTCCTCCTTGAGGGAGGGGTCCCGCCATGTCTTAAAGAAGCCAGCACGCATCCCCTCCTCAAAAGACCATCACTTGACCCAACCAAGTTGGACAGCTTTCCCATCTTCCCTTTCTAGAGAAGGTGATTGAGACAATGATTGCATAATAGCTTCAGAGGACCATGGATGAAGTGATTTATCTGGGCCCCTTCTCAGTCTGGATTCAGACAAGCGGTTTGGGGTTTCGGACTGACTGATCACAATCATGGATGATGAGATGGAGGGGCTGCATCCATCCTGCCTCTTCTTGACCTCTCAGTGGCTTTTGGTACCATTGATCATGGTATATTTCAGGAACAGCTTCATATTTTGGGCATTGGGGTTCGGTGGCACTGTATTATGTCGGTTTCCCTCCTTTCCCTGGGGCTGGTTCCAATCATGCAGAGTTTTCCCAAGGTAGACGCATCCCAGATCCAGCACACAACAGAATGATAGATTTGGAAGGGACCTTGATGGTCTTCTAGTCCAACCCCCTGCTCAAACAGGAGGCCCTATACCATTTCAGACAAATGGTTGTCCAAACTCGTCTTGAAAGCTTCCAGTATTGGGAACATCCACAGCCTCTGGAGACAAGGTGTCCCACTGATTGTCTTTACTGTTAGGAAATTTCTCCTTGGTTCTAGATTGCTTCTCTCCTTGGTTGGTTTCTATCCATTGTTTCTTGCCTTGCCTTCTGGTGCTTTGGAAAATAGGTTGTCTCCCTCTTCCTTGTTACAGCCCCTCAAATACTGGAAGACTGCTATCATGTAAGTCCCTACTCCTTCTTTTCACTAGACTAAACATACCCAATTCCTGCAACCATTCTTCATATGTTTTAGTCTCCAATCCCCTAATCATCTTTGTTGATCTTCTCTCCATTCTTTCCAGAATCTCAATATTGGTTTTATGTCGCGGCAACCAAAACTGGATGCAATATTCCAAGAGTGGTCTTACCAAGGCATTATAAAGCGGTATTAATACTTTACGTGATCTTGATTCATCATCAAGATTAGTTAGAACAATTAATCAGTGAAACAACTTCCAGAGGTTGCAAATGCTCCAACAATGGAAGTTTTTAGTAAGGGATTGGATAACCATTTGTCTGAAATGGTATAGGTTCTCCTGCTTAAACAGGGGGTTGGACTAGAAGACCTCTAAGGTCCCTTCCAACTCTGTTCTATTCTATAATAATCTTAGGGTCCTTGTCCTGGTGGCTGCTTTACTTTCAATGACCCAACGTTGGCTCTTTAGGGCCCCATTTCTTGGACCCGTTTTATTTGCCCTGGAAATGAAACGCAACTTCTTCCACATCAAAACAGCTTCCATTTTAGTGAAACAATCCATCTGCTCCATGTGACTCAGAGCTGCGCTTTAAGAATGCCTTACTGTTCAGGCCAACGGTTGATGCAGCAGCCGCTGCGCGCACAGCCTGTTTTGTTCACATACATTCCTTAGGGATGACACATCCTTATCCAAGGGCCTCTAACGGATGGGGCTTGTGGCTTCTCCCCCCCCCACCCCTCACCCCCACCCCCATTTCATCCGCCCAGCACGAGAATGACTAAGCTGATAAAAATTCTTAGCCAATTATAAACCCACTTAAAGGGACAGGCAGCAACCCCTTCCCCACCGAAAATATACACACCGCCGATCTCTTGCCATCCTATTGCTGGACGTTTCTATAGATAGGAGAAAAAACTAAATGGATACCACCTCAAGTTTTCATCCACCCCAGCTGGATCTGTGTGTTGCCTTTTTGAGATCCACACATGCTCCGGATCGTTTTAGAAGCCATCGTTGCTCCAGGATCTAATCTCTTCATTTTTATTTAGAAGCATTTGCAGGCTGAGCTTTGATAGGACTTAAATTGCATTTTAAAAAAGGAGGCGGTATTTGCGGTTATTCGCAGAGCTGAAATCAAGCAATGCAAAACAGTCCTTCAACATGAACCGTCAAAATAAAAATAAGTATTAAGGGACTAATAGTTCACGTCTCTAAAAGATGAAAGAAAAGCATATTTTCTTCTTGTCTTGCTTAGTTTAGTTTTGTTCTTCTTTTCTTTTCTTTTTTCTTTTCTTTTTCCTTTTTCGAGTTTGCATTTTAACTTTAGGAATAAAATATAAACATTTAAAAAAAAGAAAAAGAAAAAAAAGCAACCCTTTTAAATACAGCCTCAGCAGCAGCAGTTAATCTAAAAATAGAAAGATGCCTTTGCAAATGTTTTGCAATTTAAATATTCTGCAGCAAACAAGGGCTGGAACTTTTTACTTAGCCAAAGTACCTGAAAAGTACACACCGAACTCTAAAAGAAGACAACTGTACACCAACAACAATTCCCATAAAGAAATAAGACTGCACTTCAATGTATTTCAACCATAAGGTCAACATTTCCTCACCTGAAAGGCACAGAACAAAATATGTCTTAAGAGACGCTTAAGAGGACGACTCAATACAGACTGCAAACTTATCGAAAAATAACACCGCTCTAGATAAATGAGTTGCAAAATTGCTTTTTCATGTCACTTCTGCAGAAAGCTAACATATTTAAGGATTCTAGTCCTCTGTGAGTTCATGCCAACCATTTAATGGGCTTCATCCCACTCTGGATTTCCCAGGTCCACTTGCAGAACCAAGTCGTAGGGCCTTTTGAAAGAGTGTTAGAGTTGGGGGGAGGGGCAGTCTGATTTCCGGAGGGATTATGTTCCAGAGGGAGGGAGCCAACACGGAGAAGGCCCTTCTTCTGGATCCTGCCAGATGTATCTCCTTAGGGCCATGATGGCGAACCTGTGGCACGCAGAGCCCCTCTGTGGGTATGTGTGCCATCACCAGCTGCTCTTTTGGGTTCTGGCATGCATATGCGCCCCAGCCAGCTGGTCTTTGCATGAAGATCAGCTGGCTGTCACGCATGCATGTGCCAGAACCTGAAGAGAACAGCTGGCCGGTGTGCATGCGTGTGACGTGATCTGTAAGAATTGTTTCCCGCTGCGCGCATGCGCAGTGGCCAGCTGCTCTCTTCCGAGTTCCAGGGCACCCTGGTTTTGGCACTCGGTGCCGAAAAGGTTAGCAATCACAGCCTTGGGGTGGCCAGCCAGACCCACAACATTGCTTGCCTCCCTGATGTTTGTATCAGATGGGAATCACACCCGTTACCAAGTTCTGTTTGTTTGTTTTAACAAACAAGAATTGGCACAGTGACTTTGGGCCCTTGGGATCCTTCTCCACTTGGATTTCATTAACTTAGAAACTGAGGCCACAAATGCCCTTTTTATTTTATTTCTAAAGATTCCTTCTCCATCACCTCTTTTTTTCCCCCCTATTCTCTTGCTTCAGAATTCAAATGCTTGGGACAGAAATGTAATGGGCAAACTACTTAAGTGTCAGTGTTTGGATTTTGACACAAGAATCATTACAGTTATGATTTTAAAGTAAGCTTTGCAAGGGAATTGGTCCCAGGAAATGTTTAAAAAAATTAAACAGTGGATTAAAACAGTGGCAGTCCAGCGTTAATTTGGAAGCCTGCTTATCCATTCTTAAAACCATCAGCACTTTGTCTTCTGATAAATGGATGCGTCTAACTGATTACAATTTCTGGGCAAGCCTTTTATTTCCCCCTCAAACGGACAAGATCCACACTTACAGCAGCTTCCGTTTTGGAAAATGTGAATAACCATGGTCGTTAAGCAAACCACTTGGTCATGAAAGTGAATCCATTCTCCCAAATAAGCTTTTTTTTCCTTTTTGCAGGAAACTGGCAATAAATTTCAGAACGAAAATGCTGTCGATTGTCAAGCACCTGAAATGTGATCGTGGGACTATGTGTGATAGTATGCATGGTAGTCGTATCTTTGAGGACAGGTCAGAGGTAACTTTTTGGGGGTCCATCGTAACTTTTAATCGGTCATTAAGCGAGAACTACCTATACTTTTTTTTTTCTTGAAACATGTGAAGGGGAACATTTTTCTCAATAAACTATTAACAGAAGGTCTATGTATTTACAAAATCAGAGTCATAAATGAAACACCCCCCAGAAGGTTTTTGTTATTAACTGAACAGGATTTCGTTCTTGGTTTCAGAGTCAACGAACATGAGACAATTGATTTCACTTTGGCAGTGAATTTGGAGAAATCAAACCATCAAGAGACTTGATCCAGCATTCTTTCCCCTTCTGAAAATTTGCATTTCGAACTGGCAAACTTTGAGCAAACTTTCCCACTCAGATGTCCCAATACAGCAGACCTCCAAATCCAAGGACTGAGTTGTCCTTTGTAGCAAATTTTGGGGTGTCACTCAGTTACTTATTGAGTTGCAATGAATTGGAAAACAAATCAAGCTTCTGGTATCGGAGCCGAGGAGTAAATTGCAACTTGTTCCACAAAGGAAGCAATACTTTTTTTCCTCAGATCCGTCCATTTTTTCCCATGACCGCATTTCTGTCAGCAATTTTTTTAATTGGATTTTTTTCCCTCCACTCTCTTTTATTATCTTGATGTCTGTCACACATGACTGTCAATGTCTTAATCGTGAACCACAATGCTAGGATACAGGCAGTCCTCGACTTACGACCACAGCTGAGCCCAAAATTTCTGTTGCTAAGTGAGATAGTTAACTGAATGGTGCCCCATTTTGCAAGCTTTCCTGCTGCAATTGTTAAGGGAATCACTGCAGTCATGTTACGAGCATGGTCGTTAAGTGAATTTGGCTTCCCCGTTTTTGCTTGGCAGAAGGCTGTGAAAGGAGATCACATGACCCTAGGGCACTGCCACCGTCATAAATATGGGTCAATTGTCAAGTGTCTGAATCTCGATCATGCGGCCATGAGGAAGTTGCAACGCTTGGAGGTATAAAATGAGGTCGTAAGTCACTTTCTTTAGTGCTGTTGTAATTTTGAACAGTCACTAAATGAACTGTCGTTGGTCGAGGACTACCTCTACTGGACAAAAGGACAGGATAGCAGGTAGATCATAAACTGTCACTCTTTATCATCTGAAGTTTTATTTGCCATGAACTCCACCCTGGATACCTTCATGGGGACATCTGAGAAGGAGAGAAGCAACCTGGAATTAATGAGAAACTTCCTAGCAGGTCATGAACAAACAATTAACCAGTGGAACAGCTTGCCACCAGAAGTTGTGGGTGGCTTCATTAAGAAGAGAATGGACGAGCATTTTTCTGAAATGGTATAGGGCCTCCTCCTTGAGCAGGGGGTTGGGACTGGAAGACCTCCATGGTCCCTTCTAGCTCTATTCTGGCATGGTGGTTAGAATGCAGTACTGCAAGTTAATTCTGCCAACTGCAAGGAATTCGATCCTGACCAGCTCAAGGTTGGCTCAGTCTTCCATCCTTCTGCGGTCTGTAAAATGGCCCAGATTGTTGGGGGCAAGAGGCTGACTCTGTAAACTGCTTAGAGAGGTGTTGTGACTCAGCAGAAGTTTGCTGTGAGTTGAGTCGGGATGCAGGAATAACATGCAGCTGGGGCTCGTTAGTGTGGTCTTCTGGAGATAAAAGGACTGATGGTGCCACGCCCTGGTTGCAGAAGTCAATGTTCGTCGTTCGTTCATGTTTCATCGTTCATCAGTCGTGGTTTGTTTGTGAGAGGCACTTGGATAAGTGATTTGCTTTCTGTAACCCTGATTCAAAGAGACACTTGGAGAAGTGATTTGCTTTCTTTCTGTACACCTGGTTTGGCCGTAAGAGACCTTTGTTTTTGCATTCTGTTATCTTCTTGCGAGAGACTTTATTTATGTTTATTTTGGGCTCGAAGCCAGCGTGAGCCAAGGCTGATAAAGTTCTTTCCTTTTAAGTCTGTCTGCCTGTCGTCTTTGAACAAGGGAAGGAGGGGGGACAGAACAGAGAGGGCTGTAAAGCACTATGAAGCGGTGTATAAGTCTTAAATGCTATTGCTATTGTACGTTCCCTTGACACAGTATTCCAAGTAGGGTCTCACCAGCGCTGTTCACCTCTGCATCTACACAGATCTTGCTGGACAAATACCCTCATCCTCTCTCCTGTCCTTAAAGAGATAACATAGCTCTTTTTTTCAAAATTGCAAAAGTTTTTTGGTATCTTTCAAGCTTCTGTGCAAAGCAGGAGTTCATCCCTCTCCGATAAGCAATGTTGACCCACCGGGTCAGTGGAGAACTGTAATTAAGATATGCAAACAGCAGGCTTGGGGGCAGGGAGGGGAAGAGGCAGGGACTGACCATTTGGCCATTACGGGTACCGTATTTACCATATTTGTGTCAGGGTTCCAATAAATCAGTGCGGGCAAACCTTTTTGGCCCAATACTGCAGGTGAGTGCAGTTGCGTCTGTGCGTGCACTGAAGCACTGGAAACCAGGACTAGCTGGCCAGCATGGTCATTTTTAAGGGCATTTTCAGGCTGTTTTTCAGGCCAGAAGCAGCCTGGAAAATGGCCTGAAAAACAGCCTGAAAGCAGCTGAAAAAACGGCCTGAAAACAGTCTGGAAAATGCCCCAGGAAGCAGTCTGTTTTTGGGGGCGGTTTTAGGTGGGTTTTGGGCTGCTTTCAGGCCGCTTTCCAGTACTCCAGTGCCTGTGAAGACCAGCTGGCCAGTGCACATGTGCGCTGGAAATCAGAAGACCAGCTGGTGATGGTGCGCATGCGCAGAGAGAAGGCTCATGTGCCATAGGTTTGCCATCATGGCAATAGATGCATTGCAAGCAAGAATTCCAAGGCAGGTAGACTCCTGGAATCTACCTGCCTCAGAGGTTTTGCTTGCAATGGATCAATCACAGAGGTGGCATTCAGACGGTTCGGACCGGTTCGGGTGGTAGTGAAAATCGTGGGCCCGCCCTGGCTCTATGCTGTACCTATTTAGGCACGTTTTCAAGCCAAAGCACATGCACGGAAGCGCATTTGTGGATGGGGTCTGTGCGGATGAAGCGAGCATGCGCATGTTCACCCTCACATTTGCAAACCGGTAGGGAAAGTAAGTGAATACTACCCGGATCTATTACTTGGCACCCTGACAATTTGCATATACAATTTGATGATTATCTGGTCCCTTTGTGATTATCGAGGGTTGCAAACAATTATCTTGTCTTGACAGTTCCATCATTTTTTTTACAGTTTGGAAGGAAAGAAAGAGAAGACAAGTTTAAAAAACAATTGCCTTGGCATCTCCCACCTTTGTTTCGCCACCATCTATTTCCCCATTTTCAAAATTCTAGTGATGTCAAAGTGTTCCAAGAATGTGTAATTACACTGTAATTATTCAACTCCAAAGCAACCTGCTAGCTAAGGTGGGCCTTCAGCAGGATTGCCATTTATCAGATTATAGATTAACAGAGTTGGAAGGGACCTGAGAGGTCGTCTAGTCCAATCCCCTGCCAAGCAGGAGACCCTACAACATTTCTGACAAATGGCAGTCCAATCTCTTCTTGAATATCATTGCTGTTGCAACTAAACCAGCATTAAGAATCTGAACTTGTCTAGGTTACTCCAAAAATCCACATCTCCCAACACTCAATATGACTGGTTTGAGACCGGCAGCTATGCAAACTGAATAAATAAATAAAATCCTTTTTACAAGGAGTAACTAAACATTCTCAGGAACACCATAAGCAAGTCATGAATCTATCAGCTAGTTGGCCTTAGATTGTGACAGCTAAAAGAGGAATAATTTTCAATTTATGACCAGTTGCTAAACTCCTTGATGGATATTTACAACCCAGTTCTGAAGTTCCAGGGGCCACGACCACTCAAGTCGGGTGTGTGTGTGACATGTCTGTGTTTTATAAACTGGCATTTTGCTTGGTTTTCTGCATAACTGGTTTTCGCCAAAACCGAAACCATTAGTCTGTTTGCCATTTGCTTGAATTCCCTTTGAGTGCTACCAAAATGGTCATAAAATGAAGTCAGTCACATGGGTGATCCAATTTACGACCATCACAATAGATAAGCATGATGGGCAGCTTCCATTATGTTGTAAGTTGAGCACTATCTGTAGAGAGCCAAGGTGGCGCAGTGGTTAAATGCAGCACTGCAGGCTACTGCTAGATCAGCAGGTCAGCAGTTCAAATCTCACCGGCTCAGGGTTAACTCAGCCTTCCATCCTTCCGAGGTGGGTAAAATGAGGACCCAGATTGTTGGGGGCAATATGCTGACTCTCTGTAAACCGCTTAGAGAGGCCTGAAAGGCCTATGAAGCGGTATATAAGTCTACTGCTATTGTAGTGTAAGAAGATTCAGTTTATCAACAAGCAGTTTTCGATAGTCGAGGCTTAAAGGTTTCTCCGTCAGTCTTCTCCTTCAAAAACTACATTTAGTGACCATTTGAAGTTACAATGGCACTGGAAAAAGTGACTTATGGCCATTTTTCACACTTATGACTGTTGGTCACGTGATTTACATTCGGCTGCTTGGCATCTGACTCATATTTATGACAGTCGCAGTATCCCTGAGTCGTGTGATCCCCTTTTACGACCTTCTGACAAGCAAAGTCAATGGGGAAGCCAGATTCACTTTAACAACAATATTACTAATTTAACAACCGCTATGATTCCCTTAGCAAATGTGGCAAGAAAAGTGGAAACACGGGACGAATCTCACTTAACCAATGTATCATTTAGGAACATACATTTTGGGCTCAATTGTGGTTGTTAACTTGAGGACTACCTGTACTGTGAGAAGATAGCCCCACTCTCCTCACAAACATCCTAATTTCCCTTAATACAGGTAGTCCTCGACTTACAACCATTCACTTAGTAACCATTCAAATTTACAGGAGCCCTGGAAAAAACGAAATATGACCATTATTCGCACGACCGTCTCAGCAACCCCATGGAGACATGATCAAAATTCAGATGCTTGGTAACAGGTTCACATTTATGACGGCTACCGTGTCCCCTTCTGACAAGCAAAGTTGACGGGGAGGCCAGATTGACTCAACAACTGTGTAACTAACGTTAACAACGGCAGTGTTCACTTAACAACTGTGGTAGGGAAGAATGTAAAATGGGGAAAAACTCATTTAACAACTATCTTGCTTAGCAACAGAAACTTTGGGCTTCACTGTGGTCATAAATCAAGGACTACCAATATTCAAATAGCTACTACATCATTCCTCTTAATCCACGTCAAAATATTTCCCACGTCCACATCAAGCAAAATACCGGTTTATTAAGGAAAAGTGCAGCCAGCAGGAACACCAAGGATATGAACGATTTTAAAACCAACCCCCAAAAGCTACAGATCTCTGACAAAAACATTTATCCTGCTCCAAACTGGGTCAGACTGACCCACATTTCTTTGCCCTGTTACTTGCTGAGAGTAGGTGTTAGCATAATGCTTTAAAACTATTTCCCCCACCCCCTCATTCTTGAGAAAAAAAAGTGGTTTCTCTACCATTGCCAAAGGCTCCATTTCAGGAAATTATCCTCAGTTTCAGTGATCACTTTTTCAGCTTTTGTTTCTCTCAAAAGCCGTGAAAAGACTCCCATCTTGGGCAGGGGGTTGGACTAGAAGACCTCCAGGTGTCCCTTCCAGTCTTATGTTTCTATGAAATCAGACTGGTTTCTTTTTCAAGAAGGAAACTGCTAATCTTTTAAAAAAAAAAAACCCTAAGTCTTAGAGGCCTGACCAGCTGGCACCAAACTCCATAGAGATTGATTATTTGATCAGATATGTGTGGCATTTAACTGACACGCCATCAAAAAGATAAGCGTCTTTCGTTCGGGAGAACTGAATCCGTACAGAATGCCAGCCAAGCCTTCCCCAAAGCAGGACCCTGGCTATTTCAGGCCCAAGTTAAAATTCTGCTTCAAAAGACTCAGTCCATCAATAGTATTTATGTGGTCAATGACCAGCAAAATTTGGAAAACAAAAAAACAAAAACAGAGCAAAGCAGATAAATACAATAATACTAAGTATTATTCTACAGTTTATTCTGCTGGTTGTTCATTTTTCTTGTTTCAAATTCTGAGAGCTTTCTAGCCATGATTGCTTAAAAAGTTTTCCTCATTTTGATGAAGGAACTAAAGGAACTGGAAGATCAGCAGTAATCAACAGATCAGAGTTAAAAAAGAAAGAGAAGTCCTACATTTGCAAGGATAGGCGAGATCCTTAAGTCATCAAAATATTGCTTGCATTTGCCTACAAGGAATATAGTCTAGTTTCCCCCCTCTGTCCAGTTGTGCCTTTAACTTGTCTGGATTACTAAAATCAAGCTTGTCTTTCCAAAACTGCTGTTGTGGGATTCTTGGTGCTCTCAGAGTGTGGTTGTTTTCTTGCAGACGTTTCATTACCAAACTAGGCAATGCCATCAGTGTTTAGGACATCTGCAAGAAAACAACCGAGCTCGGAGAGTACCAAGGACCTCACAGTTCAATCCTGAGCCACAAAGATTCTCTTCTATCGAAACCTATCATTCTCCCCCTCTTGATAGACTATCATGGAATTGTGATATCTATTGCAATCTGTCTCCCCAAACCCTCTTCCTTATTCACAATCCAAAATACTTCCCTACGAGGAAGAAAAGAATGAACAAGATACAGGGAACCAAGTCTTACAAAGTGATACACACTGGTTAAGTGTAGACACTTAATCATGGCTTATTGAGTAAACATAGCTTAATTGTGGTTTATTGAGCAAGTTTGGTCCAATGGTTAAAGCATCAGGCTGGAAACTGGGAAACAGTGAGTTCTAATCTTGACTTAGCCATGAAAGGTAGCTGGGTGACTTTCATGGCTAAGTCAAGATTAGAACTCACGGTTTCCCAGTTTCCAGCCTGATGCTTTAACCATTGGACCAAACTTGCTTGCTCAATAGCTGGGTGACTGTGCCAATCACCAGGAGATGGTGAGTTTTAGTTCCTCCTTAGGCATGAAAGCTAGCTGGGTGACTTTGTGCCAATCACCAGGACATAGTGAGTTCTAGTTCCTCTTTAGCCATGAAAGCTAGCTGGGTGACTTTGGGCCAATCACTAGGAGGCAGTGAGTTCTAGTCCCATTTTAGGCATGGAAGCCAGCTGGGTGACACTTTGGGCCAGTCCCTCACTCTGAGGCCAGTCCACCTCGCAAGGTTGCTGTGGGCTAAACAGGAAAAGGAAGTTGTGCCGGATATGGGCCAGGGTACCTTCGAGACCGCCTGCTGCCACATACCTCCCAGCGGCCAGTAAGATCCCACAGATTGGGCCTCCTTCAGATGCCGTCAGCCAAACAGTGTCAGCTGGCCAGTACCAAGGCATACCAGTCGTTACCTACCCCTGGAACACGGTTCTTTTTAACCTCCTCCAGGTTTTACCCAAAGTGTGTTTTGGGGGGCTCAAGACATTTGCTTGCTTGTGACAGCTTCCCTTGTGGGTCCCTGCCGCATTCCACAGGCCAGAAATGCACACCCAGGCCGCAGCTTATAAATATGACAGAAGGAACCAATTCAGAACCAGAGGCATTTCCCCCCCACCCCCCTTTTCCCATTCATGCCCGCATACTTTGCATAGATTCAATATTTTCTAAAGGACAAAGAACGTGGTTTGACGACCAAAGGAGGAGACCGGAGACTGGGATGGGGAAGAGAGAGGGGGCGCCTCGCAATTCACTCGGCCAAAGCTGACGGCACAAGATTTTCAACTGACGTAAATAGCTGTGAGGACTTTCCAATCAAGCCCTTGCTTTAATTCAGCCGCACGCCAGCCACGAAGGGGTCGTCCTATATGGCCGTTCTCTGTTTGCTTGGCCTAGTGCAGAGGCTGAATCCAAACACCAAGGGCAGCTCCCGACTGCCGAATTGTGCTGCAAAGGGACACACAAAATGGATCCCCCTCCCTGCAGGAAGAGAGCTGCATTTCGCCAGTTTGAGTCCCAAGTTTGAGTCCTCCGCTCACGACCACAATTGAGCCCCAAAATTGATCTTGCTAAGCGAGAAACTGGTTAAGTAGGTCTTGCCCCATTTTTACAACATTTCTTGCCACGTTTCTCAAGCGAATCACTGCAGTTCTTAAATCAGTAACCCGGTTGTTAAGTGAATCAGGCTTCCCCCGCTGATTTTGCTTTCTAGCTAATCTAAACCATGTGGCACAGAGGAATTCACACACACCCTCCTGCTGTTCTACTTACCTTTGCAGGCGTGCTCGGTAGCAGGCTCCGCCCACCCACCCTCACGTCCGGTTTTGACGCTTTGCGCATGCATGGAAGGTCCTGTGTGCTCCGATTGGTGAACCGGTAGCGAAGGTAAGTAGATTTCACCCCTGGTTTATGAGCATCATTTATTATTAAAAAGCATGTTCCATCCTTCAATTAAATTTCCCATTTAATTTCTTTGCTGATCTTCGGTAAAATCCGCCTGTAGCGTGAACAGCACTCGCTAGGTGCCTATAAAAGTATTGCACCTCAACCAGCAATATAAATCATATTTTCCCTACCAAAGACATTAAGAAGTTATCAGACACCAGCCAGACTAAAAAGAGATGGGCACAAATTAAAAGCCCTGGCCAATAAAATGCCTTTTTTTTTCTTTTGTTGCTGGCATACCAGATGGCACACTGGGACAAAGGCCCACAATGCCATAAAAAAAGTGAGATGTGGTTTTATTGATGCATTATAGGTGTACGCCAATTTTTCTTGAAAATGCAAAGTTGGGCGGGGAGTGTTCGCCTCCCATTTATTCCCAAAGAAATTCAATCTGAGATAAGCGACTCTGAACCCTAACCCGGTGGTTCCCAAACTCGTCCACAAGTCTTAAAGTTGCCAAGTTTGGGAACCACTGCCCTAACCCATCATAGTCGTAAGTCGGGACAGCCATAAAAGATTTTACAGCCTCTTTTGAAAGAGGTTGTTCAACAGAAGCCATTAATCAAGCAAACGCTGCAGTTGTTAAGCGAACTCATGGTTTGATATGGGTTCAAATTTGCCCAAAACTGAAAGTAAGGGCTGGATTTTTTTGTAAAACTGTCGTAAAACACATTTTGTGGGACACTACAACCATAAATGCAGTTGTGTTAACCAAGCGTCCAAAGTTTGGTCATGAGAAGAGGGGCCAAGTAATTCCAAGATAGATCCATCATAATTTCCAATGGTCGCTAAGCAACCAGTCGTAAGTCGAGGACAAGCTGTATTTCTTAACCATCTACAAAAGACAATTCTCACACTCAAAAACAGCATAAAAAAGGGACCTGCATTTTCCCCTCATTTTTTTTCTACAAAGATATAGGCCTACAGTGGGAGATTATCGTGAAATTTATTAGGACAGGTTCTACGGTTTTATCCAAAGCACATTCCATTAATGTTTATATTGCCCCTTAGTTAGGAAGTTTCATACAGATAGTCTTCAAATTATGACCACAATTCAGCCCAAAAATTATGTTGCTAACTGAGACATTTGTTGAGCTTTGCCCCATTTTAACGACCTTTCTCTCCACAGTTGTTAAGTGAATCACTGCAGTTGTTAAGGTACTAACACGGTGGTTAAGTGATTCTGAGCTTCCTCATTGACTTTGCTTGTCAGAAGGTCACAAAAGAGGATCACACGATGCTGGGACACCGCAACCGTCATAAATATGAGTCAGTGGCCCAGCGGCTGAATTTTGATCATGGGGATGCTGCAACGGTCATTAAGTGTGAAAAACAAACATAACTCACTTTTTTTCAGCGCCAGTGTAATTTCAAACGGTCACTAAACCGTTGTAAGTCGAGGAGTAGCTGTACTTGGTCTCCTGGAGAATGCCAACCGTGCCAGGCTTCCTCCAAGGCCTATCCTAATTTTTCTTTGCAATTTAAAGGGGGGGGGATTCCCTCCCCCCAAAAAAGCTGTGAGAAAAGGGTAGAAACAAAGAACGGCTCGCCTCATCACAGCAGCTGTGGCAACCTTCCAACCACTTCGCTTTTCCGGAAATCCGGAATTGCAACATCATTGCCCACTGCTCCTGCCAAAAGGACATGTACTTGGAGAGCAGTTGGCATCTTCTCTGCAGCCCCAGGAGGAGGAGGAGGAGGAGGAGGAGGAAGGAAAAAAAGCACAGAGTAAATATTGCAGGATCAACTGTGCAACTGCCGGTGGGAACTTACCCGACGACAACTACTCCAAAGGTTAAGGAGGAAGAGGAGGAGGAGAAGGAGGAGGAGGAGGAAATGTACGTGGAAAGCAGTTGGCATCTTCTCTGCAGCCCCAGAAGGAGGGGGGGGAAGCACAGAGTAAATATTGCAGGATCAACTGTGCAACTGCCGGTGGGAACTTACCCGATGACAACTACTCCAAAGGAGGAGGAGGAGGAGGAGGAGGAGGAGGAGGAGGAGGGGGGGAGGAGGAGGAGGAGGAGGAGGAGGAGGAGGAGGAGGAGGAGGAGGAGGTGGTGGTGGTGGTGGTGGTGGTGGTGGTGGTGGTCACCAAAGGCAGCAGGAGGCAAAAATCAAGCTTCCTCTCCACCCATTAAAAAAAAATTCACAAGAACACAAAGCCCTTCTTTGCACTTTTTCATCCCGTTTAATTGTTACAAAAAACACCATCGGTCGCCTCACGGGCGCTATACACCAACAGCTCGCCCTGCCCACTGCTGGCATTATTTCTGGAAGAGACGCATCCGGAAGGAAGCAAAGAGATCCCCCCCCCCACTCCTCCCTTTGTTTGCGATAACCAGCTTCTGCTCAGGGACAAAATTAAAACAACCAGTTTGCTCCAAAAAGAACTAAGTGTTCCCAAACGCAGCGTTCGTTCATTCGCCCGCCCACTCGGTCTCCTTCAGTGGAAGGACTTGTCGAGAACAAAGGGATTCGAACACAGGTTTCCTGGGGAGGTGAGACCTGCCAACCCTTCCCAAAGCAAGCAGCCAGAAGTAGAAATAATGAGGGCTTGCAACCGTGAAGGGCTACAAAGCAAGAGGACTAGAGCAGGGAGAGAGGACGTCTCCATCTATGGGTAGTCCTCGAGTTATGACCACAGCTGAGCCCCAAATTCCTGTTGCAAAGCGAGACAGTTGAGGGAGCTTTGACTCATTTTATGATCTTTCTTTCATAGCTGGTAAGTGAACCACTGCAGTTGTTAAAGTTAGTAACAGGGTTTTTACGTGAATCTTGATTCCCCATTGACTTTGCTTGTCAATAGATGATCGTGTGAGCCCGAGACATTGCAACAGTCATTAAGTACATGCCAGTTGCCAAGTGTCCACGTTTTGATCACGTGACCATGGGGATTGCTGGAATGGTTGTAAGGAGGGGAAAAAGGTCTTAAGTCTCTTTTTTAGAAATAGAAATAGAATAACAGAGTTGGAAGGGACCTTGGAGGTCTTCTAGTCCAACCCCCTGCCTAGGCAGGAAACCCTACACAACTTCAGACAAATGGTTATCCAACATCTTCTTAAAGATTCCAGTGTTGGAGCATTCACAACTTCTGGAGGCAAGCTGTTCCACTGATAAATTTAGATTAGATAGATAGATAGATAGATAGATAGATAGATAGATAGATAGATAGATAGATAGATAGATAGATAGATAGATAGATAGATAAGAGAGAGGGGGGAGGGAGAGGGAGGGAGGGAGAGAGAGAGAGAGAGAGAATAGAATAGAGTTGGAAGGGACCTTGGAGGTTTTCTAGTCCAACTCCCTGCCTAGGCAGGAAACCATATACCATTTCAGACAAATGGCTATCCAACATCTTCTTTAAAACTTCCAGTGTTGGGGCATTCACAACTTCTGGAGGCAAGCTGTTCCACTGATTAATTTAGATTAGATAGATAGATAGATAGATAGATAGATAGATAGATAGATAGATAGATAGATAGATAGATAGGAGAGAGGGGGGAGGGAGAGGGAGGGAGGGAGGGAGAGAGAGAGAGAGAGAGAATAGAATAGAGTTGGAAGGGACCTTGGAGGTTTTCTAGTCCAACTCCCTGCCTAGGCAGGAAACCATATACCATTTCAGACAAATGGCTATCCAACATCTTCTTTAAAACTTCCAGTGTTGGGGCATTCACAACTTCTGGAGGCAAGCTGTTCCACTGATTAATTGTTCTAACTGTTAGGAAATTTCTCCTCAGCTCTAAGTTGCTTCTCTCCTTGACTAGTTTCCACCCATTGCTTCTTGTCCTACCCTCAGGTGCCTTGGAAAATAGTTTGACTCCCTCGTCTTTGTGGCAACCCCTGAGATATTGGAAGACTGCTATCATGTCTCCTCTAGTCCTTCTTTTCATCAAACTAGACATACCCAGTTCCGGCAATCATTCTTCATATGCTTTAGCCTCCAGTCCCCTAATCCATCTTTGTTGATTTTAATGCTGTTGTAACTTAGGTCACAAAATGACTAGCTGTAATTTGGGAACTACCTGTGTTCTCCAAAGTAGCTGAAGGCAGGTCAAAAAGTAACAGGTGGAACATCATTAAAGAGAGATTCAATCTAGAACTAAGGAGAAACTTCCTGGCAGTGAGAACAATTAACCAGTGGAACAGTTTGCCTCCTGGAGTTGTGGGTGCTCCATCTTTGGAGGCTTTCAAGAAGAGACTCAACTTGGCCCCACCCCCAGCACCCTCCTGCCACCCTATATAAACTCTGTTGCAGAAGGAACCACCCAATATTTGCAGTGTACGTACTGGCCCATACAGCCCGCTTACTTAAAGTAAAGCACTGCCTGTCTCCCATAATATCTTTCCAGCTGATTGGGTTTGGCACAGCTCCAAGTTTGATCGATTTCATCAAATCTTTATTATGGTCATAGACCAGCATGCCATCGATTAAACAGCATTATCTATCGGGACCCTGGAGGTATGCCAACTCCGTAGCACCACCTTGGCAAGGGAGGATCAATCAAGCAGAATAGAGCTGGAAGGGACCTTGGATGTCTTCTAGTCAGTTTTGGTCACCACACTATAAAAATGATGTTGAGACTCTAGAAAGAGTGCAGAGAACAGCAACCAGGATGATGAGGGGTCTGGAGGCTCAAACATACGATGAACGGTTGAAGGAACTGGGCATGGCTATTCTAGGGAAGAGAAGGACTGGGGGAGACAGGATAGCAGTCTTCCAATATTTGAGGGGCTGCTACAGAGAAGAAGGGGTCAAGCTATTTTCCAAAGCACCCGAAGGCCAGACAAGGAATAATGGATGGAAACTGAACAAGGAGGGATTCAACCTGGAAATAAAGAGGAATTTTCTGACAATGAGAACAATCAACCCATGGAACAGAAATTGCCACCAGAAGTTGTGGGAGCTTCATTACTGGAGGCTTTCAAGAAGAGACTGGATTGCCATCTGTCAGAAATGGTATAGGGTCTCCTGCTTGGGTGGAGGGTTGGACTAGATGACCTACAAGGTCCCTTCCAACTCTGTTAATCTGTTAAAAAGCTTAAGTTAAAATAAAGAGTATCTGTTAGTCCAGCTCCCTGCAGGAGAACCTACACCATTTCAGACAAGTGGCTGTCCAGCTTCTCTTAAAGCCTCCAGTGATGGAGCAATGAATGAAACCCTTTTGCTTCATCCCAGTTGCCAGATTCTACCATTAATTTTTGATGTTTTCTTGATTTGATCTCAATCCCCTGGACTGGGGTGAGAGCTGCAGAATCACTGAGGATTTTAATAAATTAATTCTTTCGCTGTGGGTTATTCACATCCTTGCAACCCCTAGGTCCCCCCCCCCCCGCACATATGTGCTAGTTGTTCCCAACTCTAGGGGGCAGTGCTCAGTTTCAAAGCCAAAGCTGTCTGTGGTCATGTGTCCAGCATGACTAAACTCCGAAGGCGCAGAGAACACTGTTACCTTCCCACCAAAGTTGGTCCCTATTTTTCTACTTGCATTTTTTATGTGCTTTCGAACTGCTAGCTTGGCAGAAGCTGGGACAGGTAATGGGGGCTCACTCCGTTATGCGGCACTAGGGATTTGATCCCCCCCCTTGCAACCCTACCGTGCTGGAGGAGGCGTCACTGGGCTTAGGTGCTGTGGAGCATACAGATCCTAAAGTTCAGGATCATGCTGAAAACAGTGAGACTTTGTTGTCTGTTGCCTCCTCCCCATCCGGCTCCTTTTGTCGTCCTTCTGTTCCCCTTTCTTGTTCCTCCCGAGCAGAGTAAACAGGACGCTTCCTTTTAAACAATTGAACATTTATAATTCCCTTGTTTTTACTTCCAACATAGCAGCGGTTTCCCCCTCCTCCCAGCACAGTTGCTGGCAGAGATAAACTTTTCCTCTCTTGACGGTCAGGCTCACCATCATGAGAATCTTTCAGACTGCAGATTGTTGGGAGGGACCTGAGAGGTCGTCTAGTCCAACCCCCTGCCCAAGTAGGAGACCCTACAACATTTCTGACAAATGGCACTCCAATCTCTTCTTGAATATCATTGCTGTTGCAACTAAACCAGCATTAAAAACCTGAACTTGTCTAGGTTACTCCAAAAATCCACATCTCCCAACACTCAATATGACTGGTTTGAGTCCGGCAGCTGTGCAAACTGAATAAATAAATAAAATCCTTTTTACAAGGAGTAACTAAACATTCTCAGGAACACCATAAACAGGTCATGAAACTATCAACTAGTTGGCCTTAGATTGTGACAGCTAAAAGAGGAGTAATTCTTAACTTATGACCAGTTGCTAAACTCCTTGATGGATATTTACAACCCAGTTCTGAAGTTCCAGGTGCTACCATAACATGGCTCTTGATATTTTGCAGCATCTTTAAGAGTGAAGCCACTACAGATATTAAAACAGAACAACAGAGTTGGAAGGGGTCTTGAAAGGTCTTCTAGAAAACGTGAAATATCACCCACATTGCTCAGCCCCATGTCTCTTTAGGATAGCTTTGATGATGAAAAGGATAAAAAAGATTTGGAGATTCTGGAAAGAGTGCCGAGAAGAGCAACAAAGATGATTAGTTGACTGGAGGCTAAAACATATGAAGAACAATTGCAGGAACTGGATATGTCTAGTTTGATTAAAAGAAGGACTAGGGGTGACATGATAGCAGTCTTCCAATATCTCAAGGGCTGCCCCAAAGAAGTGGGAATCAAGCTATTCTCCAAGGCACCTGAGGGCAGGACAAGAAACAATGTGTGGAAACTAGTCAAGGAGAAAAGCAACTTAGAACTGAGGAGAAATTTCCTGACAGTGAGAACAATTAATCAGTGGAACAGCTTGCCTCCAGAAGTTGTGAATGCCCCAACACTGGAAGTTTTAAAGAAGATGTTGGATAGCCATTTGTCTGAAATGGTATATGGTTTCCTGCCTAGGCAGGGGGTTGGACTAGAAGACCTCCAAGGTCCCTTCCAACACTGTTGTTCTGTTCTGTTCTGTTCTGTTCTGTTCCGTTCCGCTCTGCTCTGCTGTGTTCTGTGAATGTTTCTCAGGCTGTACTTTTTTCCAGAATTCATAAAGATCCATGACCAGCACACAATAGATGGTGATGTTTGGAAATACCTTAGGATCTTAAATCAAATTAATTGCTGGTTCCATACGTCTTCTTGACGTGTTTCCTTCTTCCTTAGATACTAGATTTTCCTTCTAGATATTTTTCCTTCAGTTTAGTTGGGTTGGGGCCACAGACTGGAGAATACTCACATGCAGCAAAGCGTGAAGCTTCGTGTTCATACTTTAATTTATGATAGACATGGAATCTCCAGCCGAGCTCCAACTAGATAAAGAGTTTTCACTTCTCATATTTCATCACCTTCAAGAAATCAATCAGCAAAATGTGGAGCTTTGGCATCTCCACAATAACATTTTTTTTCCAAGATAAACTTTTCATATTAAGCAGGTTACAATTACAAGGGGAGTGTTCTGTTTTTTACATGTATTTATTGGTTGTGTGTTTGTTTTGTTTCTGTCTATACTGAATTGTCTGTTTTGATTTTAGATCTGTCTGTCTGAAAACGGATTAAAAGAAACTCTTGGGTGACTTTAAAAAAGTACAGGCAAGGAAAAAAGGCCAAGAGTTCAGACAATCGGGGTTTTTTTACAGCAAAACGGGGAAGTGTAAAACAAAATGTGTGGTCCATGCATCTCAACAAAAA
This sequence comes from Thamnophis sirtalis, assembly GCF_051295495.1. Lineage (NCBI taxonomy): Eukaryota > Metazoa > Chordata > Lepidosauria > Squamata > Natricidae > Thamnophis > Thamnophis sirtalis. The sequence continues at coordinate 20,434,584 of NW_028261382.1, forward strand.
ATCCTTTGGCTAACTACTTCAATTTCCATCTGTATAAAATAAGGTTAACAAGTCCCATTTATCTTAGAGAACACATGAAACGGCTGCCAATGAGGTATTCTTTCCATTCTTAAAATGCACTCTGTCAATGTAAGTCAACTTCTTCAAATCCATAGCAAAAAGAGATTCATGTCTAGTTTTGAATGCTCCAACACTGGAAGTTTTTAAAATGATGTTGGACAACCATTTGTCTGAGTGAAGGGTTTCCTGCTTAAGCAGGGGGGTTGGACTAGAAGACCTCCAAGGTCCCTTCCAACTCTGTTATTCTATAACTTAGACTGGGTATGTTCTCCAAATCAGACGCCAAGGGGATCCCAAAATATCTTTTTTTATTCATGCTAATTTGCCTTCAATAAAGGATTGCAGGCTCCCTGCTGCTCTCTGGGCTTGGTTGTTTTCTTGCAGACATTTCATTACTTAGTTTGAGACCAAACCCCACTCCTTTTTAGTGCTGATGGTGTTACCTAGCTGGGTAATGAAATGTCTGCAAGAAAACAATCAAGCTTAGAGAGCACCAAGGATTCCTCTGCTAAAGTTCCCTAATTAGTTAGCTCCTTAATTAAGGAACTGCCAAAGAGAAAACTGCACCTTCACCAACACTGATGAGGCAAATCACTTGTATACCACGAGATAACAAAGCTTCTAGCACTGATGATGTTACCTAGCTGGGTGATGAAACATCTGCAAGAAAACCACCAAGCTCAGAGATCACCAAGGACTTCTCAACTTAAGTTCTCTAATAAGTTAGTTCCCTAATCAACTATACCCCACCAACAACGGCAAAGCAAACTACTTGTAAATAACGAGAGAGCAAAGCCCCCTCTCTTCTAGCACTGATGATATTACCTACCTAGTTGGATCATGAAACGTCTGCAAGAAAAGTACCAAGCTCAGAGAGCACCAAGGAACCCACAGTTCAACCTGAGTTACAAAGTTCTTTTTCTATTGAAAAAGGATTGCCTCTAACTTTGTATTTTTCATCACACAAATTAAATTTGCAACCCTAAATGGAAAGGGCTCTCCCAAAAAAACGCCAGTTGGCAGCTCTCCGATATTAGACACCAAACTAAGGTTTCCAATACCACTTCATGGACAGAATGAAGGCTGTCCAAACCCAGGTGGACGTAATCTCCACGTCCCCACCCCAAAATAGGCCTGTTGAAAGCCCATCCCAATCGTTCATTTTGCTTTGCTTTTCTTAGTTCTCCTCTCAATCAAAAAAACCCCTCACCAGTCAAGAACAAGACATTTAGGCAAGAAAAACAAAATGCACAGGTACTGCATATGTGGTACCTTGCTCAATAGTAGTAACTGTGAGGGGGATCTTGGAGTCCTAGTGGACAACCATTTAAATAGGAGCCAGCCGTGTGCAGCAGCTGCCAAAAAAGTCAACACAGTTCTAGGCTGCAGAAACAGAGGGATAGAATCAAGATCAAGTGACGTATTAATACCACTTTATAAGGCCTTGGTAAGGCCACACTTGGAATACTGCACTCAGTTTTGGTCGCCACGATGTAAAAAAAAATGTGGAGACTCTAGAAAGAGTGCAGAGAAGAGCAACAAAGAGGATTAGGGGACTGGAGACTAAAACATATGAAGAACAGTTGCAGGAACTGGATATGTCTAGTTTAATGAAAAGAAAGTCTAGATATGACATGATAGCAGTGTTCCAATATCTCAGGGGTTGCCACAAAGAAGAGGGAGTCAAACTATTCTCCAAGGCACCTGAGGGCAGAACAAGAAGCAATGGGTGGAAACTAATCTCCTTGATTAGTTTCCACCCATTGCTTCTTGTTCTGCCCTCAGGTGCCTTGGAGAATAGTTGAGAAGCAACTTAGAACTGAGGAGAAATTTCCTGACAGTGAGAACAATTAATCACTGGAATAGAAATTGCCTCCAGAAGTTGTGAATGCCCCAACACTTTAAGTCTTTAAGAAGATGTTGGATAGCCATTTGTCTGAAACGGTATAGGGTTTCCTGCCTAGGCAGGGGGTTGGACTAGAAGACCTCCAAGGTCCCTTCCAACTCTGCTATTGTATTGTATTGTGAGACTGCTGTGTGTATCGGGCTGCAACAAACACATTTAAAACACACACACACACACAAATGAAGCCATAATATTTACTCAAGAAACATTTCTAGCCTCGACTGCTTTGATTGAAAGTGAGCCGATAACCTGGATTGGATTTGTATAGGTGGAAATTTCATGAATGCCAGTTCTCAACACCTGTGTCCTTAGCGCTGGGTCATGTTGCTGGATCTCCGGTTCCATAAGGCTATACTTTTCAAGCGAAATCAAAAGAACGGGAAGAGGAGAGCTTTCTGGGCAGATAATTTCAGAGCTGTACGAGATCACAGTTGTATCCTAACCACTATCTGGGTCTGCGGTTGAGATGTCATTCTCTTTCAGCTCTCTTGCACGGACACATTAAAGACAATTATAGGGCAAACTTTGAAAACATCCTGGAAAACAAAATCTCTCCACCAGTTGGCCGGCAAGATACAATTACATCCACACTCCATTGCACAGAGGTCGCACAACGTAGGCAAAGCTTACAGCGGTCCTCACCTCACGGCCACAGTTGGGACTGGAACTGTGGTTGCTAAGCAATGTTGTTGTTAAACGAATCAATCCCGGGACCAGATCCCAATTTTATAATCGTTTTTACTCTGGTCACTAAAGGAATCACACAATTGTTAAGTGAACCCAGCTTCCTCCATTGACCTGTCTTGTCAAAAGCTGCCTAGGGGGGATGACTTGATGGCAAGACGTCGCAACTGTCCTAAACATGAAACAGGTGCCAAGCACCCAAACTCCAGTCACGTAACCTGGGGAGTAGTGTAAAGTGATGTTTCCTACCAGTTTAGACTGGTTCAGACCAGTTTGGGCGGACCAGTAGTGGTTTGGCAGCCTGGGTTGCTGGAACCGGCAGTGACCCAGGCCTGCCATGCCCCCGAACCAGTTCCCAAGGTGGCGCTGACATCTTGTTTTTCAGTTCTGGGCATGCACAGAACAATTTTAATTGCACTGCGTACGCGTGCACAGCACGCACAAAGCATGCACACGAAACGCACATACGAGCGAACTAGCAGTAGTGCTTGCCGGAACCCACCCCTGTGCGCATTGGTTGTAACTCTTGAGGATGGGCCATAAATCACTTTTTCAGAGGCTGTCATAATATCGAAAGGTCATTAAAGTAATTAATGGTTGCAAGTCGAGGACTAAATGTACTTAAGGGAGGTAAAGCCAGTTTATCCATCTGACCCAGAGAAATTATGTTTTTACCGGAATAGAACGAATAGAATGAATGAGCTGGAAGGGACCTGGGAGGTCTTCTAGTCCAGGCCCCTGCTGAAGCAAGCAGGGACTGTACCAGTTTGGGCAAGAAGAAAGAAGGAAAAGTGATTGTATTACGATACAAAGATAGTCCTGAACTTTCAACCTTTCAAACATGCAATGGCACTGAAAAAAGTGACTCATGGCCATTTTTCACACTTATGACCATTGCAGCCTTCCCATGGTCACTAAATCAAAATTCAGACACTTGGCAACTGACTCGTATTTATGATGGTTGCATTGTCCATGATCATACGATCAACTTTTGAGACCTTCTGACAAGCAAAGTCAATGGGGAACTTAACAATCGTGTTACTAACTTAACAACTGCAGTGATTCACTTAACAACTGTGTCCAGAATGGCCATAAAATGGGGCAAAATCCACTTAATAAGCGTCTTGCTCACCAACATAAATCTGGAGCTCAATTGTAGTCCTACAACTATCTGTGTGTCTTCCTGACCCCCATGAATACATTCTTCTCGATCTTAGCAAACCATTCTTTCAATGCACAATTCTAATAACACATTATTATTTACTAGCCAATAGATAACCCAGGTATTTATTTATAGGGGGGAAATGTTTGGACCAAACGTAATTTATAATGTTGGATTTTCCCCCTTACAGAGGGAGCCCCTTGTGGAGTACTGTGAAGCCATTACCATGGCAACTCCACTGTGCTGTATAGTAGAAGCCATTTTAAGGCACAACAGGCTGTATCTTAACAGCAGCACCACCACCCCAAGGGGTGTCTTACCCCCAGATATTTTTTTTATAGATAGATTTGCGAATCAAAATGGGAAACTCCAAGGACGCTGGATCCGAACAAGCATTTGCTGAAGTTCAACAGGTCAAGAGATAGGAGACGGTATACATCACCTTGAATTGTCTTACAGAACAAAAACAGTATGTAAATTTAATAAAGAAACGAAGCTACCTTGTAGATGCTTTCCTAGAATTCCAAGCTCAAAATGGCAATCCAGACAAGCTGGCTTACTGCAGACTATTTTAACCCAATGCACAACCCTTTAAAAAGTATCCCTCCCACCAAATGCACATTCTACATCAACGCTAATACAGTACCACTCAGCTTAAAGTTTATCCCAGGAACCTTGGCCCAACACAGCATGCAAAAGATGCTAGGAATGTAACTACTGAATAAAATGACAATGCTTATAAAGTAATAAACGGATACATTTTTAAAAAAATCTAATAAATAAATAAATGCCCATTGGAAACATGGGAATCATAGTTCCAACACAGGTGGTTCTCGACTTATGACCACAATTGGGTCCAGAATTTATTTTTGCTAAGAGATTGTTTGTTAAGTGAGTTTTGCCACATTTTACGACTTTTCTTGCCAAATTTGTTAACCCTTAACATTCATAAATTGATAATACGTCAAACTGGCTTCCCCATTGACTTTGCTTGTCAGAAGGTCACCAAAGATGGTGACATCACTTTGGAACACCGCAACGTCATAATTTTGATCATGTGACCATAAGGGACGCTGTAATGGTTGTAAGTGTGAAAAATGGCGATAAGTCACTTTTTTCAGTGCCCTTGTAACATCGAATGGTCACTAAACAAACTATTGTAAGTCGAGAACTACCTGTACACCTAATTCAGGAGTGTCCAACCTTGGCCACTTTTAAGACCTATGGACTTCAACTCCCATAATTCCTGGTGAATTCTGGGGGTTGAAGTCCACAGGTCTTAAAGTGGCCAAGGTTGGACACCCCGATAAGTTGGAGAAGACAACAAACATATGCATTTTGCCAGTACAGTAGAAACCATTTTAAGGCACAACAGGCTGTATCTTAACAGCAAATACCCTCCCCCCCCCCCCCCGGAAGGGTGAGTGAGTGTGTGCATTATTACACAAGTGAGAGGATTATTAGTCAAAATTGAACCATGAATGAATTCTTACTTTTCTGGCAGTGGTTGGAAGTCCAGCAGCGGAAGCTGTATTCATTATTTATGGAAGTCTTCTCACACAGCGGCTTCTCCTCCATCGTTCCTGGACACAAATCCCCACATTCTTTTGGCGATTTATTTCCTATAATGTAGTTATTGAAAACAGCATCCAAGATCAGAGACCAGTCCACCGTGGACAGGTAACAGAGGTCAGTATTCTTCTCGATCCGGATGGCTCCCCGAGTAATGTTCCTCAAGTTGTACAGCCCAATTTCCTTGAGGTTGGTCATCTCGAAGATGACCAAGGCGTAGTTGTAGAAAAGCCTGTTGCCCCGAATCACCGTCAGGTTTGGAAAGAGGTCGCTGAGGGTCTCCAGGCCAGCCACACGGAAAAGCAACAAATACTCGGTGATCATGGTGAGCTTGGGGAAGCGGAAGTTGCTGAAGTCCTCTCCTTGGCTGATCAACAAAATCTGGAGATACCCTTCCACCACTGTGCAGTTCTCCAGCTGCTTCAGTTCCTCCATACTGTTGCGTATGTCGATGTTTGGCCCACAAACTGGGGAGACAAAAAGAGTGGGATTTAAGATGGTTCAGTTCATGTTGTTAAAAATGCAAACGTAAATCGACCTTCTGCTGGGCACGAAAGAGAAGGCCCACAGTGACAGTTCGATTAAACTGCTTTATTGCTAAAAGTCTACACACAGGAATCTTCTCAACTAGCACCTGGTCAACGGAATTCAAGGAAGGCTGGACTTTGTTCGTTTGTGGTTACGTAGAGATTCTAGGCGGATTCCTCTTTCAACCCCGCTTCTAGCTTCTCCTCCTACTTTTCCCCCCAAATCTAATTTTAGCACAATATTTTTGTTCTGTTACTAAGGAAATGTTGTGCTAAAATTACTCCAACCGAATATCCTTCAATTATTTTTATGAGACTTTAGCCGTGATGGCGAACCTGTGGCACGCGTAGCCATTTTTGGTGGCAACCGTCAGCTCCAGCACACATGCGCGCGCCAGCCAGCTAATTTCTCACCCTTACAGAGAGCCAGGAGAGCCGTTTTCAACCTCCCCAGGTTTCAGGAAAGCCTCCGGAGCCTGGGGAGGGCAAAAAACGTTCCCAAACTTCCGATAAGGCCATTGGGGCCATTTTTCGTCCTCCCCAGCAAGAATTTGACTTGCTGGAAGTACAAAAAAGACACAAGGGACTTTCTATCATATATGGTGGACCTGCCCGGAAACTCAAAAATACTAGATGAAAATTTGGAAATGGGTACAACAAATTACAGAGAAGCAAATAGAATACAAACCAAAACTCTTTCTGCTGGGAATAACCAAGGGGAAATATAGAAAGAAAGTTAAATACATACTAATACATCTTCTGACCACAGCTAGAATAGCGTTTGCCCAATGGTGGAAACAAAGTAATATCCCCCCAGACAAATTAGTGATTCAGAAAATTTTGGATTGTGCAGAAATGGACAATTTTAGCACTAAAATTAAAGGACAAAGAAGAGTCTGAATACTATGAAAATTTGGGATAATTGGTACAAATGGTTGCAAAACAGGAATAAAATTAATTCAGCTGAGAAACAATAGAGGTATGTATAGAACTGTAGATAAATGTATATAAATATAGAAGCGAAATAAGATTGATATGTATAGGTATGATGACATAACAATGTTGATGTAATGATTGTAAGACGTTATGGAAGGAAAAAACAATACAAAAATCTGCTTCAAAGAGCCTCCGGAGGTTGGGGAGGGGTCGCGCGTGCATGCACAAGGGGAGGGGTCTCACACGTATTCACAGGTGGGCAGGGAGGATGGAGTGGGCATGCGGGTGCGCACAATTTTGGCACGCCTTAAGAAAAAAGGTTCACCATCACTGGACTATAGTCTGATACTCTGAATATTAGATAACTTGTTAAGATAGGATGTAAACAGATGAATCACCCATTGATACCAGGCCTGAGCATTTTACAGTCTCCAGGCCACCTGTGGCGAATTGGCTATCCCTGTGTGAGGTCAATCGAAAATTAGAAATGAAATGTAAATAAGTGTTCGCCGTGCATGCAATATAACTACCTTACTTTTATTTTGAAACTGAAAGCTTTTTTTTTTCAATTTACATATGTACCTAGATAATTGAGTGGTGCGATGGCCTAGAGGCAGAGCTCTTGTCTCACAATCAGGAGGCTGTGAGTTAGATCCTAGGTAGAGGCAGATATTTCTCTCTCTGGCACAATGAGAATATATCTGCTGAATATAACTCCGCTTTGGTGACAAGAAGGGCATCGGGCCAGTAAACACTCGGCTCCATTCAGTTGCCCAGACTCCACCCCGATGCAAGGGATTATGGGGTCATTAAAAGATGATGGCATATGTATGTACATACGTGCATGGCTACGCATCAAAGTCCTCATTGGTTTGGTCAGCCACAACAGTCCCAGTTTGTCATATGGCCTCTTAGGAAAAAATAACTCTGCATTATACCAAACTATAAGCCTATATACTATAAACTATCATTTTTAAACACTCAATAAATGGATATACTCAACATACAACTAACCCTCAGTATTATTATTACAGCTTAATGCTGTTTGGAAAAGGCACCAAACAATCCCTGGAATCCAGAGCTAAAGAGTCTTCAGGATTATACTTAGTAGTGGAGTTAATTCTTCCACCAATGAAGACAACTTTATGAAGAAACTTGCCAGTTCTTACTTTGCTAATATTCTTGTCTTTACACAACTCAGACTTTACGATGTATATGAGGGCTTTCACCAATTAAAATGAAACTAGCCATTAATAGCAATAACACTATACAGCTTCACAGTGCTTTACAGCCTTCTCTAAGCAGTTTCAAAGTCAATACTGTCCCCAACAATCTGGGTCCTCTTTTTACCGACCTTGGAAGGATGGAAGGCTGAGTCAACCTTGAGGTGGTTAGGATCGAACTGCTGGCAGTGGGCAGAGTTAGCCTGCAATACTGCATTCTAACCACTATGCCACCATGAGAATGGAATAGAAGTAGAAATAAAAATAATAGAAATAGTACTTAGACCTATATACCGCTTCCCAGTGCTTTACAGCCCTCTCTAAGCGGTGTACAGAATCAATGCTGTCCCCGACAATCTTGGCCCTCTTTTTACCAACCTTGGAAGGAAGGAAGGCTGAGTCAATCTTGAGTCAGTCAGGATCGAACTCCTGGAGTGAGCAGTGACTTAGCCTGCAGTACTGAGTTCTAACCACTGCGCCAACTGGGCTCTCAGCCTATAATGTGGTTTGATTTCAGTCCAGCAACTTATGTAAACCGAGCTACGTTAACAACCACAACTGGGACTGGCAACTATGTCACTAAGCAATGCAGCTCTTAAGAAGAAAACTGTTGCCCTCAACTTTTATAAAGACTTTGATGTCTCAAGCGCTGGGTATCCATAACAATCTTCCCACCCAATGGTTTCTTGCTACCTATGGAAACCCCCAAAGAGGCTTTCTTAGTGATGCCCCCCTTGTTTTGACCTGTATGAAGAATGGTTATAAGCAGGAAGTGGGGAATGTCTAGAGAAGGACTAGGGTGACATGATAGCATCTTCCAATATTTGAGGGGCTGCCACCAAGAAGTGGGTTCAAGTATTCTCCAAAGCACCTGAAGATAGAACAAGAAGCAATGGGTGGAAAACAATCAAGGAGAGAAGCAACTTAGAACTAAATTTCCTGACAGTTACAACAATTAATCAGTAGAACAGCTTGCCTTCAGAAGTTCAGATGCTCCAACACTGGAGGTTTTTAAGAAGAGATTGAACAACCATTTGTCTGGAATGGTATATGGTCTCCTTCTTGAGCAGGAGGTTGGACTAGAAGACCAACAACGTTCCTTCCAATTCTGTTATTCTGCTATTCCTATATATTATTGAGCTTCTGGGGACTCATAAATACTTCTCTACTTAGGGAAGAATCTGGGGATGAGAAAGCCCACGCTCACAACGATACTGTCAAAGTTTATGATGCCTTTATATCTTGGACTTCTTAAAATCCTATTTTAAACTTTGCTGTGTCATTCTGAAAGTTCCTTCAAGCTTACGGGAACTGAGCAGTGCAAAACTCTTAAATCAATCAAGTTGCAGAAATAGAAAGGACGAAGAGGAAGAGGAGGAGAAGTAGGCTTTGCTACTCAGGGTAACAGGTGCTTCAGGCAGCCCTTGCTATTACTTATGTTCCCACCCTGTTTTGCTACAAGTGTTGGGAACATAAGGTTTCTTATCATAGTAAGTGGAAAGTTCAAAAACGAAAATAAAAATCTGAAGCAGCCCTGCTCTAAAATATTGATTGGACTAGATCTATAGATCTATATATCTAAAGCAGCCTTTTTCAACCCAATGTCAACTCGCAAAGCATCCTTGGCCTGCTTTCCAGTTGCCATAGGCAGGGGGGAGGGGAGAAACAGGGTCATACTTGGGTCGTAAATTACGTGGGGTCAGAGTTGGCTTCACTTGGGTATGTGCCAGAGGTGGGTTCCTACCAGTTCGCACCAGTTCGGTAGAACCGGTTCGTCAAATCTACCGAACTGGTTAGAAGAGGTTCCACCAGTGGACCCGGAAAGCAGGCCACACCTACAGAAAAGGTTCCAATTTTTTTTGAAACCCACCACTGACACACACACACACACACACACACACACACACACAGAAAGAGAAAGAAAGGAAGAAAGAAATAAAAAAAGAAAAAAGAAAGAAAATTGAAAGAGATGAAAGAAAAAAAGGAAAAAGGGACAGAGACAAAAGGAAGGAGAGAGAGAGAGAGAACACATGGCCAGCAAGCCACTCCCACCAGGTCACATGGCCGGCAAGCCACTCCCACAAAAGAGGCCACACCCACAGAGTAGGTTCGAAATTTTTTTGAAACCCACCACTGGTATGTGCCGACATGTTGCTCCTAGTAAATAACTGGATTTCTTCTGAAACTTGGCTCGAGGCTCATGATTTAATTAGGGCATCCGTCGGAACCAACACCTTAGTAACTTGAAGATGTGTAGGCTTTAATTCCCAGAATTCCCCAGCCAGCCATGTTGGTTGGGGAATTCTGGGAGTTGAAATCCACACATCTTAAAGTGGCTATGGTTCAGATACACAGATCTTAAGCTATGTGAATCTCCGCTTAAAGGGCGGGGGGATCTTGAGGCTTTTAGCATAAAGTCCAGATCAATACAAAATCACAACCAACCCTCTATTATGACAGAATATAGAGAAAAAGGAATATCTGCATAGCTTCTACTTATTGCATTGACGCTGTTGAGTCCAGTTATGGAGCCAAAGTAAACTGAAAAAAATATATCAAATTTTAATACCACTTTACAGTAACATTGGAGGTGGAAAATGCACAAAGTTTAGCGGTGGTTGACGAAACACTAAATCCAGGTAATCCTTGACTTACAACAGTTCATTTAGTGACCATTCAAAGTTACAAGAAAAAAAGGTGACTTATGGCCATTTTTCACACTCGAACAGCCCCATAGTCATGAGATCAAAATTCGGATGCTTGGCAACTGACTCCTATTTATGACGGTCAGTGTCCTGGGGTCATGTGATCCACTTTGGTGACCTACTGACAAGCAAAATCAATGGGGAAGCCAGATGCACTTAACAACCATAACATAACGGCTGCCATGATTCATTTAACAACAGTAGCAAGAAAGATCATAATATGGGGCAAGGCTCCCAACGAATGTCTCACTTAGCAACAGAAATTTTGGTTGCAAGTCAAGGACTTCTGGTAATGGTCTGGCATTGAGCTAAAGCGGAACCAAAGCATCAAGTTCAAGCCAGCTATAAATCATAATCATTCAGTTGGTTTCCGCTTCTTGGTCACACCGCCAATGCAACCATTGCTGGATTCACATGTAGCCCTTCATGGAGATAATACCCTCCTCTGCATCTAATGTCATGTGTGAATCCAGCTACTTCTGTTTTTAACGCAAAATCTTGCCTTATTTTGGTGTAAATGCAGCTGTGATTTATCCAGTAAAGCGTAGTTCAATGGAAAATATGAACTGGGGCGACATTGGGAGAATGAGTACGAATTCATCTAGGAAAATCAGTTCTCGGTTTTCCAACAGTTTAATAAGCCTTTTATTCCCCACGAGGAAAGCTTTGGCTTACAGAGAAATTGAATTTAGAAGTTTTAAAAGAAGTTCTACGACGGTTTAATAAGATTTGAATATTTTATACCATAAATCATATCTAACATTCAGCCATTGTATCTTTATCTAGCCAAGTTCACTTTTCTGCGTCTTGTTTTTCTTCTTTAAAAAAAAACCTTCCATTCAACTCTAGTTAATGACTGCCTAATACGTCAGTTCTTATTTTTGTTTATTTTGCCTTGAAATTAACGTAATAAAAAGACAATCTAATCCTTGTTCAAAGAGTGCTACAGTTTCTTTTTGGCTGCCGTATGTTTTCATTGGACTGTGGTTTACACACACACACACACACACACACACACACACACACACACACCATGATGTGTCTTCCAAAGCATAAAATCAAACATAATGTTATTCATTCAGCATTTCACGCAAACTCTGTAATTTTCTTCTCGGCTCTAAGTAATTCCCAGAGTTTAACTACGCATGGCTGGTATTCTCCAACCTGGTGCCCTCTAGATGTGTTCAATTTTGATTTTCATAAGCAACTCCAGCATGAAAAGACAATAAAATCAAGAAAGGCAAATTTATCATATCTAAAGTAACCCTAAATTTGCAGCATAGCATTTTAAATTCTTTCAGCGGTTCAATTCCCAGTGAAAATTATGCCTCTCCAAAGCTCTCCATTTATTTATTTATCCAATGTATATGGCTCGCCCATCTCAACAAGTGATTCTGGGTTGACAAAGAAAATTAAAATAAAAACAACTACAAAAATTACAAAGGTTCAACTACAAAGCAACTTTTGCAGCTCAAGACAATAGCTGTGTCTGCATTTGGTAGGTTTGTTGAACATTTGCTGTAACGTACATCACACTAACAGGAAAGTGGTGGCTCAGTGGCTAAGACGCTGAGCTTGTCAATCAGGAAGGTCGGCAGTTTGGGGGTTCGAATCACCAACGCGGCGTAACAGAGTGAGCTCCTGTTACTTGTCCCAGCTTCTGCCAATGTAGCAGTTCGAAACATGTAAAAACTGCAAGTAGAAAAACAGGGACCACCTTTGGTGGGAAGGTAACACCGTTCCGTGTGCCTTTGGCATGTAGTCATGCCGGCCATATCACCATGGAGGCATCTTAGGACAGTGCTATCTCTTCGGCTTTGAAACGGAGATGAGCACCTACAGTCGGGAACAACTAGCACATATGTGCAAGGGGAACCTTTACCATTACATCATACTAAGCCAACAGAGGTGCCCCTATTATCATTTCATTTAGTGAGGGAACCCAGCATTTTAAGCACATCTTTTTTTTTAGCATCATTAAAGCCGCTGCATCATTAAAGCCACCATCCTAGCTGTTTCATAATCTACTCCCAGCTATCTCCCCCCTCGCCCCGCATGTGTAAGCACAGCCACAACCTTTGCTGGGAAAAACAGCAAAGCGGCTGTGCTGGCAGATGCACATGGGAACAACCAGGGAAAGCTGCACAAGCTTTATAAATGACATGGCTGCTTTAAACCATTAAAAAAGAGGTGCTTTGAATTCAACAGCAGAAAGAAATTACATCTGCAGAGTTCTCGATGCCTACCCACTCATGGATTGGTTGCAATTCTGGCTTACTAGATAATCCTCTGACTGATTGCCTGTAACAGCAAGCCAAGATGCAGGTACAGTCCTCGACTTATAACTACAACTATGCCCAGAATTTCTGTGGCTAAGTGAGCCGGTTGTTAGGTTTGTTTTGCTCCCATTTTACCGCCTTTCTTGCCACAGTTATTCAGTGAATCGTAGCAGATGTCAAGTTAGTTACAAGGTTGTTAAGTGAATCGGGCTCCCTCACTGACTTTGCTTATCAGAAGATTGCAAAAGGCGATTGGGGCAGTGCAACCGTCATAAATACATGTCAGTTGCCAAGCATCTGAATTGTGACCATGGGGGATAGTGCAACCGTCATAAGTGTGAAAAAATGTCATGAGACACTTTTTTCCCCCAGGGCCATTGTAACTTTTGAACAGTCACTAAATGAACTGCTGTAAGTGAAAGCCTGTCTGTACTTAACTTACAACATGAAGGCACAGGACTTTATCTTTGCCCCTCCTAAACACCTGTAGGTAGTCCTTGAATTACGACCACTCACTTAGCAACTGTTCGAAGTTACGATGGGCCCATCACTTATGACCTGGCGTGACCCGTCAAAACCGCGCTCGACTAAGCCGCGCCCGATTAAACCGCATCGCTGACGTCATCAACAGGGCGACAACAGCCAGCGCGGAGAAAGAAGGGCACTTTAAATAGCACTTTGAAAGCAAGCCGATTCAACTTAAGGTAAGGGTTAGCTTTAGGGTTAGGTTTAGGGTTAAGTTAAGGGTTAGGGTTAGGTTAAGGATTAGGGTTAGGTTTAGGGTTAGGTTAAGGGTTAGGATTAGGTTTAGGGTTAGGTTAAGGGTTAGGGTTAGGTTAAGGGTTAGGTTTAGGGTTAGGTTTAGGGTTAGGTTAAGGGTTAGGGTTAGGTTTAGGGTTAGGTTAAGGGTTAGGTTTAGGGTTAGGTTAAGGGTTAGGGTTAGGTTTAGGGTTAGGTTTAGGGTTAGGTTAAGGGTTAGGTTTAGGATTAGGTTTAGGGGGGTTAGGTTTAGGGGTTAATTTTAGGTTTAGGGTTTACAGTGTACTTCTGTCTCCGCGCTGTTGTCGCCCTGTTGATGATGTCAGCTACGCGGTTTAGTCGGATGCGGCTTAGTCAAGCGTGGTTTTGTGGTGGAACCATGACCTGGTAGTTCCAACAGCCGCTGCCACTCCCAGCCATATTAGTCATGTGATTATGTTTTGGACACTTGGCAACTGGCCGGTATTTATGTCCGTTTGCAGCGCCCCAGAGATTTGTGACTGCAATTTGACAAAACCTAGCATTTACTTCCCCCAGAACAAGTTGTAAAATTGAGTCAATCCCATAACAACCCACTTAATGACTACCTCGACTTCCGATTGTCATTGCTGGACTCCATTGCAGTCATACGCCAAGGACTACCTGTGCACCAGTCAGCGCTTAGCATTGCACTCAATTGCACTAGCCAATTTTCTCCATGAATAATAAGCTTGGATGCATTGCTATTCAGCATCCTGGTTAGTCAACAGAGGAGAAAACCAGGGTCAGCTGCATTCGAAATAATAGTTCCTAGTTTATCAGCTCATTAAAATTTCAGTGAAGGGAATCCAGCAGTTTTTGTACACTAACACACAACTCATTCATTGTAAGCCAAGAATCCTATAACCTTAGGTTCTTATTCTTCTTTAATAGTTCTTATTTGTTTTGTTTCCCAGGAGAACTGAGAAAAAGATTATTTCAAGCTTGGCGTTTGATATTTTTAATAACTGCAATACAAATCCTAGTGAAGAGTCCATAATTCATTTATTTACCTTTTCATTTAATCCTCCCCCACGTATGGGGAACAACAAGGCTTGTGTGGCACGCAAATTAAAGCAAAATAAAGAAAATAAACCATAAACAATAACAAAGCGACACAAAATTTCTACTTAGACAAACAACCCGTCCAGGGATTAAGGCCATGTCACGGCCATTTCATATCCCAGAGTCACAAAATTGTGTTGATTTTTTTAAAAAAAGAAACACCCCAGCACTACCGTACAAATATGAAACAATACCTAGATCCAAGCATCTTGCTAGATGTAGCTGTTTGCTTTTAGGTATCTCTAAACCAGCAATTTGTGGGTTACTGTTATCTCTCAACAAGGCCACGACAACATTAATAGCATCTTAAATATGTTGAAAGGGAAAAGATCATCACAGAAAAAGACTAACAGCCCATTTGGTCTAGTGGCTAAGCCACCAGCTGGAAACTGGGAGATAGTGAGTTCTAGACCCACCTGAGGTAGGAAAGCTGGTTCAGTGATTTTGGACCAATCACTAGGAGACTGTGAGTTCTAGTCCCGTTTTAGGCATGAAAGCCAGCTGGGTGACTTTGGGCCAATTTCACTCTGTCAACCAGGCCCACCTCACAGGTGGTTTGTTGTGAGGAAAATAAGAGGAGGCAGATGTGTTGGATATGTTTGCCACCTTGAGTTATTTGTAAAAATAATAAAGGCAGTATGAGTGGGTGTGTGCGTGCGCACATTGCATTGAATTTGGTACTCAACGCATTCTGTTGCAAAAAGTTTGTCCTGCAATCATTGTTTGTTTGGTACTCGACGCACAAGCGATAACTTGTCGGTATCACCTGCCTCGTGACTCACTACATTATTCCTTATGGGAAAAATATGTTTGGTACTCATTGTTTTTGGTTGTCATTGTGCCTCCCGGAACCAATTAATGATGACTACCAAAGATAACACTGTCTCTCTCTGTGTTTGCGTGCGTGCGTGCGTGTGTCTATCAAGAATATCGACGTGAAATTCTCCTCTCGAGAATTTCAGAGGAAAGGAACTCGGGTAGAATTTCTTGAGAGAAAAGACAAAATCCCAAGATTGTCTCAGCAATAACATTTGCAAGGAGCACCAAAAACAATACAACTTAACCCTCCCTCAAACATCAAAGGATTGATTCTAAGCCCCCTCCCCCCAGTAGCTCCCTCCCCTCTCCCCCCCCCAAACCCCCCAAAACAACATTCAAAGAAACTTCTGCCATACAGCCCTTTGGAAGGGAATAAAAACAATATAGTTGCAAGTAGTTGGAGCAAAGAAAAAAAGGGGGGAAAGTGAGTTTGTCTCCATCAACTTTCTACCCTACCTAGCCTATAATAAAACATTTCCCGAAGTCAGGGATGCAAAGTTGTATGGTTTTAATCATGATGGTGGAGATAACTCACATCATCTCACACAGAACAACTTGTGAAAAGCAAAGAAAATAAATAAATAAATAAATAAATAAATAAATAAATAAATAAATAAATAAATAAATAAAAAATAATGAAATAAAATAAAATAATAAAATAAAAAATAATAAAATAATAAAATAAAATAATAAAATAAAATAATAAAATAAAATAATAAAATAAAATAATAAAATAAAATAATAAAATAAAATAATAAAATAAAATAATAAAATAAAATAATAAAATAAAATAAATAAGGTGCAAGTGCATAAGATATTGCAAACTAACATCTGGATGAAACTGGAATATGGGTAGTCCTCGATTTACGTCCACAATTGAGCCCCCAAATGTTCTATTGTTAAGTGAGACCTTTGTTACGTAAGTTTTGCCCCATTTTGCCATGATTGTTAAGTGAATCACTGCAGTCACTAAGTTAGCAACCTGGTTGTTAAGTGAATCTGGCTCCCTTGTTGATTTTGCTGGTCGCAAAAGGGGATCGCATGACCCCGGGACACTGCAACCGTCATAGGTATGAACCAGTTGCCAACTGTCTTAACTGCCTACATGATCATGGGGATGCTACCAAGGTTGTAACTGCTGCAACAGTCATAAGTATGAAAAAATGGTCATAAGTCTTCCCCCCCCCCACACACACACAAATTTAGGTGATTTTTTTTCTTTCATTTTTTCCAGTTTCAACAGTCACTAAAAGAACTGTTGTAAGTTTAGGACTACCTGTATTATTCCTTACTTATTTATTTATCGTACGGTGGATGTAACATTACTCCTACTAGGTTTTATGGACAAGGAATTTGAAAAGAAATGCAGGAAGTTGATATTGTAGATGATTAACTGCAGCAAAAGTATGGTATACAAAAAGTTGTAGAAGAAGAAAAAATATTGTATCTATGATGGAGGACTGGATTATAAAACAAATTGAACCTACAAAAATGGCGAAATAGACCAGTTTTGTCAGAGGAAAGAAATGACAGACTTTTCTGACGGACAAGAAACCTTATACGGACCTTTTGTTGAAAGAAGAAAAGATCAAATGGACAGATTCCAGATTTGGGGATTAAAAAATTGGGGAAATGATTAAGATAACAATTACTCAATAAATTGAAAGAAGGATGGAAGAGATATTTTTATATGTGTGTGTTCATTTACTCCCTTTTTCTTATTGTCTACCTTTGCCTATTTTTCTGTTTCTTGTTTGTTCTATATTCTTTTGTATACATTTTACCATATTGAAAAATTCCATTCTCTCTCACACACACACATTACAAAAATACAAATACAATCACACAAACCGTGTGATTCATTTCCGTTCTTTTTCTTACTTTCTATCTTTGCATACTTGTTTTGTTACTTACACTTTTCACCCCATTCAAAAATGCCATTAATACACACAGGCATGCAACCCCACACGCATATACACAAAATGCAAACGCAATCATACAAATCTCCATTTGGTTGCATTGAGCCCGACCCAAACCCTACGGACACGGTGGATTTTGTTTGCTCTGTCAACCCAAGATAAATAATGCCGGATACACACACACACACACACCCTGCCAACTGCCCCTCTAAGAGCTGAATGGCCAAGGCAGACCCCCCTTCGTGGCCTCACAACATCACAACAAGTATTCTTTCTTCAAAGAAGCGGCCTTTACATACCAAAGGGAAATGGAAACAAACCATCTGCTCCAAGACCCATCACCCGCCCCATAAATCTCGCCAGGAGCCCCTCAGGAAGTGGGAAAGAAATGTTTACGACGCCTTGCAAAAAAGGGGGCTTGCACAAACGCCGGAGCTCTTTATCTTAAGAGGGTCAGGAATTTCAGCTATTCAGACCACGTGGTCCCCAACATCTCCACCCCAAGACTCGAACAAAACATCCAAGGCTTCCACCATTGCTTCTTGTAGAGAATGGATTCTGAGGGATTAGGAGAGACGTGGTAGAAAGGTTCCAATATTTGAGGGGCTGCCACGCAGAAGGGGGTCAATTTAACAGAGCAACAGGACAACAGAGGTGGAAGGGACCTTGGGGGTCTTCTACTCCCCCTGCTCAAGCAGGAAACCCTACTCCGTTTCCAGATAAATGGTTGTCCAGTCTCTTCTTAAAAGCCTCCAGTGATGGAGCATCCACAACTTCTGGAGACAAGATGTCCCACGGATTAATTGTCATTGCTATTAGGAAGTATCTCCTTAGTTCTAAGTTGCTTCTCTCCTTGATTAATTTCCATGCATTGGTTCTTGTCCTACCTTCTAGTGCTTTGGAAAATAATGGCTGTCCACTCTCCAGTGATGGAGCACCCACAACTTCTGTTTCACTGATTAATTGTTCTTAGTATCAGGAAGTTTCGCCTTAGTTCTAGATTGCTTTGCTCCTTAATTAGTTTTCATCCATTGCTTCTTGTCCTGCCTTCAGATGCTTTGGAGAATAAGGTGACCCCCTCTTCTCTGTGGTAACCCCTCAAATGTTGGAGCACTGCTGTCATGTCACCCTGGTCTTTCTTGTCCTGCCTTCAGATGCTTAACCATCATTCAAAGTTATGATGGACCTCCCAAGAAGTGGGGTAGGAGTACATATAACCCTGTTCCAAAATTTAGAAGAGGGCCGACCGCCCCAGTGGCACAGGTTTGCATTTAGAGGGCTGCATTTAGAGACATTTGCAGATCCCGCAATCATGCGACCACGTTTGATGAGATTTTTTGCTGAAAACTGGCATTAACTTCTGATTTTTGGCAAAACTGGTTCCTGACAAGCCACTGGTTCATTTAATGACCGATGTAAAAACAGTTGTAAAATTAGGTCAATTGTGGGGGTAGACCAGTTTTAACAATTGTCACGACGTACGACTTACACACTGAGCAGGCTCCATTGCAATCAGAAATCAAAGACTACATGTAAATATACAAATACACACACACAAACACACACACACCAGCCTTCTTTAACATTAGTGAAGCTGGATGCTGATTTTTTTTAAAAAGCTGGAACATCAATTCCTACACAATATTAATATAAAGAAAGCACTTTGGGATATTATGGTTTGTCTATTGTCTATCAGAGATGGGCAAGCATATATATTTAATAAATGAATACAGGTAATCCTCAACTTTCAATTCATTTAGTGACCATTCCAAGTTACGTCATTGAAAAAAGTATATTAGGACCATTTTTCACACATGACCATTGCAGCATCCTCATGGTCACGTGATCGAAATTCAGATGCTTGGCAACCGGTTCATATTTATGACGGATGCATGTCCCAGAGTCATATAATTTGGAACCTACTGAGGACAAAAGTCAATGGGGAAACCAAGTTCACTTAACAACTGTGCTACTAATTTAACAATTGCAGTGACTCACTTAACAACTGTGGCAAGAAAAATGGGGCAAAACTCACAACAAATTTCTCACTTAGCAACATAAATGCGGGCTCAATTGTGCTCGCAAGTCAAGGACTAACTGTAAATAAACTTTTCAGAGGCACAAAAACTACGTCTGGAATGCATTAATTCACTACCTGCTCAGCTGGACTTTCCTTCCCACAAAAACTTTGGTCATCAAACTACTCTAGAAAGGACTGTAGACATTTATTTTAACCCATTTACTGCATGTTTATTTACACTTGCGTAAACTATAGGATCTTTGGAGTGGGCTATTATTTTGTAAAGTGAGATAAAATTGTAATAAATAAAATGAAAGTCCCAATACCAGCATTTGTTTATTAAATGACTAGGTGGAAATTCTTTTTAATTGTTCACTTTCCTAAGCAAGCTAATAAATCAACAAAAACCTGTTTGAGACGCAGTTCCTTGCTGCTTTTTCCTGGCTGAGTTTTTTTAAAGAGGTATTTATTCTTTACCGAGATTTTTAAACATATGCTTCATTGCCTATATCTTTCTAAATTGCCCTTGAAGGGAAATATTTGGGCTTCCTGAACCGTATTTGAGTAGAAACGATAATCATTTCTGCATTCTGGCAATATTTCTCTCTTATCTGTTGCTCCAGAGGTGACTGAAATGTGGCAACTGGAGCATTAGAATATAAAACAGTGCTTTTCAAACCTGGATAAATTACCCCAAACTGGCTTTTATTAGGCTATCTACACGCAAATTCTTTACCTATCACAACATAGATATTTAAACAGATTTAATGATTGCCAGGTAGACTGAAATATATTAAAAATCTCCCCAAAGTCTTCCTATGAAGAAAAAATGATGAAATCACCAAGAATAAGTAACCTGTTAAAATGACAAAGATCATTCAACGATTTGTTGTTTTTATAATGCAGATAAGTCCTCGGATTACAACCAATTTTTCAGCAACCATCTGAATTTACCACAATGGTGAAGGAAGGGACTTACTACCAATCCTCAAAATTTGACAATACTTTTTGAGAAGTGATTTGGGGTAATGAAGAAAATGGTTCAGAAAGCAGAAGTCCATCAATAGAGGTAGTCTCGAATTATGACAATTCAGGCCAAAATTACTGTTGCTAAGTGAGACATTTGTTAAGTGAGCTTTGCCCCATTTGCAACCTTCCTTACCAGAGATGTTAAGTGAAGCACTGCAGTTGTTAAACTAGTAACATGGTGGTTAAGTGAATTTGAGCTTCCACATTCATTTTGCTTGTCAGAAGGTCGCAAAAGGAGATCACCTGACCCCGAGACACTGCAACCGTCATAAATGTGAGTCAGTTGCCAAACATCTGAATTCTGATCACGTAACCATGGGGATACCATAACAGTCAAGTATGAAAAACAGCCATCAGTCCCGTTTTTCGGTGCCGTTGTAAAACTTTGAACTGTCACTAAATGAACAGTTGTTAAGCCACAGACTATTTGTGACACACCTTGGCGTTTCAAGCATTTTTAAGAACTCAATTGAAACCGGGATGCAAAACACTCGTTTTTACTGAGCGTCCACCTCCATCATTGCAATTTGCCTTCTCCGATCTGGTGGCATTCATTCTTGCCACATTTCAAACAACTCCAAAGAACTGGAGGCCCACTTCACCCAATCTGCCTCTCTTCACATTCGTTTCCTCAGAGTAGCCCCTCCACTAAATCTACGATTTACTTCTGGGAATTGCAAAAATGGAACAAACAGACCTGACCATACCAATCTCTCTAGTTACTAGGAAACAGAAACATTTTGGCTCCTACAGGAGGAAAGCGGGCAGGGGGTGCCTTTTGGTACTCACCATCTTCCTCAAATCAGGTGTAAGTACAATAGAAACTCCAAAACAAATAAAGCTCTTACAGCATTTATTTTCCACCTGTTCCCACAAAGGTAGGCCTTGTTCGGGCCAGATCAACACATTCGTTTGAATTTTCAAAAGAGAAGTCATTTCAAGTTCCCCTCCACTGGTGGTATCTTGCAACATATGTTCTCAACCAAAAGCAAACACATTCTCAATTTTTTTTTAAACGTGATAAGCGGTCTAGAGCAGTGATGGCTAACCTTTTTGTCGTTGTGTGTCAAAAGTATATTGTCGTGCGATAATGCACCCATAATGCAATGTGTACAGCTGGGGGGGGGCATTTTGGGCCTGGAAATCCTCCTGTACTAACCTGGAAGCCAAAAGAGGGCACTGGGGTGCCACATCAGGCCCCAAAATGCAATGCAAGCTGTGCATGCATCCTGCCCCCCCCCATGAATGTACGAGCATATCCTGCCCACTCTGTGCATGTGTGGCAGAAACCCAAAGACCAGCTGGCCACTGGGAGCATGCACGCATGCGTGGTGGAGCTTGGCTGGGGTGACGGCTGGCGTACTCGCAGAGAGGGCTCTGCGTGCCACCTGTGGCACACCTGCAATAGATCCGCCATCATGAGTCTAGAGCAGTGGTTCTCAACCTTCCCAATGCCGCGACCCTTTAATACAGTTCCTCGTGTTGTTGTGACCCCCAACCATAAAATTATTTTCGTTGCTACTTCATAACTGTAATTTTGCAATTTTCCGATGGTCTTAGGTGACCCCTGTGAAAGGATCATTCGACCCACAAAGGGGTCACGACCCACAGGTTGAGAACCGCTGGTCTGGAGGCTAAACCTAGATAGCTAGCTAGAACTAGGTATGTCTAGTCTAATGAAGACAAGGAATGGGAGTGACACATAGCAGTCTTCCAGTATTTGATGGGCTATCACAGAGAAGAGGGTTTATATAAGTATAATCTTTATTGTCATTGTACTTAAATACAACAAAATTGGTTTATCCTATTCTCCAAAGCACCCGAGGGCAGGAAAAGAACTAACAGATGGAAGATCATTAGAGATCCAATCTAGAATAAGGAGAAATTTCCAGACAGTAAAAAAAAAAAAAAAAAATAGTAATAATCCGTTGAACAACTTGACTCCAGAAATTGGAGGTTTTCAAGAAGAAACTGGACAGCCATTTGTCTGAAATGGTATAAGTTCTCCTGCTTGAGCAGGGAGTTGGACTAGAAGACCTTTACGATATCTTCCAACTCTTATTATTGTTGAATCTTCAATGTACTATTCAAGACCTGAATCACTATCACGACTCTCAGAGATGAACCCTGAACGCCGGGAACGCAACTGACTAGGCCAATGATGGCCAACCTTTTTGCAACCGAGTGCCCAAACTGGAATGTGTGCATATGAGCATGCGCCAAAACACCAGAACCCAAAGACTAGCTGCCTTGCATGCACATGCCTGGTTTTTGCCCATTTGTGCCAGTTTTGGGGGCCATTTTCAGGCCGTTTTCTGGGCTGTTTTGATGTTGGGTTTGGGGGCCATTTTCAGCCTGAAAAACAGCCTGAAATGGCCTGGAAAATGGCCTCCAAAAGGCCTGGAAAATGACCCGCAAAGACCAACTGGTGTGCACACTGGAAACCAGAAGAGCAGCTGGCGATGGCACGTCTGCCCACAGAGAGGACTCCATGTGCCACCTCTAGCAATCGTGCCATAGATTCGCCATCACGGGACTAGGCTCGTGGGGCTGCAATGAGAAGACTTTAAAAACTAATAGGTTACTCAAGAATCAGTTTGACAATTCAACTATGTTTACAATGTTTTGATTTAAACTGTTATTTAGGCATAAACTAAGTTCCCGCATCCATGTCTGTTCAACACTCCATTCCAAATGTCAATGGAAAGTCTCAGCCATGCAGGTCAAGGTTGCCCCAACTGGACTTTCTGGTTTTTTCTGAAGAAGCTTCTTCGATGAGAAGCGAAATGCCTTCAAAGAAAAATCAGAAAGTCTTGAAAAAACACCTTTGGGACTCCATTCCAAATGGTGGCAACCAAAACTGGATGTATTTTCCCTTCCAATGAAGGATGATCCTAAAGCTTTGCCCTAGTTTTGCCACCTACGGAAGTTTTTGGATCCCTTCCCCCCATAAATCAATGGACTAGCAGCCTCTTTTTGTCTCCTTTGGTTTTTATTTAATTGGGTCCTTTTTAAATATTGGTAGGATTTGTGTGGAGGAAGAGGTCCCATTTCAGATCATGTTTATGGAAGCATATAGAAAACTGAAAGAGAGTTCAACCTTTTAGCACCCACAATAGGGAGCGGAAATTGCTAAGGCTACCACAACTGCGATTGCTACATCCTCAGCCTTGTTTGAAATCTGGGAAGCTTAGAAAACAAGAGTGTCACTGCTTTGCATTTTGTTTTAATAGCCAAGACTGTTTAAATAGTGAAGATAGGAAGGAGTCAGGAGGTCAGCGCTGTGTTTGCAGATGTGGCGCAGCCGAGTGCATCAAGCAGCAGGTTGCTTGGCCTCTCGCACAAACACCACAACCACAGCATCGTCTTCAGCCAGCTCTAGGCTCTCCTGGACCTCCTATCCCAGAAAGGCCATCCCCCTCCTCCTCCTCTTCCTTCTCTTCCTCCTCCAGGAGCTTCCAAGCACAGCGGAGGCTCGAGAAAGTCTTGGCCCTTACGACTGCATTCTCAGTTCACACTTCCAAGTAAACACAACTATCGTGTGAGTTCATCAATCACAGGGCTCCACATGATAACATTCCCCCCATAACTTCTATTTGTTGGCCTCGTGTACAAGTGAAGTCCAGGAAAAGGGGATGGAAGAAAATCAAAAGGAAAGAGCTGTGATTTTTATCAGCCTGGGGTCAGGTCAGCTCCTTAAGTGGAAGAAAACACACAATTTCATCCCCGAAGAAAGATACGCAGCCTGGACTGATCACCTCTGATTTGAGACGCATGTTCCGCAGAGGCTTCTTTTCACTGGACGCGGGAGTCCTTGACTTATGACCACAACTGGGATCAGAATTTATGTTGCTAAGCAAGGCAATTGTTAAATGAGTCACGGCCCATTTTATCAAGCTTTTACTGCAAATTACTGCAGTTTAAACAATCATGTGGTCGTTAAGTGGGTCTTGCTTCTGCCATTGTTAGGGCGAATGGCCACTACATAAATGGTTCTAAGTCAAGGCCTATACCTGCTGTGGTGCAACAAATTCACTGCCTAAGGAGTTTGGTCTATTCCAACCGTTCAGGACTTCCAACTCCCAGCAACTACACATATTTGTAAAGTTTTGTGGAATTCTCAAATAATAAGCCATCAGAAATTCCCTTATGCTACTCCACCATACTAAATTTGATTTAAAACATTTCATACCATACTTCAATATTTAATATTTCATACTCATACAAGACACTGGTATACGATTTACCATTTTAGCTTTGCATGTCCACCAAACCAGCTACACCAAACTAATCAATTCTTTTATCTATTTATTTTTTAGAATAGAATTCTGTATTGGCCAAGTGTGACTGGACACACAAGGAATTTGTGCATAAGCTCTCACTGTGCAAACAAACAACAGTGAAGTGGTCATAATCCTATCTATCTGTATCTATCTATCTGTATCTACCTACCTACCTAGCTAGCTACATCTCTATCATCTATGTCTATCTATCTCTCCTGCCTTTACCTATTGTAAAAAAATAAAGGTAAAAGACTGCAGATTTTATCATGGTGCTCATCTCCATTTCAAGGTCATTGAGTCAGTGCTACCCGAAGACATTTCCACAGTCATGTGGCCAGCATGAGGTCATGGAGCCCTGTTACCTTCCCAGTGAAGTGGTACCTATTTATCTACTTGCATTTGCATGCTTTCAAACAGCTAGGCTGGCAGTAGCTGGAGTGAGGACGGGAGCTCATGCCGTTCACGTGGATTTCAGGTCTAAAACCTGGACTGTCCGCTTTCCATCTTAATCGTGCCGCCTCTTCATTTATTGTAACTTACTATAAAGTAGGAATCACGTAACTATCATACTTCCATTGCACATTTAGTCTACATCAGGTGTGTCCAATCTTGGCAACTTTAAGGGCCTGTGGACTTCAACTAGCAAAAGTTGAATTCTGGTTGGAAAATTCTCGGAGTTGAAGTCCACAGGCCTTAAAGTCACCAAGATTAGATTACCCCTGGTCTATATCATTCACGCCAGCAAATGCAGTCTCTGTAAATTCTGTAAACAAAGTATATTGCCTTTATCTATATCCACAACAATTAAATAAATGAATTCCGCTTCAGGCTCCTTATAACATCTACAACAATTATTTTAGAAAGCAACACTTAAGAAATATATATTATCTTTAAAAAAGGTATAACCGCAAAAATCTTTTGAAATGTTTTTAGTACTACAGTTGTTTTGAGGAAGTATGATGAAATAGTGGAGAACATTCCAGCTCTCAATATTTATAAACTTGATGATGAAACAAGTATTTTCATGCTCTGCGTAGTAACCAGAGTATATATCGCAGGTTTTGCACATATGTGGATTTTAGTATAACCTGGCTAAGCATTTTAGGATGCTCCAATGTTTGTAAAGAGTTAAAGTACAGGTAGTCCTTAACTCACAACTGCAACTGACCCCAAAATGTTTATTGCTAAATGAGACATTTGTTAAGTGAGTTTTGCCCCATTTAATGACCTGCCTTGCCATATTTGTTAAGTGATCACTGCAGTAGTTAAATTAGTAACATGGTTAAGCAGTGAATTGCTTAAACCGGGATTGGGCGGCCTATAAATCTAATAATTTAAATTAAATTAAATTAAATTTGGCTCCAACGCTCACCCCCAATTGACTTTGCTTGTCAGAAAGGGATCACATGACCCTGGGACACTACGACTGTCATAAATATGAATTACTCGCTAAGCATCTGAATTATGCTCACACGACCCTGGGGATGCTGTAACAGTCATAAGTATGAAAAACGTTCATAACTCCTTTTCTCAGTGCTGCTGTATCTTCGGTCACAAAATGAATGTTTGTAACTCAAGGACTACCTGTATTATCCCAATAGCTTACATAATAATTATGAAACTTCCTGGATCAATTTCACAAACCATGATCATGTTAATTGTGGATTAGGTCAGCAATTACAGCCGTTTAAGAATAGATCACAAATCTATTTAAAGCTGCTTTCAAGTGGGAAAACTGGGAGAATATTTTACTTTTTTTAAAAATCACTTATAGATCTACTAATTACTTGAAAAGTGTTATTTTAAATCAGCCCAGGCATTATGATTTCACTCTAAAAATGTGAATCAGGATTTACCAAATAGCAGAGAACCATAGAAAAGACTAGACAGCTTGTGACCTTGCTTGAATAGGGTGGGTTGGACTAGAAGACCTCCAAGTTCCCTTTCCACTCTGTTATCCTCACCCTTTGGCTTTCTCTTCAGAAATGTTTCCTTACCAGATTCCTCAAAGCCTTCAACAACAGCAGAGCTTCTAACTTACTTGAAAAGTTCTTAAAAAATCAACGAGATATTCAGAAATGCATCTGTCTTGAAAGCAGGCCAGGTTGGGCTTGTACAGAAAATGTTTTAGCTTCAGTAATGTCAGAATACTTGATGGTTTTGTGTCATATTTTATAAAATTTGCCAAATTTTCATTCTAGGGTAATCCTTGATTTTAGATGCATTCTATAAATGGGTCCATTTGAGGTACTGTGGTTGAAAAAGTGTTTTGCCCCAAAGACACAACATTTCAGCCAGTTAAAAGTTACAGATATGGGAGTTTTAGAATTATATCAATGTGGCTTAAAGGAGGAATCCTATCAATGGGATACAAACATGCAGAAAGTCTCAAATTCTTAAGGCATGCCAATCCCTTCATGCCTTACCAGCTGCTGCATCTAATATGAGATGGTTTACTACATCTTCTTATGCATTCAATGGCTTCTATTTCTTTGCCACCATAATATCTGGAGCAGATTCTTAATGGTGTTTTTGCACGATAAAGGCAGCCATTATAATTCCCTGCTAATAATATTTGCTCTTAAAATTTTAGTGCAACTATCCTTGACGTGTCTTTCTTAACAACAAAACAAGCAGCTGTCCTAAGGTAACCAAACACTTGGCAGTCTCCAAGGTTAAGCCCAAATATCATTAGTTTGCAAACAAAAGACCACAAGGCCTGATTTCCTAGGAAAGTATGTTTATTACTCTCCTTTGTATCTCTTGGCAAAGTGTCTTCAGCAGTTTTCCAAAGAAATCTCCCCAGTCCCTCTATCAATTAGATTCCGGAAAAGCAAACAATTCCTTTAGTGTCAAACCCATTTTATACTCCTGTATCTAAATTACGCTGGGAATTTAGCCGATTGGCTCACTCACTCAGACTAACCCTATTTGCTTTATCAACGAGCGCATTAAGAGATATTGATGTTGATACTACACACATGCACACACAATTACAGCTTTAAGGGTTTTTACTAAATGCCCAACACTAGAGAGATCCGACACGAAAGAGCTGAAATGCACTCTATTAAAGTAACACAATTTTAGGTCACCAAACCACAACTGAATTATAGCTTCCCCACTTACAAGTCACCCCACTCAATAAAACAAGGGCTTAAAGATTGGCTTAAAATGCCAGCCCAACTCTACTGGTAAATTCACCAAGATAGACAAAGAATTTCTACAGCAATGAATACATATAAAAACTGCTCTCTAGCGTAAGGGTCCCCAACCCACCCCCCCTCGGTGAACTGGCAGTGGTCCGCGGCATGCCAGAAACCAGGCCAAACAAGAGATGGCAGGCAGCACGCAAAACCACACTGGATCCCTCTGGATCCAAGGAAAAAACTCTCTGTACAGAACCCAGTCCCTGGTGCCCCCAAAGGTTGGGAGCCACTCACAGAACTCACTAGAGTGCAAAGGAAAACCACCTTGTGCAAAAATTGTGTTTTTCGTTGGATTCCACAAACAATGCTGCCCCTCAAACACACCAGCAGAACAAGCTTTTAATATTTTATTGGAAATCATTTCGGGCAGTAAACGCCGCTGCCTGCCCAGGCAAAGGAAGCAAACAATTCAACCAAAATGACATCTGACAACAGCACGTACAATCCACAGCCCCAAATTATAATGGAGGGTCAAAAC
This sequence comes from Thamnophis sirtalis, assembly GCF_051295495.1. Taxonomy (NCBI): domain Eukaryota; kingdom Metazoa; phylum Chordata; class Lepidosauria; order Squamata; family Natricidae; genus Thamnophis; species Thamnophis sirtalis. Next base: position 20,463,234 of record NW_028261382.1, read on the forward strand.
CAAGTCAGCAAATTTTAAGGATTTTCTTGAAGGCCTTTGAAAGCAAACCAGGTCAAACCTGTGATGGAAATTCATTCGCTTTCAGGGATGCCTCTCCTGTAAGGGGATAAGCCAGGATCCCCTTCCTCTCTCACTGACATCTTAATTACTGTTTTACCTACCACTCATACCTTAGATTTCAAAATTATATTAACTGAAGATCACAGAGGCAGCCTTTCCATATTATTTTGGTTCCAACTCTTGTATATTCCTATTTAGGAATGTATGACTTCTTATGACCGAAAATGGAAGAGCGAGTTTAGCTATGACACATTCTATGTATTTAAAAAAAAAAACTACACAAGCATAAAACTAAGACTAGATGTTCCTTGTGTTACAATGAGGAGAGGTAGTGCATTGGGGTGGGAATGGGAAGGGGGTGTTCTATTTTCAAGAGACTGTGGGGTTTTTTTTTCTTAAAGCCACAAAACAAATAGGCCAACCAACGTGTTTTCATTTTTTTTATCCATTGTAAGCACATATTCATTTCCCAACAATTCACTCTGCTTATTAAGATTTTTTTTATAGATTAATGAATATTTTAATGCAGTTGTCTCAATCCTGGGGTTGTTTTTTTCCCTTGCTGGCAATGCCATTGTTTAAGAAAACAGTGGCTAACGAGATCAATAACAACAGGGAATAAAATGCCATTTTTATGCTCGTACTGTACTTTAAAAGAACTACACCTAACAGGATAATCTTTTTTTAATCATCAAAAGCTCGAGCATGCCGCTTAGACCCCGAAATCAATGGGGCTTCTACGCAGAGGCAGACACGATTTCCCTGCACTCCGTGTTTGTTTACTTGCCTACTTCTCATTTTACTCCAACGCTAAACGGATTAAAGTTTTGCAGTTGTCGTTGTTTTTTTCTTTTTGGGGCCTGGCCTAAATCCTTTCGTGCAGTCAAAGATTAAACTTGGAGAGAAAAACATGGGGAGAAAGAAGCTGGGGCGGGGGGGGGGGAGCCATTGGGAAGCTGAGGTGGAACAACTCTATTTTAGAAATGTGATCTATGACTCACATTTTGACCTTGTCATCCCAAAACAGCCATCCAGGCACTTGTCCCTAAGGTCAAACACTTGCCTGAATTGGGCTTAGACCTCCCCAAAACCTCCAAATGTGCAAAGACCCTTTGCCCCCCACAAAAACCCAAGGAGCTACACTTACACACTGACCCTGTTATTGAACCTAAGAGGTAGCTTCTCTTTGCTTCCTTCCAGGGCAAAGGGGAAGAGCATCCTAACCACCACCACCCCTACACACACAGACCAACAATATGGGAGGGTGTCACTTTCTCCACCCATTTTATTGATTCACAAACCACCAAAGAAAGTTGTCCTCTCTCTCAAACCCCCTCCCCCTCTCCTTTTACAGGGAGGTCATGCAGGATTTTTTTCTCTCTTTCTCCCACACCTTCTGCTCAAGCATGAAGCTACCAGCTGTCTAAGGGTAGAGAGCTTCAGGAATTGCACCAAACAGGGCCCTGCCCAATTCTCTCTCCCTCTTTTGTCTTTCAAAAAAAAAAAAATCAAAACATTTCAAGGGGGTGGGGGAGAGAGAGAGGAGGACAAAGAGGCATCCACCGCCTTTCCTAACCCTCACCAGCCCCGGAGAGCTTGAACGATGAGTATTCACTGAGTAACCTTTTAATTGCAACTTCTACCTCTGCGTATAAACAAACGAGTTATATATATTAAAAAAACACTCTTCCTTTCTCCCGCGCTTGATTCGTTGCACAGAGGAAAGCAAAGGGAGGTGGGGGGGGATACAATTCCTCCCACCCAAAGCATCCAGGGTCCCCTTGAGGTTCAACAGTCGTTCCACCCCCACCCACCCCCCAAAAACTAATCTTTGTCCGAAAAAGAGGCTTTTTCCGACTGGGCTGGTTGGAAGCACCCAAGTGTTTTGCCCCGCCTGCCTTTGCGCCCTTTCCGACACAAAAGAGACCCCCCCCCCTAAATAAAATAAAGTAAAGCGGGGCTGGCGGGGGGGAGTGGAAGGTGGTGGTTGCGAAAGCCCGGCCCGGCTTGGCTGCCGGCTGTTGGGGTCTCCAAGGGTCGCCCCGCCAGCGCCGCCGGGTGCAGCGCTCCAGGTGCCGGCGCGCTCGGCTTGTTTACGCAACGGCCGGGCTCGCCGGGCGTCTCCAAGCCGCCCCCGGGGAAAGCCGAGCCGGTTGCCTTACGCGGGAGGCCGGTTGGGTCGCCCGGAGGCCTCTGAGGGCTGCTGGAAGGGGGCGGCGGGGCCATGAACCACCACCCCCAAACACACATACCCAGAGACCCTCCCCGCTCCTCTCCGCCTGTGGCCAGTCGAGCCAGGCTGGGAAGAAGAGCTTTCTGGGGGGGGGGAGTCGTGGGAAAGGAGCCCCCCACTCCAAAACAAGGCCGGGAATGCAAAGCCTAAAAGGGGGCAAGCCAAGCCCGCTCTTCCCGGCCGAGGGGGGAAGGGGCCAAGGGGGGCGTCCACGCGCGTTTGTGGAGCCCGCTTCCAACAAGGGAGACCCCCACCTGGCTCCCCATCTCCGCGCCCCTCGCATTGCCTCCCCCCATTTCCCCAACTCAAAAGCCCAGACGGGCCCCCCCTCCCCTCCCCACAAAGCCCCCCGCCCCGCCAAGACTCACTTTTTCCATTTGTTGGCCGCAGGCAGAGCGCGATGCAGAGCAGCAGGAGCCCCCTCCTCACCAAGGCCAGGGACCCCCCTCCGACGCCAGGCGTCATTCCTCTGTTTGGCGGGTCGTAGTGGGGATCAAAACGGCCTTGGCAAAAACAATAATAAAAATAATAATATTTATAAAAATAATAATCCTCGCAATCCGAGTCCTCTTCTCGCTCTTCGCCCCTTTCCCGGGACAAGCCAAAAATCCGAATCCTGGAAGGGGGGGCAGGTTTTAAACCCCTCCCCTTGCCAAAAAAAAACAAGCCCACCCGCCAAGGGAGGAAGGGGGGGCTTGTAAAAGGGGAGAGAGGGAGGGGAGCGTCCCAGGGCGCTCCGGAGAGGCGGCTGCGTTTTTTGGAGAGGGGCAGAAATTCTGGGCCCACCTTGGAGGGGAGGGGGAGAACGGAGAGCGTGGGGGAAAGGGGGGAAGGTCCGGGCCTGGTTTGGGGGGCTCTCCGAGGAGGCTCCGGAGCCGCAGCCGCCGCCTCTTCCTCTTCTTCCTCCTCCAGCTACGACGACGAGAGGCCGGGGGAAGCAGCTCAGCCTCGCCTGCTCTCTTCCTCCAAAAGGAGCCCGCACGGAAGGCGCCGCAGCGAGCAATCCGCATCTTCCACCTCCATGTTGGCTTGGCTTCCCGGCCCCGCTGGGGCTAAAGAAAAAGGGGGCCCCGAGGCTGGGCTGGCTGGGGAGGGGGAGAGCGGGCGGAGAGGGGGGCGCACCGGGTCCTGCGCCTGCCTGCTTTCCTTGCTTCCTTCCCGCTCGGCCGGCCGAGAAATCCCAGGAACGGACTCGGCCCTGCTTGGACCAAAGGAAGGCAAAGCCACGCAGTCCTCCTCCTCCGCCGCCGCCGCCTTTGCTTGATCCCGGGAGCGGAAACGCCGCTTCCCCCCCGCCAAAAAGAGAGAAGAGCCGCCCGGAGTCTTTGGGGGACCGGGAACCCCAAGCGGACGAGTCTGCCTGCGAAGGGCGATCGCGCAATTGCGCCGCCGCTGCTGCTGCTGCTCCTGCCCTCCTTGGCGCTTTCTTCGGCGGGCGAGAGGCAAAATCCGGAGCCGCGATGAATGGAGGGAGGCAGGCAGGGAAGGCGGGCAAGGCTTCCCCCGCGCCGCCCCTTCGGCGCTCCCCTCCGCCTCCGCCTCCTCCGCCTCCGCCCCTTTTCCCAGGCTCGGCTGCGGAGGCCGCCCCGAGGGAGCCTCACCGGCCGCCGCGTCCCCGGCTGCCACTCGGCGGGCGCCGCGCTGCTGCTGCTGCCATCCGCGGGGCGGGAACGACACCGGGGGGAGCGGCGCTAGAGCAGGGCAGGGCCCGGCTGGGGCTGCTCTCTCCGCCGCCCTCCCTCCCTCCTTCCTTCCTTTTTTCCTTCCTTCTTTCCTTTCTTCTTTATTTCCTCCTTTTTCTCCCTTCCTTCCTTCTTCCCTTCTTTTTTCTTCCTTCCTTCCTTCCTTTCCTCCCTTCCTTCTAACCTTCTTTCCTTTTCCTTCCTTCCTTCCTTCCTGGCTGCCCAAAGCGAGGAGGAGGAGGCGGCGGATTCCCGCTAGCGCTCAGCCTCGGACTCTCTCCGACAAGGGGAGGAGCGCGGTCCGCTTCTGCCCCCCGCTGATGCTGCTGTTGCTGCGGCAGAAGAAGATCCACGCGTGGCGGCTGCGGGAACAAAGCGCCGCGCGAGCCTGCAGCGGTCGGCGGCTTCCCCGCGCTTGGCGAGGCTGGGTTGGGCAAGGGAGGAAGGAGGGAGGGCAGAAGCGGCAGAAGCAGCGGCTTCCTCGGCGCCTCCTCCTCCTCCCCCGGCTTGCAGGCTGGCCTGGACGCAGAGCCGCCGCCGCCTCCTCCTGCTGCGGAAGGAGCAGCGCCGCGCGGCCGGTGCCTGCCTGGCCGCCCCTTTCCTTCTCCAACGGCCGGGAGAGCTCGCGCTGCGGGGGCGTCCTTGGCCGCCTCTGCCTCGGCCAAAGGAGCTCGGGGACGGGTGGGGAGAGCTTTGCAAAAGGATCGGGGTGCAGCTGCACCGGGCTGGGCTGGGCTGGGGCTTCCCGGCTTCTGCTGGAGCGGCCCGAGGGGAGGGAAGCGGGGCTTTTGGAGCTGTCAGTGGGGGGAGTTGGAGGCGCATAGGCGGGGAGGAGGCGCAGGGCGGAGGCGGCTCTTCGCAGCAGCAAAAAATAGCGAAATAAAAATAGAGAGGAGGGGGAGCGGAGGGTGGGGAGAGGCGGCCCCCGGGTCTGCGGGCTTCCCCTCCCCTTCCCCTCCCGAGCCCGGTCGAAGAGCAGGAGGCCGGCCGGGCGCCTGGGAACGGAGCCTCCGGGGATCCACGGCGGCTCCTTTGGCAAAGGGCACGAGTCCGGGCACGCCGGCTGGGCAGAGCCGGGCCGCACAACCCGCTCCGCCGGAATGCGGAGGCTCCGAGACCGGTTTGGCACCTGGGGGGGGGGACGGCGACGGGAGGGCCGGGGATGCCGAGTCAGCCCGACCGACGCCTTTGCAGCCAGCGAGGTTTCACGTGTCGTGTGAACTCGGTGCCAGCTGGTTTGCCGGGGGTTTCCAGGCCGGGGACTGTTGCTTTCCTATCTGGCCTGACGCTTTGAGTCCTGAATCTACTCCGTGGGGGTTCCCTGAAGATGGGAACCAAGGTGATTAAAATTCAACCCAGTTGACACGTGGGAATACAGCCTGCTGAACCTGTCCATAGCAATACATGGACCCGTTTGCATGCAGGGCTATTCATACTTTGTCCAAATCTCAAGTCACAGGGAAGCTACCATGTTTCCTGAAAATAAGACAGGGTCTTATTTTCTTTTGACCCCCCCAAATAAGTGATTGGCCTTATTTTTGGGGAGGTCTTATTTTTAAGGTGCAGGAGGCAGCAAGCATGGTCACTTCATGACTGCTGCTGTGTTGCAATATTTTGGGGGAGGGTTTATTTTCAGGTAAACAGGGTACTTTTTCCTGTCAATATTTCCCTTTTATTCCCTCACTGCCCCCATCCCACCTTAAATCTAGAGATTTCAATCCAGAGGCCAGTAAATCTTGCCTGGAGCTTTGGGGGAAGAAAACAGCTATAAGCGAAAATCTAACAAGCTTATCAGCAATATTCACAGCAAGATATCTTGATAAACAGATATTTTCTCATCCTGACGTAGCAGTTACAACATAACTGGAGAGCAGATTTTGTGGCTGAATGGCACAATCCTTTATTAGACCTCCAAACAAGTCCTGTAAATTGGCTGCTATATTTAAAAATTAACCCGTGAAGTGACCTAGGAATTGACCAGCAAACTAAACTTCTTACCCAAAAAAATTCTTACGAAATCCTAACAAAAGAATTCTGTTAGAATTTTGCACCCAAAAGAGAGACTTCAGAGAATGAGGAATGCCTTTCCTGATACAAAACAGCAATGCTTTTTAAAAAAAAAAAAACTGCTGTGTAGAATTAATGCAGAGCAAATAAGCTTTAATCAATTTTACCTAATATGATTATTCAACTGATTTCTTATAAAGATGTGCAGCTGGAGGAATCAGTAACATCTGCATATTAAAGGAAATGAGCAGACTCATGCAACCAAAAAAAAAAAAACAGTTTCTGGTTGTAAATTCCTTCTGTGCAGCCTTGAAATGCACACATCAATTAAAATCAATTGCTAATTGGATTGAAAGATAAATGGGGAATAAAGTAACCTAGGCCTGGTTTATACAACATTCTAGAGAGGTGTGTTTGGCTTTTGGTTGGCTTGAAATCCACCCAAGTGTGGTTTATTCCATTAACCATGGTTAAATAAAGTATGGTTTACCTATCCATTACACTTTGTGGCCTTTTGTTCCTTCCTTGGATGCATGTGAATACTCAAATTGAAAAGGTCCACTGGTTTGCTGTGGAAAGCAAAATGGGAGAAAGGAAATGTGTAACACAAAGGGCAAGACAAATGTACAATTTCCACGAGAAATTAAAAACAGCACACCTGGTACCTTCCAAGCTGTAAAAAAAAACATACTAAAAAGTACTACTGTAATGTTAATATCCCTGGATAACCTTTCAACCTTCACTTCACATATTGTAAATCATACGCTTGAAAAACATTTTGTGATTAATCATCAAGGTGACATCAGCTTTTTCCCTTGCATAATGTGTTCCTTGTTTTGTGTGTTGTTTGTGTGTGCGCTCTTTACAAATTACAGTGTATCTCAGAGAAATGGATCACTCACAATGCCAGCCAAACAATATCGTAGTCACAAAAGCATAACGAATGTCTATACGAGACAGTGATGGGATTCAGCCAATTCGCACCACTTCAGGAGAACCAGTTATTAACTTTCTGAGCAGTTAGATGAACTGGTTGTTGGAAGAAATCATTAGGGAAGAGAACCAGTTGTTAAATTATTTGAATCCCACCACTGATACCAGAGGTCTTCAAACTTAGCTACTTTAAGACTTTAAGACGCATAGCGGGCTGGAGAGTTCTGGAAGTTAAAAGTCCACAAATCTTAAAGTTGTCAAGTTTGAGGACCCCTAGTCTATACAGAGTCTCAATTATCCAGGTCATTCTTGTGCCAAAGGTGCTTTCCAAAACATAACTTGACTTTTTTGGAGGGTTTTTTTTTTTTTTTGTCTAGAAAACATTTTGCTTCTGCATCCCATGGGATGAAAAGTAAAATGTTTTCAAGGGAGTAAAAAAAAACAAGAAAATCTGGCTGCTTTCTGAAAAAGCATCTTTGGCCCAAGTTTCCTCAACTGGCCAACAGCGAAAATGTGTGGAATTCAACTCCCAGAATTCCCCAATCAGCTGGGAATTGAAGTCCACACATCTTTCAAGTACATCCAGAATGGTATAGGGCAGTGATGGGGAACCTTTTTCTTACAGCGGGCCAAAATTGTGTGTGTGCACCTCCCCTGGCCCTCCGGAAGGGTGTAAAATCAGCTGAGCTGACGGCTGGTGTGCCACCAAATATGGCTCCGCGTGCCATAGGTATAGGGGATGGACTAGAAGACCTCCAAGGTCCTTTCCAACTATAGTTCTAAGTTGTTGAGGTTGAGAGATATTGAGATAATGAAGAAAGTTGGGCATTATTCATGTGTCAAGAACACTAAGTTCAGATCACAATAATCAATGAGGCAAGCAGATCTGCAAATTGTATTAAGTCACGGCACACTCATCCACTTTGGTCTCTTAATTCTGCAACTTAATAGAGAACTGCACTTCCTAATACTGATATTCCTAACCCAGTGTTTCTCAGTCTCAACTAAGACGTATGGACTTCAACGCCTTGCTGGCTGGGGCATTCTGGGAATTGAAGTCCACACGGCTTTAAAGTGCTGAGGTTGAGAAACATAACAGATTGAGGAAGGTTACACTTATTATTTCAAATTGTGAGTCATTTTATGTCTTGCAGCAGAGCAGGTAAATTTATAATTCTATTGTCCAACATTTCTGGCACTGGTTGGCCTTTTGCAGGAAATTCTGGGAGTTGAAGTCCACACCTCATAAAAGTTGCCAAGGTTGAGAAACACTGATGTAGAGACTTAAGTCCTTATTCCTCCTTTCCATATGAACAAATCACCCCAGCAGCCTTCCTACACAGTGGTCCTTCACATGCAGGCTAGAGAATTCTGGGAATTGAAGTCCACCAGCCTTAAAAGTTACTGAGGTTGAGAAACATTGGCCTAACAGAATGAGGATGGCTATGCTTATTTGAAATTGTGAGTCACTTTGTGTCTTGCAGCAGAGCAGGTAAATTTATGGCTTTCTTGTCCAACATTTCTGGCCCCAGTTGGCATTTTTCAGGGAATTCTGGGAGTTGAAGTCCACACATCTTAAAGTTGCCAAGGTTGAGAAATACTGTCAGATACATAGCATGGGAAAATATATTGATTTATGGCCTCCGTTGGCATCAGAGTTTTCATTGTTAAGCAAGTTGTCAAGTCAGTCACACACCATTTTTACAACCTTCCTTTGGCACAGTTGTTAAGTGAATCACTGCGGTTGTTAAGTGAATCATGTGACTGTGAAGCACATCTGGTTTCCCACATTGACTTTGCTCGTCTGGAAAGGTTGCAAATGGCAATCACGTGACCCCGGGATCCTGCAACCATTGTAAAATATATGCCAATTCCCAAGCACCTAATTTTGATCCCCTGACTGAGGGGATACTCCAACAGTCATAAGTACAAGGACTTGTCCCTTTTCTCAGTGTGATTCTAACTTTGAACTGTCACTAAACAAAGCATTGTAAGTTGAGGAGGACCTTCATGCTTCTTCCCAAATGTTTGAGCTGTTCTTCCTTCCGGCTGGGAATCATGAAAATCCTTCAACAAAGTGAGGAGGAATCTAAAACTGGAAGGTAGAAACTCATTAAAGAGATCCAACCCAGAACTAAGGAAATTTCCTGACGGTGAGAACAACTGATCAATGGAATGAAGTTGCCTCCCAGAGTTGTGGCTGCTTCATCTCTGGAGGTCTTCGAGAAAAGATTGGACAACCATTTGTTGTTGATGATATAAGATCTTCTGCAAGGAATTGGACTAGAACAGTGTTTCTCAACCTTGGCCACTTGAAGATGTCTGGACTTCAACTCCCAGAATTCCCCAGCCAGCATTCGCTGGCTGGGGAATTCTGGGAGTTGAAGTCCAGACATCTTCAAGTGGCCAAGGTTGAGAAACACTGGACTAGAAGACCTCAACATCCCTTTCAGCCCTGTGATTCTATGATTCATTAGGTAGCTTTGGGTTGTGGGATATCCATCCCAGAATGGATGTTTCATACCTCCTCTGCAAGGTTGTATCTGAAATCTCTCCAGAAGTTAGTTTAAATGTGATCCATTTGATCATTCAACCTTACCTCAAACAGGCTGTTGAGAGAATGAAGTTATGGTGTGTGTGTGTGTGTGTGTGTGTGTGTGTGTGTGTGTGTGTGTGCGCGTTTAGGCACTATATCAAATGATTATCAAATTATTTTGGGACAAACAATAAGCAAAACCTATTTTGAAACTTCCCTTCTCTAAAAACCCTGCAAAGCTCTCATTGATAGACCTCGCTCTAATTGCAAGAACTTTATTTGCATCAAATAAAATTTCAAACACAAGTGTAGCATTGTTTCATTTTTCTTTTGACAAGCTTTCTGGATCTATAAATAAAGTCAGGGAGTCCTCCTTTAGCGACTGCCTTGTTTAGAGACCATTTGCAGTTGCAACAGCATAGAAAAATAACTTTGCAACTAGTCCTTGCGTTTACGACCTTCTCTGGTCTGTAAAGCAAAAGAAAACTGAATTAAGATCATACAATCTGGCTGAAGTCTCCCTTAGCGACTGCTTCGCTGAAGGACCAAGTTGCCGTCCCCATTTGTGGTTGCGAGAATTTCTTACGCTAAGCAAGCTAAGGGAATTATGCTGATTTTATGACTGTTGTGACTATTTTTCCCAGTTAAGCAAATCGCTGCAGTTGTTAGGCAAATCATGCAGTCATTAAACGAATCCAACTTGCCCTCTTGACTTGGCTTGTCGGAAACTGGCTGGGAAGATCATAAATGGTGAGCAAGTGACTCCTGGGACTGTGCAATTGTTGTAAATAGATGTCAGCTTTCTTTTTTTATATAAAATTTTTATTGTACATTTTTCTTTATAATACATCACATTTCCAGTTTTGCAACAGTCCTTTTTGAGCATACAGTTTCATACATCCTGATTATAACCAATATTCTCTTAATCATACATTTATAATCTCTTAGTTCTAGGTATTATTTCATAATTATACCATAACGTTCTATATATTAATCTCTCTCCTTTCCCCTCTCTCCTTCCTTCTCCTCCCTTTTCCTCTTCTCCTCTCTCCTTTCCTCTCTCCTCTTCTCCATCTCCCTCTCCTTCCCTCTCTCCTACTCCTCTCCTCTTGTCCATTTCCTTCTCGTAAAGATGTCAGTTTTCAAGCACCCACATTTGGATTATGTGACTGTGAGGATGCTGGGTTGGTCATAAGTATGAGGGACGGTCATAAGTCATTTTTTTCAGCTCCATTGTAACTTCAAACGATCACTAAACAAATGGTTGTAAGTCAAAAGAAGCAATTGTCAAATGCAACAGAATCAGTCCAGGATGGTTTGAATGTAAAGCCAACATATGCAGAATGGCTGTTCTTGAAGGTCAGGGGTGGGAAGACCTGTGGACTTCAACTCTCAGAATTCCCAAGCCCCCCATGCTGACTCCACAGGTCATATAGGGGCCATAGTTCCCCTCCCCATTCTAGGTGCTCCTACAGCTTCCCTTGCCATGCTGGCTTGGGGGAAGGAAGGATCAACAATATTTGGTGACCCACGGATGGTCAGTCTCTAGTTCTTCAGTGATGAGGTTGAGTTCATTCCAAACACATCCAATTTTAATTGTTGCCACCAGACAAAAGCTTTATTGTGTGAATTCTTTGAACACATCATGTTCTTAAGAAAGCTGAGAGCAGGAAGATCTTAATGGGTTTCATGTGCTTCCACATTGTTTGAATTGCAAAAGATGGTTTGCTACTTTTGCTGCTTAAGAATGAACACCGCAATTGGCTGGTTGTGTGAAGAAAATAACCTCTGAATCCTCTTGCAACCAATTAAAAAAAGAACAATAATTATCTCACCTCTTACATTTTAATCTGCATTTATGACACATTTATTGCAACTGGTGGCAGTGTTTGAAAAAACAATGGGTTTCTCTGTGGTATATAATAGGGCAGTGGTGAGATTCAAATTTTTTAACTATCGGGTCTGTGGACATAGCTTGTGGGCATGGTGTGGCTTGGTGAGCGTGGTGTGGCTTGGTGGGCATGGCTTGGTGGACATAGCAGGGGAAGGATACTGTAAAATCTACATTCCCTTCCAATCAGCTGGGACTCGGGAGGTAGAGAATAGATGGGGGCAGGGCCAGCCAGAGGTGGTATTTACCAGTTCTCTGAACTAATCAAAATTTCCACTACCGGTTCTCCAGAACTGGTCAGAACATGCTGAATACCACCTCTGGTCAGTGGTTCTCAACCGGTGGTCCACAGCCCCCTGGAAGGGGTGTGATGTCATCACAGGGGGATATGTGAAGACTTGAAAAAAATGTTATGATTTAAATCTTGGGGATCCATGGCCATGGTCTGTGGCCACAGAAGGAGGTCCATGGTGAAGAAAAGATCAAAAACCATGGTAATAGGTGATTTCATTCAGACCTGTGGCAATAGATGCTATGCATTGAAGTCAGCATCACTTGTGAGCAGCAGCTGATAAAATAAATAAAACTTTAGCTAAACAAAGACATCACTTTAAGGCTTAGACTATAAATTTAAATTTAACAGAGTTGGAGGGCACCTTGGAGGTCTTCTAGTCCAACCCCCTGCTTAGGCAGGAAATCCTACACCACTTCAGACAAATGGTTATCTAATCTCTTCTTTAAAACTTCCAGTGTTGTAGCATTCACAACTTCTGGAGGCAAGTTGTTCCACTGATTAATTGTTCTTAATTAATTAATTAAGACTTAATTAATTGATTGATCTAATGTAGATCAATCTTCACCAACTGATACTTACAGCCTTGCTTCTCAGTGATTTAGATCAATATTTTAATGCATTCTTCTGCCTGGCTCAACTATTATACAAACGTTTAGAGGCAGCAACTGTTAGTAAAACATGAGCTTAGCTCAGGAATTTCTTTGATAGTTTTATATGTTTATTAATATTGCTTTTCCAATTAGCTATGATATTTTGTTATTGATACAGTATATAGATAGGCTAACAATTTGTAAATGGGTTTAGTAGTACTGAGAGGGGGTGTTAGAGTTTTTTTCTTTTTCAAGACACTTTTTCTTTTCAATATCTTCTTTGCTTCTTTGCATCTGATTGTACAACCTTTTTTTGCCACAGTTGTTTAGGGAATCCCTGAAGTTGTGGGACGACCCCTGTGGTCATTAAGTGAGTCTGGTACATGCTGGTTGGTGAGCACCCAAATTTTAATTGCATGACTACGGGGGTAGGCTGTAGAGGTGATACCGAAATATAATTTTATCATATTTTGTTTGTATCGTAAATTATTGTACTTTATTCCAATTTTATTTGAGACTGTATTTTATTCCAGTTTCATTTTAAATCTTATTTTATTCCAATTTCATTTTAGATTGTATTTCATCCAATTCCATTTTAAACCGCTTTCATCCAGTTTTAGTAATAGTTTGTTTCTGGAACTCTGCACTTTGATATGGTCTAAGGGCTAATAATCAATAAATAAAGATAAAGGTTGTAAGATGAGGACTTCTCTTAGATGTCAGCCACACCCTCCTTCAAAGTTGCAGAGTTTTATCGCCCCTCCAATATTTGTGTCCAACACAAGCACAACTGCTAGCCATCAACCTGCTGAACAAAGAAAACATAAGACCACAAAAAACTATAGAGCAGCCCCCAAAAGTGAGCAACCTTCAAACATTACACACTACCCTGTATAATGTGTTTTGTTTGGTTCTGATTCTGGTTCTGTCTCCAAGCTAAAGAATTGGGTTCTCTGAACTGTGAAGGTTCAATTCTAGTAAGATAATAATGCCTTAGCGTGACCTGTGAATTTGGTGAAATGTTCATCTTCTGAGTTTTAAATTTTTTGCCTCTTTTCTTGTTTTGTTTTTCTTAAAACAGGTATACATTGAACTATCCTAAAGGTGCTTTTTCAAGAGGCAACTGGACTTTCTGGTTTTTCTCTGAAGACGTTTCTCTTCTCATCCAAGAAGCTTCTTCAGTTCTCCTTTGGGACAACCATAATCTGGATAACTGAGAATCTCCACAGAGATATTCACTGAACTATGAAACCAAATGGGTTATTTGATTGTGTGTACAACTATTTATAAAAGTCTGCATATAATCAAATAACCCATTTGATTACATAGTTCATTGTATACCTGTTTTATGCAGAATTACACTTCGTTCAATTCCATTCACACATCTATGGAAATATACCAGTAAAGGAGAATATTTGCAGCTCAGGGTTGAAATGAGGAGTCCCTGATGCTCTCTGAGCTGGGTGGTTTTCTTGCAGATGTTTAATTACCCAAACTAGGTAACATTATCAATGTTATAGAAATATATTCTTTTATTTCCATTTGTGCCTGAACACATTTATTTTGAAGCGTGCAAAATGTATTTTTCCCTAAAAAACCAAACACTGACATAAAGATTCTGTACCATTTTACAGTTTTGATCCTATGAGTCTTATTTTAATCCATCTTTTTTAGTTCTCACCAGTTAAGACTAAGAAAAAAGAGCACCAAATTTTATTCAGAACCTGAATGCAAAGTAAATGAAGGAGAAGGAGAAGAGAAAACCAGGAAAACACTGAATACAAAACTAAGAATGAGCTTTGCAAAAGTGATTGGATACTTCATAATTAAAACAATATGAAAATATTGTTCCTATTATGTTGTTCGTCACTCCTTCACATCCTTTTTTGTGAATTCCATTGTCACCGCATAGATTTAAAACAAACAACATTCATATTTATTTAAATTAGAATGTTGGGTTTCATACAGCCAAATTCATCACTTGCTGCTTTTCAGCAATTTCTGAAAACTTTTTTTTTCTTCATCCCTCCTCAAATGCTTTACATAATCTGGTGAACAACACATGAGGTTTCTCCTCTGATGCATAACATTCTTTGCATGCTTTTGGATATAAATCAGATGGAGTAGAATTATTAAAGCAAGGAAGGAAGTGAGTGAGGGGAAACAGAGGAAGAAGGAATGTTAAGCAAAGAAAGAAGATGGAGATGAATGACTGAAGGAAGAGGGGAGAACTATTAGACATTCACCGACTACTTTTAATAGTGAGCTGGACCTTTTAAAACCAGAAATTAAAATTGTGCAGCTTTTTAACTTGTTTTTTTTTAACTGGTTCATTATTTCAGCAGCAATTTGTTTATATGTCTAGTATTTGGGTTAAGATCTCTTTGCTTTTTTTCCCCCCTGAGATTTTTCTGCAACGCAAGAATTACATATCAAAAATTTTCAATTCCTAAGATTTCATTAATCAGGAAGGCTGAAGTGGGTGTTATCTTGGAAATCAAGTATTCACTTAGCTAATTATTGAAGAAGTTATTCCAGCAAGAGCTTTGGATAAATTAAAACTTGGCATTATTGGGTGAGTTGTTTTGCATCACAACCTTCTCAAACCTTGTAAAGGTTTTTCCTTCTTTCATTACCAGTGATATAGGGCAGAAAGCAAGGAAAGTTCTTTTTGTTATGTCAGACATATACTCAAATTTCATGCAAAGTTTACTGAGATGCATCCATGAGTTTAGCAGCTTCAGTTAGGCAGGACTCAAAATTAATATGAAACTTGAGCTCTTTCTCTGTCATCTGATTTTAGTTAGTTGGTAGATTGATATCTGAACATTTTTCCTTTTAAAAGTATGGTCTCTTACCCAATTAAAAGACCACCAAACATACAAATTTGTTTTTTTTAAGCAATCAGTGATTTTCCTAGAGAGCTTGGACATTTCAACAAATTCATTGATTTCTGTGGTCAGGAAATTATTATATTGTTATCTATTCAGGGCAGGAATCATAATTTTTTAAATTCAGAAATTGAGGATGGGGTGGGATGTTTCATGCACAACCATAATGGGGACTTAATACTTGATCTTCTTACCGTTTTGCTTCATTTTGGGGGATTGCATTTTTCATCCTAGATATGGAACAAAATAATTGCAAATAGCTCTCTCCAGAGAAAATCCTTAGCAGGTACTATTTCCAATAACTTGAGCAGAAATTATGCAGCTTGACTCAAAGCATTCAAAATTTTAAGCTCTGGCATTCTCTAAGATTGCAGCTATTATTCCTTTAAGATTTAACTTATTAAAACTTTTAAAGAAAAAGATAAAAACTAATACAAACTAATATAAAGTAAAAAGAAAAAGAAAAAATTGTAGAAAAAGTAAAAAATGCAAGAAAAGGAAAAAAAGTTGAATAAAATTTTATTTTAGTTATTTGTTAAATTTTGGTATCGTCCATTTCACTCTCAAAGTGAAGTGGTACACAATTAAATGCACAAAAACCATATGCAGTATATCAGTAAAAGGAGCCAGGCACAAATAAAATTAGAATAAGTGAAAAAGGAGAGGGAGGTGACTTTCAGTATGTTTCACAGTAGAAATATATTCTCTCTTTAAAGTTACACCTTATTACTCTTCTTTCTATAATCTATGTTATCTAATCATTAAAACCATAAATCACAAGTTATTTGTTTCCATTTTTATGCAAAAAAAAATCCACGAAAGGCTTCTAGACCCCAATAAATGTGGATATTGTCTTTTCTTTCATCAAAGAAGTCAATTTATCCATTTCAGCAAAACCAGTTCAATTTACTGTCCATTCCTCTGTAGTGGGAAGTGTTGAATCTTTCCATCTGTGAGCAAATAATAAACTCGCTGCAATAATCATACATCGAAATAATCTTCTGTGCCTTTTTTCTGTTTATCCATTCATCGTAAAGGAAAAAGAAAACTGTTTACCCATTTATCCTAAGAGAAAAAGAGCTTGCAAAGTTTGCGTAGCCAAAGCTAAACTAAGTTTTGCCACTGAAGATGGACATGAATTAATCTGAGAAAAAGGACTGGAAATCCCCAGCTTCTTTCTAGACACATATATACCACATATAGAAAGCTCCAGTACTAAGAACTGCTAGAAGTTGGGTAGAGATTCAACAGGTGTTCTTTCACTCTATCATTGAATTGGGGGAGTGTAACTTTTAAATATCTTCCTAACAATCAGATATGCATAGCAAGGTAGAGTAAAAAAAGGAGGTCAGCTCATCTATTTCTCTGTGTGTTTCCAGTGGCAGAATTCCCCTAACCCCCTAAGGCAGGAATAGGCTACCTGTGGCATTCCAGATGCTACTGAACTGAAAGTTCAAAGATGCTGAGATTTAATAATCAAACAAGTCCCTGATCTGGGCTCGCTTGGTTTCGGGTTAGAGTAAATCCTGCCCAGTTCTGACATGCAGGAAACTGTAGTTCAGCAATCCATAAACCTATGTGATGAGTGACTTGAATATGGGGACTGTTACTCCAAATTTGAACTCACCTCCAGGTTTGATGATTGAAGATCTGTAGACTAAAAGTTTTAATAAAAATTGCAGGAAATGAGTATGTCTGGTTTAAGAAAGAAAAGGACTAGGGTGACAAGACAGCAGTGTTCCAATATATGAGGGGCTATCAAGGAGAAGAGAGGGTCAGCCTATTCTCCAAAGCATCTGAAGGCAGAACAAGAAGCAATAGATGGAAACTAATCAAGGAGAGAAGCAGCCTAGAACTAAGAAGAAATTTCCTGATACTGAGAACAATTAATCAGTGAAACTAGTTGCCTTCAGAAGTTGTGGATGCTCCATCACTGGAGGCTTTTCAGAAGAGAGTAGACAGACATTATTTTCCAAAGCACCAGAAGGCAAGACAAGAAACAATGGATGGAAACTAACCAAGGAGAGAAGCAACTTAGAACTAAGGAGAAACTTCCTAACAGTGACACAGCTTGCCTTTAGAAGTTGTAGGTGCTTCCTCACTGGAGGTCTATGGAGATTCTCAGTCATCCATGTCATGGTTGTACCAAAGGTCCTTTTTCAAGAGGCAACAGGACTTTCTTGTTTTTCTTTGAAGACATTTCTCTTCTTATCCAAGAAGCTTCTTCAGCTGTCTGCAAGGAATATAAATCCTTCCATTCCCCACCATCCAGTCAAGAGCTGGATGAGAAGCAAAGGGTCTTCAAAGAAAAAACAGAAAGCCCAGTTGCCTCTTGAAAAAGCACCTTTGGTTCATCGCTGGAGGTTTTTAAGAAGAGACTGGACAGCTACCCATCTGAAATGGTTGTCTCCTGCCTGAGCAGGGGGCTAGACTAGAAGACCTCCAAGATCTATTTCCAACCCCGTTATTCCATGTTGGGTGTTTGGTGAATTGCTAGAGACTCTTCTAAGCAGTGGTGGAATTCAATTTTTTTACTGCCGGTTCTGTGGGCGTGGCATGATGGGCATGGCTGGCTAAGTGGGTGTGGCAGGGGAAGGATACTGCAAAATCCCCATGCCCTCCAGATTAGCTGGGACTGGAGCCAGAGAATAGATGGGGGCGGGGCCAGCCAGAGGTGGTATTTGCCAGTTCTCCGAATTACTCGAAATTTCTGCTACCAGTTCTCCAGAACTGGTCAGAACTGGCTGAATAACACCTCTGCTTCTAAGCAAATAACCTAACAGTGGATCACACTGGGGGATTGCAGGTGCCAGAACCGTCTCGATTACGTTAATGAATTGCACAATCTCCGAACAAGAAACAGGAGCCCCGCCGCCCTCCCCTCTCCGCCCCAGCTTGGCAAAGCCAAACCAGGCTTGCTCCCCACCCAAGTCAGGTCCAAGGAGCATCCCAATCCTACTCCAAAATCCACTCCGGGTTTTGCGGCCTTGCATATTTTGCTTATGACATAGGAGCTTGCCTTTCTGGGTCGTACAGAAAACCTGGGACGGATCTCCAAGGATTCCCATTTCCAGAACCCGCCTTTGGATTGAGCCCCCCCCCTCCACGAATACGCAACCCCCCCCAACTCCACCCCCCTCCCCATTCATGCAACGCCGAAGAAGAAAACAAGCTACACAAAAGCCTGCAGGCTGCGCTATAAATAGGCTGTGTTGATTTTACACGCGTTTGCCCGGGCAGCGCTAGCCTGCCAGTTCCCCAAGCCCAGCGCCCCGGGATCGCTTGAAGGTAGCCAGCATTTCCCACGAATGCTGGTTTAATCCACGCCGCCCTGGGATCCCCGGGGCTGCAAGAGCGATGCAAAACCCCGGGGTTGCAAACGTGGAGGCGTCCAAGGCGTGCAAATCCCGTAGATAAGATAAACAGACAGGCGATAGAAAACGCCCAGGACGGAGGAAGCAAAATGGAAGAGGGGGAAAAGAGAAAGGGGCATTTTCCTATTGTTTTCAGGGGCAGACGGGAGGCGGTGGGTTCCCCGATGCAAAAATAGAATAAAATTAAATTAAAAACCCTACATGCAAAATCAAGAAGCCGCATGCAAACCCCTCGGAAACCAACCCAAAAAGCAAATTTTAATTATTATTTATTATTTTTTGCAATCTTCCCTTCTGCAAGTTCCCACTGAGAAAAACCCCACGGTGGATTTTTTCCCCAAGCATCCAAAACGGAAGGTTTGAGTCTTAAACCCAACGACTATCCCTCTCGTCCATCTTCTCCTCTTTTTTAAAGAAATCTGCTGTTGTTTATTTATTTTTTAATGATTATTTTTTAAGGGAAGGGCTGGTCGGCAGAGAAGAGCAGACATTTCCCTACGAAACGTGAGAAATTGGACGGGTTTCGGGCGGGATCTCCTTCAGCAGCGTAGAAGTGGACGCGAAGGGTGTGTTTTGTTATTAATTGTGCAAATCCATTCGTGCGGGGTTTTTTTTTTTTTTTTTTTTTGAGCAGCTGAATGTGACGTTGCTGCGGATGGAAGTGAGGACACCTGCTGAAACCAGAACATGAAATGGCAACCGTTGGGTCTCTGTGTCAGCAAATTAAAAAGATCAATCATTCAGACACTGCATTTCGGTTTTAAATAAGCATCATTTTCTCTCCTGGTTTGATTATAATCGTCTTCAAGCTCCCGCTTGTGAGCTGAAGAATTTTTTTTTTTAATGCAGACAGGCATGGTTATAGTTTACTTTATTGTCATTGCACCTCCTACAACGAAATTAAATGCCATCTTCGGTGTACATTATAGCTATAAAAATAAAAACACAAACGCACATCCTTCACATGCTATACAATTGAAATTGAAAACCCGATATTGCATTAATATTGCACAGTACAGTAGAATTCAATATAGTGACTGCCCTGGGATAGAAGCTGCTTTTCAGCCTATTTCTCCTTGTTTTTATTGTGCTGTACCATCTGCCAGATGGTTATAGTTCAAAAAAAGGGTGCCCAGGATGAGATGGATTTTTAAGAATGTTTTGAACATTCCAGGATAAACAGCATGCCCTTTAAAAAGTGCCCAACTTCAAAAGTCCCGCAATATTTACATTATGTTAGCTGATATGAAAACCAACTAATATCCACATGAAAAGGAAAATGAAGGCAGTTCCTGAAAAACAAGGACATATTTCCCCTTCTCCTTGTCAAAAATATTCAAATGTGAAAGTTTTAAATCCCAGGGTACAATACACAACCCTTCTGAATTAGCCCTGTCAAATTCTGAATTTTAAAAAAATGTTAGCAGAAATTAAATTTCTAAATTTCTAATTTAATTCGTAAAAAAACAGAACACTAAACATTAGTATAGAGGATGTGTTTCGGCACAAGGAAAATAAACAAGTATGTTGTGGCAACGTGCCATCTATTTACAAATTTCGAGCTTTTTAAACAATTTTAATTCCAAAATCTCACCTCACAGGCTTCTGGTAGAAATAACATGCAGATGACATCCGAAGTTGTAGGTGCCTCCATCACTGGAGGTTTTCAAAAATAGACAGGGCAACCATTTGTTGGGGCAAGGGTTTGGACTAGAACAGTGGTCACCAACTGTTGGTCCATGAGGAAATTTTGGTGGTCCACAGAAAAATAATTTGCATTTTTTATATTGCACTAAATACTATTTATCTTTTTAAAAAAATCATATTAGTGGTCTGCGGGATTTAAAATTATGAATTTAGTGGTCCCTGAAGCCTGAAAGGTTGGTGACCCCTGGACTAGAAAACTCCAAGGTCCATTCCAATCCAATTATTCTATGTTCTGTAATCTTGAGAAGCTAGCAGTGTGGGTTAATAATGGGAAAACAGTATTACCTAGCTCTGAGCTAGTTCAGTGTTTCTCAACCTTGGCAACCTTAAGGTGAGTGGACTTCCAGAATTCCCTAGTCAGCATGGACTTCATAGACATAAAGAAAACAAGAAATCTATCTTTGGACATTTAAGCAGCTGTTCTCACCGCTGCATTAAAAAGAAAGAAATGATTGCATGATTTGAAGGAACTTCAATAAATCAGAATAGAGCTGGAAGGGACCTTGGAGGTCTTCTAGTCCAATCCCCTGCTCAAGCAGGAGAACTGATATCATTTCAGACAAGTCTCTTCTTAAAAACTTCCAGTGTTGGAGCATTCACAACTTCTGGAGGCAAGCAGTTCCACTGGTTAATTGTCCTGACTGTTAGGAAGTTTCTCCTTAATTTCTGGTTGCTTCTCTCCTTGATTAGTTTCCCTCCATTGTTTCTTGTCTTGCCTTCTGGTAAACTAATAAACTTTGACCCCCCTCTTCTTTGTGGAAGCCTCTCACAGCTTGGGAAAACTTTGGGTCTGTGAAAATTGGGAAGGGAGTGGATTTTCTTGAGATCAGATGGAAAATAAAGAAATAACCTTATTTTTTAAAAGTGAATTAAAAAACAACGCAGGTAGTGGCCAACTTACAACCAATTTATTTAGCGACTCTTTAAATGTACTGGAAAAAGTGACTTACAACTGGTCCTCACACTTAAGACCATCACATTATCCTCCCAGTCACATGATCAAAATGTTGGCGATAGGCATCCGGCATTTATTTATGATAGTTGCACCATCCCAGGGTCCAGTGGTACTTATTTGCAAAAGCTTCCCAGCCAGATTCTGAAAAAGAAAGTGGGAAGTAGATATGTTAAACAACTGCATGATTCATATAACAACAGGATTGGTCACTGAACTGCAATAATTCACTTAACAACCATGGTAAAAAAAAAAAGGTTATAAAATTGACTGGGACTCACTTAACAAATTCCTTGCTTTAGCAACGGAAATTCTCATCCCGCTTGTCATTGCGAGACTAACTCTTGACTCTGTCGACTCTGAACATGCAATTGTTCTGCTTTTCAGCATATGATAAGAAATTAAAAATATTCAGATAAGGCGGAGAAGGAGTGGAACCAAAACAGGAAGCTAACATCTTGGAACAATTTGCAACATACAACTTGGATATTTAATTCTGTTTGGGCTAATGCAGGAAAAACAACATGCAGACCGGCAGATCTTCCCCTACATTGGAGACACTGAGTTGAGGAGGCATGTGTTTATCCCAAAATATTTTGCCAAAATGAGCAAATATCTGAATTAGCATATCATCACAATGATCAACGAAGAAATGACTAAACGCAACATGATGCGGTTGAATTTCTGAGAAACAAGGAAAAATAGGATGGCACCAAAAGAAATTATCCTGAAATAGAATAAAGGTAAAGGAGGTAAAGGTTCCCCTCGCACACATGTGCTAGTCGTTCCCGACTCTAGGGGATGATGCTCATCTCCGTTTCAAAGCCAAAGAGCTAGTGCTGTCCGAAGTCGTCTCCGTGGTCCGTGGTCATGACTAAACGCTGAAGGCGCACAGAACGCTGTTCCCTTCCCACCAAAGGTGGTTCCTATTTTTCTACTTGCATTTTTTTACATACTTTCGAACTGCTAGGTTGGCAGAAGCTGGGACAGGTAACGGGAGCTCACTCCGTTATGCGGTGCTAGGGATTCGAACCGCTGAACTGGGGACCTTTCTGATCAACAAGCTCAGCGTCTTAGCCACTGAGACACACAAACAAAAGATGCTATGATAATGGATCATTCTGCCACTTCTGTGCACCGAAGCCAGAAGTGGGTTGCTCCCGGTTGGGCCGAACCGATAGTGGTGGCTGTGGGAGGCTCCGCCCACTCACCCAGACGCTTCGTGCACATGCGAACCGGTAGCACAGGGATCTGAAACCCATCTCTGACTGAAGCCATTAAAATCTCTTCTTCTAAAACAAAATATTCTCCCGGAAAGACTTCTATTTGCTCTTCTAAAAAAAGCTTGTCGCAGAACTTCAGACTGTATTCGCAAGAATTTGCTAGACAAGGAATAATGGATGGAAACTGATCCAGGAGAGATTCAACCTGGAAATAAGGAGGAATTTTCTGATAGTGAGAACAATCAACCCATGAAATAGAAGTTGCCCTCCAAAGTTGTAGGAGCTTCATCAATGGAAGCTTTCAAGAAGAGACTGGGCTGCCATTTGTCGGAAATGATGTAGGGTCTCCTGCTTGAGCGGAGGGTTGGACTAGATGACCTACAAGATCCCTTCCAACTCTGTTATTCTGTTAATCTTTCTCATAAAGTACACCTAGGAAGCTACAGAGTTAATTAGCTTTCTGTTGCTAAGCATAGCAGTTGTTAAACGAGAAATGCTTGATTTTAGAAACCTTTTGGCCACTGTTGTTAAGCAAATCACTGCAGTTGTTAAATAAGTAACTGGGCTGTTAACTGAATCCGGCTTCCCCATTGATTTTGCTTGTCAGAAGGTCGCAAAATGGGATCACGTGACCCCAGGACATTTCCACTGACATAAATATGAGTCAATTGCCAATGTCTGAATTTTGCCAATGTGACTGTGGGGATGCTAATAAAATTCAATTACAAGCGAAGAGAGTTAATTAGCTTTCCGTTCCTAAGCAAAGCGGTTTTTAAGTGAGTAGTGCCTGATTTTAGGACCTTTTCAGCCATAGTTGTTAAATGCATCACCCCAATTGTTAAATGAATTATGCAGTTCTTAACCAAATTCAGCTTCCCCAAACTGAGTTTTAAAGATACAGATTAACAGAGTTGGAAGGGACCTTGTTGGTCATCTAGATCAGTGTTTCTCAACCTTGGCAACTTGAAGATGTCTGGACTTCAGCTCCCAGAATTCCCCAGTTGAAGTCCGGACATCTTCAAGTTGCCAAGGTTGAGAAACACTGATCTAGATTAACCTTCTCCCCGCCCAAATAGAAGACCTTACACCATTTCTGACAGAGGACAGCCCAGTCTCCCCTTGAAAGCCTCCAGGGATGAAGCTCCCACAACTTCTGAAGGCAACTTCTATTCCATTGGTTGATTGTTTTCACTGTCAGAAAATTGCTTGCCTAATTCTCCCATGGCCCAATTTCTAACAGGTCATGGCCTGGTAGTGGGGTGCAACCTGGGGGTAGGGACCCCTGGGTTAAGTTGACCAATAACTTAATAATTCAAATTGCAGTGAGTACAGCTTGTCTTCCAAAGTTGTGAATGCGCCAACTCTGGAGGTTTTTAAGAAGAAACTGGACAGCCATTTGTCTGGAATCATATCAGGCCTCCTGCTTGAATGGAGAGTTGGACTAGAAGACCTTGAAAGTCCCTTCCAACTCTGTTATTATGTATTCTGTATCTTTTAGGGAGCTCATCAGAATCTCTGACGGCCTTGTTCTTATACCATCTTGGTCAAATGGTTGTCCAGTCTATTACTTAAAACCTTCCGTGACGCACCCACAACTTCTGAAGGCAACTTCTGTTCCACTGATCGATTGTTCTCACTATCAGGAAATTCCTCCTTAGTTCTAGGTTCTTTCTCTCCTTGTTCAGTTTCCATCCATTGCTTCTTGCCTTGCCTTAGAGAATAATCCCCTCTTTTCTGTGATAGCCCCTCAAGTACTGAAAGACAGTTATAATCTCCCTTCATAATCTTTCTCTTTGATAGGTTAAGATAAAGGTTCCCATCATTTCAAAGCCGACGATCCAGCGCTGTCCGAAGACATCTCCGTGGTCATGTGGCCAGCATGAATAAACGCCGAAGACGCACACAGCGCTGTTTCCTTCCCACCAAAGGTGGTTCCTATTTTTCTACTTGCATTTTTTGCATGCTTTCGAACTTCTAGGTTGGCAGAAGCTGGGACAAGTAATGGGAGCTCACTCCATTACGCAGTGCTAGGGATTTGAACCGCTGAACCACCAACCATTCTGATCGACAAGCTCAGCATCTTAGCCACTGAGCCACCCTAGGTTAGATAGGTTAGATCAGTGATGGCTAACCTTTTTCTAAAGGTGTGCCAAAATTTTGTGCGCATAGCAGTTAGACTTATATACCGCTTCATAGGGCTTTCAGCACTCTCTAAGCGGTTTACAGAGTCAGCATATTGCCCCCAACAACAATCCGGGTCCTCATTTTACCCACCTCGGAAGGATGGAAGGCTGAGTCAACCCTGAGCTGGTGAGATTTGAACAGCCGAACTGTAGAACTGCAGTCAGCTGAAGTAGCCTGCAGTGCTGCATTTAACCACTGTGCCACCTCGGCATGAGCTATTACCCGCGCACGCATGTCCACCCACCTGCACATGCCTGCACCCCCCCTCCCCAGGCTCCAGAGGCTTTCCTGAAGCCTGGGGAGGGCGAAAAGCGGCCCAACGGCCGAACCAGAAGTAGGTTCACCATCACGGGATTCAGTGGTGGGTTTCAAAAATTGTTCGAATCTACTCTGTGAGTGTGGCCTCCTTTGTGGGAGTGGCTTGCCACCCATGTGACCGGATATGAAGATGCCGACGACACTTGTCGGAACCACCTTAAATTACCTCACACATAGCACTGGCATGCATAAGAATATGATGTAAATTTGTTTTCTAAAAGGCATCTTTGGTTTGCGTTAAAACAACTTCAACACACGCAATGTTCTGATTGCACCACAAACGCAGTAGTCATCCTTACCTTTCACAGAGGCACTGAGTTTTATAAATATGTGCATGATAGTGTAGAATAATCATATCTAAGGACCAGTGGTGGGTTTCAAAAATTTTTGGAACCTCTTCTGTAGGTGTGGCCTGCTTTCCGGGTCCACTGGTAGAACCTCTTCTAACCGGTTCGGTAGATTTGACGAACCAGTTCTACCGAATAGGTGTGAACTGGTAGGAACCCACCTCTGACGGGATTAGATAGATATAGATTAGATGTACCTAGTTCCCTCATGGCATAATTTAACAACCATCACTTTTGTTGCTCTTGTCGGCACCCTTTCGAGACTCAGCTATAGTCCTCTTTTAGATGGGAGATGCATCTGGGTGTCCTTGGGCCGGTTCCTCCTAGCCCCCAAACAATGCAAAGGTTTGTGACAAGCCAGCTGAAAAACAACCTTCCTGTCACATTAGCATTGATGCCTTGTGAATACACTGCCAACCCACAGACCAGCAACCAAGAGAGCCGCTTAGAAGACGAAGACGACTAAAAAAGCGAACTTGGTCGCTGGTTTTGCGTCCAGGTTCCACCCAAAAGCCACCCCCTGTTGTTCCGAGAAATGTGCCGATACAGATAAATCTTGGATAAAGAAAGTGCAGACAAGGTTAAAATGGCATTCTTGCTAAGCTGCCTGCTTGGCTTATCACATCTTTCCCCCTTGTTAATACTTAGCCACGTCCAAGTTCCTGGGGGCTCTCAGCCAGAACAAAATGGGGGCCAGTTTGAGGCTCAAACTGCTTTCTTCTCCCAATTCTACACCCCAGCAACAGGGTCAGCACATTCTCACTTTGCTACTTCCTAACTTTATTAACCATATTTTCTGAACAGGGTCACAGGGTCAGTGAGCTATGAACCGAAAGACCTTGCAGGAAAATGTTCTTAGGATGGAGATGAGGTGGGTGCAGCAGTGGGTTTCACTTATTTTTACCACTAGTTCTCCACAGGCACACTTGCTTTGCGCATGCACACACCTTCCATGCATGCACTTCGCTTGTGTGCCTTCCGCCCATGGGCCCAACGTGGCTAAATAGGACAGCATTGAGCCGCAATCTCCGCTACGGTTCTCCCAAACCAGTCCAAACCGGCTGAATACCACCTCGGGGGGAGGGGGGCAGAGTGTCTAATGGTCCACTGATCTGGAGAAGGACCGCTTTAGATCTATCGGAACTTTTGACTTTTGTAAATAAAACGCTAAACTACCTGGACTCTCCAATGTTCCAGAGCAGTGATGGGGAACCTTTTCGGCACAGAATGCCCAATCTGGAACATCCGTGCATGCGTGTGCATAAATGTGCTGGAGCACCAGAAACCCAAAAACTAGCTGGCCATCATGTGCATGCCTGTTTTTTGGCCATTTTTCAGGCTGTTTTTCTGCTGTTTTGGGGCCAAAAACAGCGCCGAAAACGCCCTGAAAAATGGTCTGTTTTTTAGCCATTTTTCAGGCCATTTTCAGCGCTCCACTGCCTGCAAAGACCAGCTGGGTGGCACGTATGTGCGTGCCAGAAGCCAGAAGAGCAGCTGGCGATGGCATGCTTGCCCTCAGAGAGGGCTCTATGAGCCACTTCTGGCACGCATGCCATAGGTTTTCCATCATGGTTGTAGAGGAAATCAAATGTAAGCCACACACCTTGGGAAGCAGGAAGCGCCTAACAATATACACTTTTGAGCTTTTCAGGAACACAGCAGCCAGCCACAAAGACTACTAAATTTGTAACCGCTCTCACCCCCCACCCTGTTCCCTTTCTCTCACCTTGCGTAACCTTTCACCTTTATTTTAAAGGAAAGTATTCCATTTAAAAAATGCACTTTTTTTCTCCTGTAGAGAGCTAAAGAAATAAACACATGCTTAATTCTACACCTTTCTTCTAAAATTTAAGGCCACGCATTAACTATTTGGAAGAGGGCAGAATAGTGGTTGCTGAACTGTTGTGGGTTTTTTATGATTATTTAGATTTTTTTTTAAATTGGAAAGATAAAATCTAACAAAAAGTAATAATTAAGATGGGGAAAAGGGGAAAGAGGGAGAGAGAAAAAAGGGAAAGAAGGAAGGATGGAATGAAGGAAAAAAGGAAGGAAGGAAGGAAGGAAGAAAGAAAGAAAGAAAGAAAGAAAGAAGAAAGAAGAAAAAAAGGCCAAAAGCGCTGAAAAATAAGTAAAGAAAAAAATTATTTCTGATTTTTGACTTCCACTCTAACAGATAGAAATTTAGCAAAAAGAAATTTTCTGACAGGGAGAACAATTAATCAGTGGAACTGCTTGCCTCCAGAGATTGTGGGTGCTTTATCACTGGAGGCATTTAAGAAGAGATTGGACAATCACTTATCTAGAATGGTATACTATGGGGTCTCCTGCTTGAGCAAGAGGTTGGACTAGAAGACCTTTAAAGTCCCTTCCAATTCTGTTAGTCTATATTTTCTTTTGATAACAGTTGTAAGTACAAATTCAGATAAATCCATTTCTCTAGGGTCTTTTAGATTACAATTTAAGTTTGATTTTTTTTCATTACCTGCTATCTTTTTACCCCCGTTTCACGCAGAAAGTCCAAAAGAACTTTCCAATCAGCCTAAAAATTCATATTTTTTCTCCAATCTAAGCTGTCCGTTTTTCCCTCTCTGCCAGCTCCATTGTCTTCACCATTGTGGGTTGTAGATCAGTTGCTGAAGCCATCTTGATGGCCATTAAAACAGCAAGATCAACTATTAAAGTCTTTTTAAAAACTGCCCGATGATGCAATGGTGAAAAAAGGAGGCCAACCCATCAGAGCTCCCCGCTCATCATTATCCTGGAACTGTCTTTCATGCTAATAGGGTCATTAATGTATGTATAATATAATATACAAAGAGCCTCCCATGCTAATCCTGGTGTGAATGAGATTCTTAGGAAGTAGAGACACGGTGGGTGGTCAGGACACAGCAAGCAATGCTGCAGAGAGAGGCTGTCAAACCACGCACCCAATAATACTCTCCCAGGCTTCTCCTAAATGACACTTAACTAATCCAGAAGAGGAATTGGGCATGGCTTCCTTCACCGCATTCTGCCTGATGAAAAGACCTTTTAATAATGCTCCAGTCAACTCCATTGTGGGGCAACTGAAGAAGGATAATTGGAGTCTACATGATCGGCGATTATGTCATGCCCAATTCAGCCACCCAGGTCCATGCATTCAGGAGATACAGTGAGAAATTTCAGCCGAAACAATCTTAGCCTTGGAAATAATGAGAAACAATCTGGGTGCCTCTGAATTCGTCAAGAGGACTCAGAAAGAAAAGCATTTCAGGTCTTCCATTTTCAGAAAAGCCCAATTTCGGAAAGCATTTATCATTTCCTGTATCTCAGCTTGCCACCTACGGGATTGTTCAATGAGTCGAAAATTCTTAGGTTTAGCATTCAAAAAGTGAGCTGTCCTAAATCAAAAGCTTGCAACTAGTAAAAAGTTTGCAACTTGGTACTTTGCGACAACCTAAGCATAGTGCACAAAATTGTCTGCTACAACATCCTACCTGTCAACGACTTCTTCAGCTTCAACCAACCTTAAACTGTCTATCATGGACCTCACCCCATTCCTAAGAGGTCTGTAAAAGGGACGTGCATAAGCGCACCAGCATGCCTACCATCCCTGTCCTACTGTCCCCATTTATTTGTACCTCTTTCCTTTGCTCATGTCCATGTTCATACTTATACCTGCTACCTTGTACATCTCTCTTTGACAAACTAATAAATAAAACAAAATAAAAAAATACTAATCCTTTGGTGCTCTTAGCCTAATTTTAAAAGTCCTTGGTGGTTAGCTAATTTACACGAGTGATTCTTCAGAGGACTAATAAAGGTATCGGAGGAATCCCTGCGGGATTTTACTCCGCTAGTCGTTGTAAGGAGACAGTTCTGCTATCTATGCCATTGCTGTCCAAAGTCATTTCCACAGTCATGTGGCCAGCATGACATCACGGAGTGCTGTTACATTCCCACCAAAGTGCTACCTCTTTATCTACTTGTATTTGCATGCTTTTGAACTGCTAGGTTGACAGGAGCTGGGATGAGGATGGGAGCTCACCCCCGTCTTGTGATACTGGGTCTGAAACCCGGGCTGCTGGCTTTCCAGCCAATTAGCCCAGCCTCTTAACTGCTGAGCCACCATGCCACCTTAGTAAAGGTAATCCTGCTGACAAATAAAAAGATTGCATATATATATATAGATCGACAAGCTCAGCATCTTAGCCACTGAGCCATCGCGTATATATACACTATATTGCCAAAAGTATTCGCTCACCCATCCAAATAATCAGAATCAAGTGTTTCAATCACTTCCATGGCCACAAGTGTATAAAATCAAGTACCTAGGCATGCAGACTGTTTTTACAAACATTTGTGAAAGAATGGATCCCTCTCAGGAGCTCAGTGAATCCCAGCGTGGAACTGTGATAGGATGCCACCTGTACAACAAATCCAGTCGTGAAATGTCCTCGCTCCTAAATATTCCACAGTCAATTGTCAGCTGTATTATAAGAACGTGGAAGTGTTTGGGAAGGACAGCAACTCAGCCACGAAGTGGTATGTCACATATACCCGTCCAACATGTGTGACCTCACAAATGCGCTTCTGGAAGAATGGTCAAAAATCCGCATAAACTCCTGAACCTTGTGGACAGCCTTCCCAGAAGAGTTGAAGCTGTTATAGCTGCAAAGGGTGGACCGACGTCATATTGAACACTATGGATTAGGAATGGGAAGTCACTTACAGTAAGTTCATATGTGAGTAAAGGCAGGTGAGCGAATACTTTTGGCAATATAGTGTATATATGCAAGTAGAAAAATGGGAAATATCTTTAGTGGGAAGGTAACAGTGTTCCGTGCACCGGAATTTAGTCATGCCGGCCACATGACCACGGAGATGTCTTCAGATATTGCTGGCTCTTTGGCTTAGAAATTGAGATGAGCACCGGCCCCTAGAGTGGGGAACGACTAGCACGCATATGTGAGGGGAACCTTTACCTTTTCCTTATATGTAGGTTTACTTTATGCCAAAGGCTTTGTAGCTAAAAGCGTTGGACTGCAACAATAAGAAGGAAGATCTAAGGCTGTCCATATATGTAATGGTAGGTGACAATGATCTTGGAAGACAGGAGAAAGACTTGCAGATTAGATTAGACAAGAGGCATTTTAGCCTTCAGAAGTAATGAGGGTGGGCAAAGGTACCTAGCTTCTTGATTTGTAAAGCTGAGGGGGGAGAAATGTACTTTCAGATTTGAAAGATCTCCATGAACTGGAGGCTAAAACATATCAAGAACACTTGCAGGAATTGAGTATGTCTAGTTTAATGAAAAGAAGGACTAGGGGAGACATGATAGCAGTCTTCCAATATCTCAGGGGCTGCCACAAAGAAGAGGGAGTCAAGCTATTCTCCAAAGCACTTGAGGCAGGACAAGAAGCAATGGGTGGAAACTAATCAATGAAAGAAGCAACCTAGAACTAAGGAGAAGTTTCCTGACAGGGAGAACCATGAATCAGTGGAACAGCTTGCCTCCAGAGTGGGTGCTCTAGCACTGCAGTTTTAAAGAAGAGAGTGGACAATTTGTCTGGGATGGCATAGGGTTCCTGCTTGAGAAGGGGATTGGGATTGAAGACCTCCAAGGTTCGTTTCAATGCTGTTATTGTGCCCCATTTTAATAACTTTTTGCTTTGGTTATTAAGTGACCCCCCACCCTTGGGTTAAGTGTAAAAAGAGAAACCTAAAAGTAGAGAAAGCTACCAAAAATGATTCCTTTTTCAGCTAGTTACAGCCAGCACTGATATCAAACATTAACTTCTTGGTTTGCTATTCTGCTCTATCTGTAGAAACCAGAATTCTAAATCTAAACTCGACATCAGTGATGGCTAACCTTTTCCAGCCGCAGTGCCCAAAGCGTGTGTGCATGTGAATGCACATGCACATTCATGCCCAAACCCCTACATATAGTGCACATGCCCTCCCCACGCATGTGCCACCCCTGGCCCCTCAGCATGTCCCCCATCCCCCAGCGCATCTTATTTTTGGACAGCAGGGTAGCTCAGTGGTTAAGACACTTATAGTCCAGGTTCAGCACCTGAGCTCCACGCAACGGGGAGAGCTCCCATCCTTCCCTCAGCTCCTGCCAACCTAGTCATTCGAAAGCAAGAAGAGACCTGAAGACCAGCTAGCTGGCAGGAGGCGCAGGTGAATGCCCAGCAGAGCTGAAGTGGGGCGATAGCTCGTGTGCCATCAGAGAGGGCTCTGCGTGCCACCTCTGGCATGCGTGTCACCATCATGGGTCTACATCCTATGGAGCAGATTGGGACTCTTCAATGCCACAGTCCTGTTCCAGCTGATTCTCTCATCCTGTAACCTTACTTACGCCACCACCTAAAGGGGATGATGAGTTCTCTTTTGGATGGAAGCCATGGATGGAAACTAATCAAGGAAAGGAGCAACCTAGAGCTAAGGAGAAATTGCCCAACAGTGAGAACAATTAATCAGTGGAACACCTTGCCTCCAGAAGTTGAGGGTGCTCCATCACTGGAGGTTTTTACCAATAGACTGGACAGCCACTTGTCCAGAATGGCCTGGGGTCTCCTTCTTGAGCACAAAGTTGATGAAAAGACCTCCAAGCTCCCTTCCAACTCTGTTATTCTGGATGAAGACAGCTGATTTCCACCCATACCTAGTCTTCCTGCCCAGGTAGGCAATGAAAAACCTGCCAGAGGTTCCTAGAAGTTGACCCTACAGGCACTAATTATTTGGATAAATAAGACAAGTTGGGGTTTCTGTGGATGATACTTATTTTTTTTAATAAAGAGTTTTATTATTCTTCAATTACAAAAATAAGCATTCAATTTTTCCTTATGCAGTGTGTCGTCTGGTTGCAAGCATCTCTGTGCCACATCATTCCTCTTTTGCCACATCTTTCCCATTCATATTAACATTATTTCCCTAAGTTTAGTACTATAATAATATTGAGCATTTAAACATTATAAAATTATCCATTTTCTTTTGATAACTTCTAGTAATAATATCATATTAACATTAAACATCATTATTCTCATCATATGCATACTAACAGTTTTATCTTATTTCTCTCTCTCCCTCTCCCTCCCTCTCTCTCTCTCTCTCTCTCTCTCAGTGTATTGTCTACTTATTTTTTAGCTTTCTTTATTTCCAAACTTCTTCTTTATTCTCCAACCATTGGTAAAATACTTCCCGAATCATATAATATTCAGTTTGCCCTTTCTTTCTGGATGATACCCTATTGACCTTCTTACTCAAGAAGAAGCTTTCAGCACCTGGACTTGTGGTTTCTAGATTGAAGAGCGGACATTGCAAACTTCCATCTGACCACACCAAACCAAAATCCCCTTCCAGATCTATTAGACTTAAAAGGAATCAACACAGTGAACCTACCGTGAAATTCCATTATGTCAACACGTTCTCCACCAGAGGGAAAAAGAAAATTATTATTTTACCAACAACATTCACAATAATAAAAACAACAACAAAGGCTTCCTTTCTTCTTTGTAGTCGCTGTTGTGTTTCCGGGACTGGAAACAGATGAATACTTGTCCACAAACATCAACATCATTTGCAGTGGTTCGTGGAAGTTTCAAGGTTAACTGAAAGTAATGAATAAAGTCAGAACTGGAAGATGGTGGGTCCTTGATGATTCCATTATTTGTTATGTTAAAAGTAAAGGTAAAGGTTCCCCTTGCACATATGTCCTAGTCGTTCCTGAATCTAGGGGACGATGCTCATCTCTGTTTCAAAGCCAAAGAGCCAGCGCTGTCTGAAGACATCTCCGTGGTCATGTCGCCGGCATGCCTAAATGCCGAAGGAGCCTGGAACACTGTTACCTTCCCACCAAAGGTGGTCCCTATTTTTCTACTTGTGTTTTTTATGTGCTTTCGAACTGCTAGGTTGGCAGAAGCTGGGACAAGTAACGGGAACTCACTCCGTTATGCGGTACTAGGGATTCAAACCGCTGAACTGCCGACCTTTTTGATCAACAAGCTCAGCATCTTAGCCACTGAGCCACAGCGTCCCTATTTGTTACCTTAGGAAACTATAAAACTTGAGATGGGCAGCATATACATTTAATAAAATAGAATAAACAAATATCCTGTTGTTACCACCACAATCCTGCCATTTATGGTTGCTCTTCAATTAAGCCTCCCCTATTAAAATCTTTCTTGTATTTTTAGTTGGTTAGAAAGATCCCATCTTTTGACCCAGCTTTTTCCATTAGAGCAGGAGTGTCAAACTCAAGGCCCGGGGGGCCGGATATGGCCATCTGGGTGCTCAGATCTGGTCTGCGGGGCCGCCCTGGAAACAGTGAAGAACCAGTCCGCGGTGCCTCCGCCAGCAAAAACGGAGCTGGTGAGGGCTGCAGGTGGCTCTCCGAAGCACTGTTTTCTCTGGCAGAGAGTTGCAGGAATATGTCGCTGCTAAAAATGGAGCTCGGGAGCCAGTTTTCACTGGCAGAACACTTGGGCCACCACAGACGCCTCCGACACGAGTGATGAGCCATGCCCACCCTGGCCATGCCCACTCCGGCCCCCCGAGGTCAAACACAACCCTGATGCAGCCCTCAATAAAATTGAGTTTGACACCCCTGCATTAGAGCCATGCTTCTCATCTTAAGGATGGGTGGACTTCAGCTCCCAGAGTTCCCCAAGCTATTGAGGTCCACCCATCTTGAAACTGCTGAGGTTGAGAAACACAGCATTAAAGACTAAGAGCAAGTAGGGTTGATCTGCAAGCTAGAATCTTTTAATGTCGTAATTCTGACAGGAGTATACATTTTTGTGTAAAAATATGTGATGATTAATATGCTAGATTGCAACAATGGAAGTCTGGATACCAAACCCCCTTTTGCTGTGATGTACAGAATAGTTTATTAGATGGTAAGTCCATCCTTTCATGAAGCTACATTGGGCCAAATCAGATGTCAAAGAATAGAATGGAAGAGAAGAGAAGAGAAGAGAAGAGAAGAGAAGAGAAGAGAAGAGAAGAGAAGAGAAGATAGGAAGAGAAGAGAAGAGAAGAGAAGATAGGAATAGAAGAGAATTCTTTATTGGCCAAGTTTGATTGGACACACAAGGAATTTGCCTTTGGTGCATATGGTCTCAGTGTAAATAAAAGGAAAGAAAAAATACATTCATCAAGAATCATAAGATACACCACTTAGTGATTGTCATAGGTTACTAAATAAGCAATCAAATCATACTAGGAAATGAACAGAACAATATAAATCGTAAAAATAAAAGCAACATGGTTATAGTCATAAGTGGGAGGAGATACGTAATAGGAAGGATGAAAAGAATTATAGTAACACAGCCTTAATAAATAGTTTGACAGATAGTAAATAGTTTGACAGAAAGAAGAATCCCGGCAAGCATCTTTTGGTTAAACTACTTTTTTTCAACTTTCAGCCATAATGCTAAACCAATAATAAATTGACGTCATTAAGGCTTATTCCAGAAATCCAGAGGCATTTTACAGGTCCCAAAAATACTTGGTATGCAACTTGAGAGATCCTTCAAATTATGCAATCCGTATTTTGGTGGTTTTTAAACAAACCAAAAGAAGAAAAAGACATTCTACTTTCTATAATTCACAGCTGTGTTTTTCAAAGTTGGCAACTTTAAGATGGGTGGACTTCAACTCCCAGAATTCCCCTGCCAGCATGATAGATAGCCAGCATGCTGCTGGGAATTCTGGGAGTTGAAGTCCATCCATCTGACAGTTGCCAAGGATGAAAAACATTGAGGTATAGCAATCCATAACTCTTACAATCTTTGAATTGGAGATATATCCACAAATGTGTGCCTGTTTTTCTCATTTTTATCTTTCTGGAATTATATTTAGGCTTCTGTCTTCATACTAAAGATTGTGACCTACAAGTACACATAGAAAAAAATATACCATACCCAAGAATGCTCCCCATACTTCTATCATAACAGTTTTCATTAAGGAAAAGTGGTATGACGATATTAATATAATTTCAATATGTTAAAAGATTTCTGTAGGTCTTGCCCGATTAAAAACAAATTCATTTTGAGAACCAAAATCAAAGCTGAAAAACGAAGCAGTGGAGAAATCTAAACATATTTTTCAGATGTTTGTTTGTAAAATTTGTGTGTGGGTGAGGGTGGGTGGTTTTGTAGGCTTTAAGAAAACGAACAGAACATGAAGATTTTATTTCAGCATTATGTTGAGTGCAAAAAAAACCCCATTCAATTCCTTAGACAAAACTTAACATTTGAAAGTGCAAATTATAAAACAAATTAAATTTGGAATGAGAAATAGTGAGTTTACATATAGCACTAAGCCATGATTTACTGTTATGGGGCAAGCACAAAGGTTACTGGGTTAACTCTTTGATCTTGTGCAAATGAGAGAAAATTAAAACATAGAATTGGATTAGAAGGGATGTTGGAGGTCTTCTAGTCCAGTGTTTCTCAACCTTAGCAACTTGAAGATGTCCGGACTTCAACTCCCAGAATTCCCCAGCCAGCATTCGCTGGCTGGGGAATTCTGGGAGTTGAAGTCCGGACATCTTCAAGTTGCCAAGGTTGAGAAACACTGTTCTAGTCCAACCCCACTTGGGACGAATGGCTGTCCAGTCTCTTCTTAATAGCCTCTAGTGTTGGAGCACCTACAACTTCTGGGTGCTGCATACTTTCTGGATGGGACTTAGAGGAAAGTGGCAACTCACAGCTGCTAAATTGCACTCTCCAAGCAAGAGCAGCAGCGGAGAGAAGCAACTGCTGACCTGGAGACCACATGGAGCGTCTCCACAAACGACCTCAGCAAGGGACGGCTGCAAGATCTCCACTGCAGTGCTTTAGGCAAGAACCACTGTCTGGTAGTTTGAGGCCAGCGGGGTGGCATGTGGGTAGAGGACTGAGGCAAGGCTGGAGCCGGGAAATGGCGCATTCTCTGACTCGGCCGTGGCAAGCAGCAAGTAGGCGGCGGCAGCGGGCCAAGACTAGAGATGGGGAATGGCGTGTCCCTGGGTCCCAACCCAAGGGGAAGGGCGAGCGAGCGGCATGCTTACCTTTGGTGAGGAGAGCAGGTGAGGCACAGAGATTAGCCAGATGGTCTGGACCGTGTGGCGAAGGGAAGATAATATATAGGGTGGGGAGGGGTGGGTGGGCGGGGTGAGCTAGTGGTTGATTTAATCAGTTTTTGCTAAACTGCGCCATTCGGAGAAACCAGTTAAATGACAAGCGGTTAAATAACAACCTGTTCAGCCGAACCAATCCGAACCGACTGAATCCCACTCCTGGCTACTTTCAATTGTAGCATATTTGTTCCTTCCCTTCTGCTCCCTGGTCGTTGTCCTCTTTTCATTTGTGCTGATAGACTGGCCGGACACCAAAAGTGGATGAACTTAGGATGAAATGTAGATTTAATGTACACTGAAATATAATTGAAATTTAATAGGTAGAACTATAACCTTACTCGTTTGTTTATTTCTGTCAAGTTGGAAATAAACACATGGTGCTGAATGTCGAGTAGTAGACAATCCTGATGCTAGGAAAAGTCAGGACAAATTAGGAGGATGAACCTGTAATGGATACTCTTTTCGGAGGATTATACAGCATCTGTTGTATCTTTGGGAGGGGAGGTGTTTTTAAATGGCTCGCCTGATTTGACATATGAAGGCCTATTAAGTTTATACTGTCAACCTGGTGTCAAAGGCAGTCACCGTTAATCAAATTTAGCTCCGTCAGCTCCAAATGATATTCAAGAATCCCCAACCCTTTGGAGCTAGTGGTATATGGCATTATGGGCCTCTGAAGCCATTTTAACTTCTTTCTCTGCTGCAGAAAGGACGTTAAAAGTAGAGGGGAGTCCTCGACTTATGACCACAATTGAGCTCAAAATTTCATGTCGCCAAGTAAGAAGTTTCTTCAATGAATTTTGCCCCATTTTTAGGTGAATCACTGCACATGTTAAATGATTAACACGGTCGTTAAGTGGATCTGGTTCCCCCATTGACTGTGCTTGTCAGAAGGTCGCAAAAGGTGCTCATGTGACCCCAGGACCCTGCAACCGTCATAAACGTAAGTCAGTTGTCAAGCATCCAAATGTGAATTCCGTGACCCTGGGGAGGCTGCAATGGTCATAAGAGGGAAATATGGTCATACATCACTTTTTCCAGTGCCGTTGTCACTTCAAAAGGTCACTAAGTGAAATGTTGTAAGTTGAGGACTACCTGTGCTTCTCAGACTGAAAGAGGCCTTAAGGGAGAGTCTCGCAAAGTTCTCCTTAGGATCTACGACAGTGATGGCTAATTTTTTTGTCGTCGCGTGCTGACACCCCCCCCGCGCATGCACACGTGACCCCCACACATGCATGTAGGCTCCCCCCTGCACCCCCGTGTCTCCCCCTGCGTTCCCCTGGCACCCCCACGCATGCGCTCTTCCCCCCTCCCCCGTTTTGGCTTCCAAGTGGTTGCAGGAGGCTTCCCAGGCCATTTTGAGCTTAGAAGGCCTCCTGCACCAACCTTAGAAGCCAAAATGGGGTGCAGGGGCACTGCGCGAGGCCCCCAATGCAATGTGAGTGCCCCCCCTGCATGCTCCCTGCACCTCCACGCATGCACACATGTGACTCCCACATGCTCTCACCCCACGTATGCATGGCAGAGACCCGAAAACCAGCTGGCCAACTCAACTTCCAGACTCTAGTGCCGGGATGGCAAACCTATGGCACCTGTGCCACAGGTGGCACACAGAGCCCTTTCTGCGGACACGCAAGCCATAACCCCAGCTCAGCTCCACCATGCTGGCCAGCTGGGTTTTGGATCTCTGCCACACATGTGCAGCGGGTCATGGTGCATGCAGGAGACGAGTGCATATGTGCAGGGTGGGCCACACATGGGGGGTTGCATGCCCACGCATGGGTGTCCATGTGGGGGGCATGCGTCCGTGCACACATGCATGGGGCACATGCACAGGGCAGGGGGAGCGCACACATGCATGGGGGCATGTGGGGGGGAAGGGCACACATGGGGGGGTCACACACACATTGCATTATGGGTGAGTGCGCACATGCAACGACCAAAAATTTAGCCATCACTGCTCTAGTACAATGCTTCTCAATCTTGGCAACTATAAAATGAGCGGACCGAGATGTGTGTTTGATGTAAAGGGAAGACAGTTCTAGCTGTCAGTTCTGCCAGTTCTAGCCTCTTCTATAGAGGAGGTTCCACAAATCTTCAGTGCCTTTAGAACCGGTTCCAGTCCCTCCCCCCGCCCATCCACACATCATCAAGATGAAAAGCGAGAGGAGGAATTCTGGGAGTTGAAGTCCACAAGTCTTAAAACTGTCAAGTTTGAACACTCCTGGGTTTTTTTCCTAAAGGGTTAGGGGTGCAAGGGTCTTGTAACTTGACAGCTTTAAGACTTGCACACTTCAATGCCAGAAGCAAGAGCGTTGTTAAGTGAGTTTCACCACATTTTACAAGTTGGCTATGCCCACCCAGTCACATGGCTAGTAAGCCACTCCCACCCAGTCACATGGCTGGCAAGCCACTCCCACCCAGTCACATGGCTGGCAAGCCACTCCCACCTGGCCACATGGTTGGCAAGCCACTCCCACAAAGCAGGCCACACCTACAGAAGAGGTTCTAAAAAAATTTGAAACCTACCAGTGGAATACAACCATGTGTCATTCGATAATGCAAACTATGCCTTAGTGCAAAGTTGAAGCTCGATCATTAAATATGAAGTCACAGTGGAATTTGGTTGGTTTTGTATGAATGTAGTATGAGTGTAAACCATGGAGGATGGCTCCTGGAGGGAACAAAACTAAGTGATTACAGATTAACAGAGTTGGAGGAGATCTTGTAAGGTCATCTAGTCCAACCCCCCACCCAAGCAGGAGACCATACCCCATTTCTGAAAGATAGCAGAAAGTGTGCTTTATCCTGGCTTACTGCAATGTGTGAACAGGAGTAAGGTGGGGGGGGGGGAAGGACAAGAAGAAAAAAGGAGGAGAAGAAGAGGAGGGGGAGGAGGGGGAGAAGAAGAAGGGAGAGAAGGAGAAGGGGAGGAGGAGAAGAAGAAGAAGAAATAATTTAGAGGGTATCATACTAAAGAAAGCTGCTTTGACTATAACCTATATAATATATTCCTCTTATTATCTGTGACTGAGGAGAATTGAGGCACTGCAAAGTGAGAAATCTTGCCCAGGAGCGCAGAGGACGGTGAGGAAACTGTGGCAGAGGTGAGATCAAAATTCTGCCCTGCTCTCACACCCACTCACAGCATCCAGGCCTATGGTGGAAGGCTTCCTTAATCTGCCACCCACATTCTGAATTTAGGGATGGGCAGGGAGAGGCCATCACTTGTCTTTCAGGCTACATAACATGTAGCCTGCAGTAAGAGTCAGCTGCCAAGCGTCCGAATGTTGGTCACATGACCATGGGGATGCTGCAATGGTCATAAATGTGAAAACAGGTCCTAAGTCGCTTTTTTTCACTGCCGTTGCAAGAATCAAGCTATCACTAAAGGAATGGTTGTAAGTCAAGGACGACTGTTTTGACCTGGGCTTCCCAACAGCATGAAACAAACTCCTGGTCCTGACAAAAATTCCTTTTATTAATTTCCTATGAATTCTGCTCATTCCCATCTAGCAAAGTCTTTCAAGGGAGGATTTACAGTCACAGACCTTATCTGGCCTGGAGAGCTGCCAAGGGCGATATCTGCAAAACTTGGCAAGGAGTCTCGGAGAGTCACGAACCAATTAAGTGAACTAATTGTCTCCTGCAAACTCCACTCCCCTTTCACTCCTCTTTTATTTCCTCTGGGAGGGGCCATTCATCATCCACCTGTGGTCTTACTCCCATGTCGACCCTTGTTCCTTAGCTATTCCCTTCGTCTGGCAACTCTGCGCATGCGCACACTGGGAACAGGCTCCAGCTGTTCTTCTGCCTCACTGATGTCTGACTCTAAAGGCAGCTGATAGCTGGCATACAGCCCTAGCCTCCTCTCTGCCTCCGACAGAGCTATACAGCTTTATAGTGCTTTACAGCCCTCTCTAAGCAATTTACAGAGTCAGCCTCTTGCCCCCAACAATTTGGGTCCTCATTTTACCCACCCCGGAAGGATGGAAGGCTGAGTCAACCTGGAGCCAGGTGAGATTCGAACTGCCAAATTGCAGGTAGCCAGCAGCCAGCAGAAGTAGCCTGCAGTACTGCACTCTAACCACTGCACCACCACGACTCCAGAAGTCCTGCTTTGGGTCACTGGTTTCACAATGGATACCAGATTTCATTGCCAATTGCCCATCCTTAGGCAAGAACACAGGAGGGTGTGTGTGTGTGTGTATGTGTGTATATATATATATATATATATATATATATATATATATATGTGTGTGTGTGTGTGTGTGTGTGTGTGTGTGTGTGTGTGTGTGTGTGTTTTTATTTGTGCTGATAAAAATATATATATATACTTAAAGTCACAACCCCTGGTATGCCCAAGTATACCTTTATTTATTTATCAGCATAAATATCACACACACACACACACACACACACACACACACACACACACACACATATATATATATATATATATATATATATATATGGAAAGGGTTAAAAAGAGAGACATTGGAAGGAGCAAAGGGTAGCCAATTATCCCATTAAAATCTGACCACCCAGGACTGCTTTGAGCATGATGACCCGGATCCTTTTTAATAAGGGACACCAAGTTCTTTCCTTAACCCAGGGTGGCTTGTAGATCAGCAGACGGAAGGTTCAGACTTTGTGAGAGCAGAGACTGAGGGGGAGAGAGGGATACAAACAAAACAAAACGAAAAATCCAGGCCACCTACTACAGCTTCCCTTCTTCTGCGCGACTCGTTTCTTCTGCAGTGCTCAAGCATAAATAAACTTGTTTACCGCCCTCCGAATGTTAATGATAATGAAACCCTGGTAATTTGGCCACAAGGACACGTAATTGGTGTGCTGCTAAACAAGGAGGAGGAAGAGAAAAGAGAGAAAGTAGCTATGGTTTGTAGATTCCCATAAATAACCCTTTGCAAAGCTTGCTATTGTGACCGCACAGCTTTGTTCCTTCAACTCTTTTCCGTGCGATAAATCAGCTTTCTCCAACCTCCTATTCTTTGATCTCTTGGATTCGGGTTTCACCCTTCCCAATCCAGCTCTTCTCTGCCAGTTACCTCCAAAGTTTCATTCTTGGGCCCTAAAATTCAGTCTCTTTCAAACTGTCCTACAATTCGGATGCAGCAAAGAGGATGACAGAATCTCTTATTTATTGTATCATAAAAGGTAAAGATTCCCCTTGCACATATGTGCTAGTCGTTCCCAACTCTAGGGGGCGGTGCTCATCTCCCTTTCAAAGCTGAAGAGCCAGCGCTGTCCGAAGATGTCTCCATGGTCATGTGGCCAGCATGACTCAACACCAAAGGCGCACGGAGCGCTGTTCCCTTCCCACCAAAGGTGGTTCCTATTTTTCTACTTGCAGTTTTACGTGCTTTCGAACTGCTAGGTTGGCAGAAGCTGGGACAAGTAACCGGAGCTCACTTCATTATGCGGTGCTAGGGAGTCGAACTGCTGAACTGCCGACCTTTCTGATCGACAAGCTCAGCGTCATAGCCACTGAGCCACCCTTTTTTGTATCATAGTTGGGAGCAATTTATAATTTCAATAATCAAGAATGTGTGAAGTTCTAGCCTTGGTAAGACCACCCTTGGAATACTGCTGTTGGAAGAAATGTCCATCTGGGTTCAGTTCCAAGTTGGGGAAAAAGACCCTGGAAACATGGAGGCTCCTGGGTGGACAGGATCACATGCCTTGGAGGTCCTGTGGGAAAAAGGGAAGAGATTCTGAGAGTCCCCTGGTTTTATGCCTTCTCTGGGCTTTTGAATTTGAGCTTGTATTCTGATTGGTTGTCAGACTCCCATGGGGTCATGCGGGGGTAGCTTTGTAGGCTGTGTTTTGAGTCCCAAGTTTGGTTGAGCCTTGCTGGGTGATGACGTAATGAAGAGGTTTTGGGCAATTCCTCCTGTGGCTCTGCCTGAAGGAGGTAGGTCTTTGTTATGTAGACTAGACTGGCCCAGGTCTTAATGGGCCATTGACAAAGGGGCAGGGGATGAGTTTCTGCCTCCTTTTTAGGGGAAATATTCTGCCTTTTTAATATTTCCTAAATATCTCATTTTCCTATGAGAGGGGTGGATGCTAACTTCCTACACTACATCCAGTTTTGGTCACCATGATAGGAAAAAAGATGTTGAAACTCTGAAAGAATGCAGAGAAGAGCAACCAAGGGGGCTGGGGGCTAAAATATACAAAGGTATGTTTTATGTTGCAGGAATAGGGTATGGCTAGTCTAGGGAAAAGAAGGACCAAGAGTGAGATGGTAGCAGAGTTCCAATATTTGAACGGCTCCTACTATTTTTCAAAGCACCAAAAGGCAAGAGAAGAAACGATGGATGGAAACTAAACAAGAAGGGAAGCAACCTAGAAATAAGGAGAAATTTCCTAACAGTGAGAGCAATCAATGGATGGAATAGCTTACCTTCAGAGATTGCGGGTGCTCTATCACTGGAGGCTTTCAAAAAGGTACTGGACAACAATTTATCAGAAATGGTATATGGTCTCCTGCTTGAGCAGGGGGTTGGACTAGAAGATCTCCAAGGTCCCTTCTAACTCTATTATTATTCTATTCTAATATTGAGTCATAGGAGCTATGAAGCTAAGCTATGACAGGCTATTACGTAAATCATATCAGAGGAAAGATTTAATCCCCCCCCCCCTTGCTGTGATCCTGACCTTGGACTCTTCAGCAGGCTTTGTCATCGTGTCCTGATTTGAATTCTCCAGACACTTTCCGTATCTTCAACTTGCGTAATCAGACAAGGAACATTTTCACCCAAGGAGGTGAAGCCAACCAGATCACACGCCATGGCTCAGTCAGAATACAGAATAAAGTAGAACATAGAATAGCAGGGTGGGAAAGGACTTTAGAGGTCTTCTAATCCAACTCCCTGCAGAAAACCTTATACTTATGGCCGCCGACCCATGCTCTAAAGCACTATGAAGCCATATAAAAGCCTAAATTCTATTGCAGGGGTGTCCAACTCAAGCCCTATGGCGGGGGGAGGGATGTTCAAGATTAGTTACTACCGTTTTGGTGGGTGTGGCTAGATGAGGGGAGCAAGTGACTGAGTGGGCGTGGCCAACTTGACATCACTCACGCACACTCAGTCACATGACCCCCTCACCAAGCCATTCCCACCAAAACGGTGGCAAAAAGTTGTGACTGGAGGGGGGGGGGTCTCCAGCCTCGCCAGAGCTAAGGGAGGGCCTGCAAACTACCCACTAAGAAAAAGCAGTTTTTGTCCTCCCCGGTCCCCAGGAACATTCTGCAGGCTTCAGCAGGGCTGGGGGAAGGCAAAAATGCCTCCGTTTTTGCAAAAGAACGCCCCATTTTTTGCCCATTTTTGACAAAAATGGGGGCATTTTCCCCTTCCCCAAACCCTGCCGAAGCCAGTAGAGTACTTCTGGAGGCTGGGGGAAGGGAAAAACACCTCCTTTTTTGTGAGGGACTGTCTGGGACTGGCATGCGCACACCATTAAAAAATAAGAAAAATACATTTTTTCAATGAAGATTGTTCTGCGCATGTGAAGAATAGAAAATAAAGATGGCGGCACCCTGGATAGAACCAGTAGGGTCACTTATCCAGTTGAGTTACTACATATTCGGCCGAACAAGTCCGAACCGGTAGGAACCCACCTCTGGCCCATGGGCAGGATTTGGCCCACAGGATGTTTAAATTTGGCCCGCGGGGCCACCCTGGAAACAGTGAAGGACCAGTCTGCGGTTTCTCAGTTGCAGGAGGCCATCCCAACCGAAAATGGAGGTCGTGAGGACCAAACATGGCCTCCCAAGCTCCATTTTCGTTAGCAGAGGATTGCAGGAGGCTGTCGCAGCCAAAAATGAAGCTCGGGAGCCCGTTTTCGCTGGCAGAGTGGTCGGGCTACCACAGCCCCCCCCCAACATGAGTGACTTCAAGCTGGCCCTGCCCACCTTGTCCATCCCCCCCCCCCCCGAAGTCAAACACAACCACCGATGTGGCCCTCGATGAAATCGAGTTTGACACCCCTCTTCTGTTGTTATTGCTAAACCTATCAGCAAACAGGTTGGTGCAGATTTCTCCCGAAGGCAAAAGGCACTTTGAGGAGCAGCAGATCAGAAGGAGAAGGAAGCGCTCCTTGGAGAGGGCAATAAATTTGTCTCTGCAAGAGAGAAAAGCGGCAGTTGCTTCTGAGCTACTTCTTCATACATCTTACGAAGTCCCGGGGAGAGGGGGGAGCAAAAAGCAGGGCATACGACTTCAAAGAAAGCATCTCTTGGCCGTTTCAACCGTCCAGTGCGAAGGGCCAGCTGGCCTCAGAATTGTTTTGACTGGTTAGCCCAGCACGTTCCAGGAGTGTGCAAAAACATGTAGCTTATAATATGGGAGTAACTTGTCAGCCTGTGGTGTAATTCAGCAAAAAGAACAAAGATTTATGGACTTGAGACT
Source organism: Thamnophis sirtalis (assembly GCF_051295495.1). Classification (NCBI taxonomy): domain Eukaryota; kingdom Metazoa; phylum Chordata; class Lepidosauria; order Squamata; family Natricidae; genus Thamnophis; species Thamnophis sirtalis. Next base: position 20,507,999 of record NW_028261382.1, read on the forward strand.
GCCCGAGTAGATGGGGGGAAAATCACTCTAGTGCAGTGTTTCTCAACCTTGGCAACTTGAAGACGTCTGGACTTCAACTCCCAGAATTCCCCAGCCAGCATTCGCTGGCTGGGGAATTCTGGGAGTTGAAGTCCAGACGTCTTCAAGTTGCCAAGGTTGAGAAACACTGCTCTAGTGGAATGGTTTTTTTTTGGGGGGGGGGGAAATGAACGTTCTCCACCTAAATCAGTGATGGGGTAGACTTATATGCCGCCCTTTTCCCAAAGGACTCAGGGAGGTGTACAACAAAAACAAATATGACAAAAGTTAAAACAGATTAAATAGGAACACCGAGAGTTTTAGACACCGAGTGCCCAAACTGTGCGCCCATGCGCATGCCCAAACTGAAAGGTGCACGCATGTGCATGAACATGTGCATGCACAGACATGTGTGATCATGCACATGCTTGGACATGCGCAAGGTCATGTGTGCATGTGCAGCAGAGACCTGAAGACCAGCTGGCCGGCGGGAAATGGGGCATCCCAACACCGGTAATGCGGCAAGAGGTAAGATGTTTTTCTTTCGTGAGCTTCTCTTTCGGTGTTTGCAGGAAACAGAAGCTCACGAAAGAAACACCATGAAGATCTGGCCTGGGATGATGGCATGCATGCCAGCAGAGAGGGCTCTGCATGCCACCTCTGGCACTCATGCCATAGGTTCACCATCATGGACCTAAATCAGGGATAGGTTCCTGCTAGTTCTAACCTCTTCTATAGAAGAGGTTCCACAAATCTACCATGCCATTTAGAACCGGTTCCAGCTCCCTCCCCTTGCCCATCCGCACCACGCTTCCCCCCCCCCCCGCTGCTCACTATTGGCTGGCTCACTAATCACACCGCCCGCCTCTAAGAGTCCTATCTAAACCTTAAAGTCTTAAAGCTGTCAAGTTTGAACACACCTGGGGGTTTTTCCTAAAGGGTTAGGGGTGCAAGGGTCTTGTAACTTGACAGCTTTAAGACTTGCACACTTCAATTCCAGAGTTTCTGAGCCAACATTTTGGTTGCTAAGCAAGAGCATTGTTAAGTGAGTTTCACCACATTTTACAAGTTGGCCACGCCCACCCAGTCACATGACTGCCAAGCCATTCCCACTTGGTCACATGGCCAGCAAGCCACTCCCATCCGGTCACATGGCCGGCAAGCCACTCCCACAAAGCCGGCCACACCTACAGAAGAGGTTCTAAAAATTTTTGAAACCCACCACTGCCCTAAATCCAACCGAGAAGAATGGCCGTTGGGTGGATACAACTAAACCAGGTCCCCTCACAAAAAAAATTTGTGTGCCAAACCAGCAGGAATGCCAGTAGCAACCCACATACATACATACATATATACATACAAACAGCCAGCCAGCCAGCCTAGGTCAATTCATTTACATAGTAATACTTAAGTTCCTAATTTCTACCTCTATTATCCAACCATCGAAAAAACAAGACCCACGTTTGAAAATATTCTGTGCCTTCTTTTTCTTTTATCTTCAGTGTTAAGCTGTCCATTTCTGCAATCCAGCCCAATATTATTTTGAATTATATCTCCTTCCGCAGGTGTTTCCTCACTTTTCCAATGTTGCGCAAATACAATTCTTGCTGCAGTTGGAACGTGCAATATCAAATATACATGTCCTTTATCATATTTTCCTGGTATTATGCCTAACAAAAATAATTCTACCTGGGGATAGGCTTCCTTCCAAAACATAAAACGGGGGTGAATGCTAAACAGAGCTTTGGCCCTGGTGCTGAGAAAGCTTCCGGGTATGGGATTGTTTTTATCTATCATCAGTTGGGTCGCAAATCAAATCTATTGCTAGACTAGCCACAGTCCAACAGGCATTATTTTAACGGATGGTTTTACAACAATGACTTAGGTGAGGTTGTTTACAGGACGCTTTGCAAACCTCAGTTAGTACAGACTGTGCCTGCTACATTTGAACCAGGATTAAATGCAGGATTTGAACGATGGGATTAACCACTCTTCCGAGCAGAGATTGGAACTGCTGGACATTTCTTTGGAGACTAGAAGTGTTTTTCTCTCTCTCTCTGCTGGGGGGGGGGGGGAACTGCCCACTGTCTAAAGCAGAGGTCTTCAAACTTGGCAACTTTAAGACTTGTGGACTTCAATTCCCAGCTGGCTGGAGAATTTGGGGAGTTGAAGGCCACAGGTCTTAAAGTTGCCAAGTTTGAGGACCCCTGATCTAAAGTCAGTGCTAAGACTGTGGGTGCGACCACCCACTGCTTTCAGAGGCAGTGAAGCTTCTGTGACTGACTCTTTTCCCTCTTTCATTTGTCATATTAATTGTTTTCTGGGCCATTGTAATTACTGTTTAAAAACCATTTTTCCGCCTGCAAACCTCCAGGCATCTATGATTACCCAGGCTCCCTGGAGATTGTAATTTGGGGCTAATTTCCCCTATGATAGGATGGGATTGTGTACAGAGAAGAGCAACAAAATGATAAGGGGTCTGGAAGCTAAACTGGATGAACGACGGACTATAGATTGGATTAGATTAACAGTTGGAAGAGACCTTGCAGGTCATCTAGTCTAACCCCTTGCCCAGGCAGGAGACCTTACACCATTTCTGACAAATGGCAGTCCAATCTCTTCCTGAAAGCCTCAAGTGATGAAGCTCCCACAATTTCTGAAGACAACTTCTGTTTCATGGGTTGATTGCTGTCACTGTCAGAAAAAAAAATCTTATTTCCAGGTTGAATCTCTCCTTGTTCAGTTTCCATCCATTATTCCTTGTCTGGCTTTGGGGTGCTTTGAAAAATAGTTTGAGCCTCTCCTCTCTGTGGAAGCCGCTCAAATATTGGAAGAATGCTATCCTGTCTCTCCTGGTCCTTCTCTTCACTAGACTAGCCATGCCCAATTCCTGTAAGCGTTCTTCGTATGTTTTAGCCTCCCTAATTATCCTGGTTGCTATTCTCTACAGTCTTTCTAGAGTCTCAACATCTTTTTATAGTGTGTTGACCAAAACTGGATCCAGGACTCTAGGTGTGGTCTTACTAAGGCTTTATAGAGTGGTATTAGTATCTCACTTGATCTTGATTGTATCCCACTGTTAATGCAATTTAGGATTGCATTGGCTATTTTGGCTGTCACTGCACACTGCTGACTTGTATTTAATGGGTTATCCATAATATAAAGACTATATCTAGCTTAACAAAGAGGAAAGGTTAGGGGTGACATGATAGCAGTCTTCCAATATCCAAGGGGCTGTCTCAGAGAAGAGGGGGGGGGTGATCTATTTTCCAAAGCAACAGAGGGCAGGACAAGAAGTAACAGATGGAAGATCTGATAAATTTCCCGATGAATCAGTGGAACGGCTTACCTCCAGAAGTTGTAGGTGATCCCTCACTGGAGGCTTTTAAGAAGAGATTGGATAGCCATTTGGCCAGAGTGGCATGAGGTCTTCTGCTTGTGCAGGCGGTTGGGCTAGAAGACCTCCAAGGTCCTTTCCAACTGTGTTATTCTATGTTCTCCTGTATGCTGAGCCATGGTATGAAAAGATTTTCAAGAAGAGTCTGGACAGCCGTTTATCTGGAACGGCATGGGGAAGTGCTGGCGAATCTTTTTGGCACCTAATGCCGAAACCGGAGCATGCACTCCTCTTTGTCCGGGGCTGTGGAGCCTGTTCATTAGTGGGGATGTCCCACCACCCTGATGGGAACCAGGAGGAGTGGGCACGGAGGTGTGAGGACCTCTGAAAGGCCAAGTGGAGCTGGCACATGTGCACCGGCCAGCTGGTCTTCGCACGCAGATGCGTGCCAGAAACTGGAAGATCAGATGGCCACAGCATGCATGTGCTGGAAACCGGAAGATCATCTGCCTGGTGCGCGCATGTGCACCGCGCGGCTGGTCTTCCAGTTTCTGGGGCTTCCATGCAAGCGAAGACCAACTGCCTACGCGCCGGAACCCAAGAGAGCAAAGGGTGATGGTTCGCGTGGCCGGAGGGATGGCTCTGCATGCCACTTCCGGTAAGCATGCCATAGTTTCGCCATCATGGTCTTCTTGAGCAAAGGGTTGAATTAAAAAACCTCCAAAGTACCTTCCAATTCCCTTATTCCATATTTTGTATTCTAGAAGACATGACTACTATGCTACATCAAAGCAGTTTAACGGGGGAAGATAAGTTCAGTAATCTTCACGTTGGTTTTGTTATTCAAGATACTGATTACTTTGAAGAGAAGACTGTGAATCAATCTCCTTGCACCACTCCTGCTTCAATTGTCCGGAATATAAAAAAAATATATCTATAGAGTTTTAGTAGCATAGTATTTATTAGGAGGAGGGTGGGAGATACAATACAGAAATTCCAAGGATTACTCTGCTTTCAAATGAAACTCTTACGTATAGAGAGAGACAGTTTTAAAGTGTCCGTTTCTTGCTATTTTACTTCTACGCAGAAGGTTCAATCTTGAAAAGGAGGGACAGGGACAGTTTTCATCACTTTCTTTGCCCTCCTTGGGTTATTTTCAGAAGGAACGCTCACAGTACAGATGGAAGTTCTCAGGCCTTGGGATCCACCGAATTTAAAAAATGCAAACAAAATGCTTGTTGATTTGGGAAAGAATCTTGGTTAAGGGTGACTTTCTCCCTCAAGCTTGAAAATAATTCAAGGGTAGACTTCCCTCTAGTGGTATTTTAATATTTTAGCTTCAGGGAACTCCTTCCCTATAGACCAAGGATGGCGAACCTTTTCGACACCGAATGCCCAAACTGGAAAGGGTGTGCATGCATGTGCTGGAGCACCAGAACCCAAAGACCAGCTGGCCAGTGCATGCATGCCTGTTTTTTGGCCATTTTGGGGGCTGCTTTCAGGCTGTTTTTCTGCTGATTTGGGGTAAAAACAGCTCAAAAATGGCCTGAAAATGGCTGGGAAAATGGCCTGAAAACGGCCCAAAAAACAGCCTGTTTTTTGGGTATTTTTCGGCACTGTAGCGCCTGCGAAGACCAGCTGGCCAGCGCACATGTGCATGCAAGAAACCATAAGAGCAGCTGGCGATGGTGTGCGTGCCCACCGAGAGGCCTCTGCGTGCCTTAGGTTCACCATCACGGCTATAGACTTTCTCCTGGCAAATCCCTCGGGTTGGGATCTTGGACTTTTCAAATTCGTACCCCAAATGCTTCCACGTGGACCCCTTGAGCTCATTTTCCAATTGCAGCTCAGCCATCAAACAGGTTTTGTGTCTTTTCTTAGAACGGTGATGTAATTCTTGGCCCTCTCGGCATACAAGAGAATGCATTTAAATATATATGAAAAGTAGTACGATGAACGATTGAGGGAACTGGGTATGTCTGGCCTGACAAAGAGAAGGGCTGGGGATGATACGATAGCAGTCTTCTAGTACTTGAGGGTCTAACACGGAGAAGAAGGGGTCAACCTGTTCTTCAAAGCACCTGAAGGCAGGATGGAAGATTATTGGAGAGAAATCAAAGCTAGAAACAAGGAGAAATTCCCTGGCTGCTAGAACAATCAATGAGTGGAACGGCTTCCCTCCAGAAGTTGTGGGTGTAGGATCTCCAACTTGATCAAGATGTTGGACTAGAAGACTTACAACGTTCCTTCCAACCCAATTCTATGTTCTGTGTTCTAGTGGTGCTACCAGAGTTGGCATGATCCCCAGAGAGTTGTCCTCCAGTGTTCCACACACAGACATACTTGAACATTCTCACGCCTTTCACCAAGGTCTCCTGCTCGTTCTCCTCCTTCTCCCAATATCACTCAACACTCAACATGTTGGGGTTTTTTTTCCCTTTAACTTTGGGTAGGCTGCATAACAAGATTGTTATAATTGCACCTCTTACCTTCTCCAAAGGATTTTCAGGGGAGAAGAGGAGGAGGAAGAAGAAGGGGAGAGTATCAGGATTGATGACTTTTGCGTTTTTTAAAAAACACGATGCTGGAATTGGGGCACCCTTAAGCTTTTGGTTCTGGACTTGTTCCAGAGAGTCTGGTCTACGTGGCACCACTGATTAAAATATTGCATATTAAGGCTTCTCTCTTTTTAAAGTGGGAACAGGTTAGATTAAAATTATGTGATTGAGACATACATATATCTAGAATTCTTCACAGGTTTGCCAGAAGCTGTCTGCAAACACAAACACAAACACAAACACACACACACATATATTCTGGAGGATCTAAGACAGCATAGCAATAGCACTTAGACTTATATACCGCTTCATAGTGTTTTACAGCCCTCTCTAAGCAGTTTACAGTCAGCATATTGTTTCCAACCATTTTAGTCTTCATTTTATTGACCTCAGAAGGATGGAAGGCTGAGTCAACCTTGAGTCTGGTGAGATTCAAAGTGCCGAACTGCTGGCAGCCGGCAGTCAGCAGAAATAACCTGAAGGACTGCATTCTAATCACTGTGCCATCACAGTGTTGTGTTCCTCCACCTTAGCAATCCTAAGACTGGTGAACTTCAACTCCCAGAATTCTCCTGGCTTAAAGTTGCTGAGGTTGAGATACACTAAGATTCCAATTCCTTTCTTGCAAATCAGGCTTTGGTGTTGATAGACAGCATATCAGACAAATGGTTATCCAATCTCTTCTTAAAAATTTCCAGTGTTGGAGCATTCACAACTCCTGGAGGCAAGTTGTTCCACTGATGAATTGTTCTAACTGTCAGGAAATTCCTCCTTAGTTCTAGGTTGCTTCTCTTCTTGATCAGAATTTGAATCCATTCTGCCACCATACACTGATGTTGTCCACATGTGGTTTTGCAGCTGGAAACGGTCCTTTATGGGTTTTTAAACAACCTTGATCCTTATAGCTCTCCAGATATTGGAGTCTGAGCTGAGAATGGAGAAGAACACTTGAAAAGACCATAAAAGTTTTCACAATACCTTAAGAAGCTCACATAAAAGACTAATAGCCCCCGGATGCCTTCCTCTAGTGAACCCTATACAGGAATGTGAAATTTTACACACTTGAGTGAAAGATTCCACATGGCAACCGCCAAATGGTTTAAATCTGCTCTCTTCAAAGAAAGAATATTTTAAAGTTTACCTAGCAGACTGTTCATGGCTGGTAGAATTCTCTGCACCTGAAAGAGACTTCCCTCCTTAAATGCTGCAATAGATTTATCTCGAAAATCCTCCTCCTTTTTTTGCAAATCCTGAACTCAAAGTAAAGCTCAGGGAACACTCAGCTGCAGGATTCAGCCAGTTGAATCTTTAAACGTTTAGCATGATCACCAGCATTTGAGGAAAATAACTTGCTTTGCATATCACTTGCTAATGAGGTTAGTATTTTAGATATTTGCTCTTCTGATAGTTTCAATGAATTTTACGGCATGACAAGAGGTAACAGGTAGAAGGTTGTTAAAGAGAGATCCAGCCTAGAAGTAAGGAGACATTTCCTGACAGGGAGAACAATTAATGGGGGGGGGGGAGCCTGTCTGTTGGAGTTGTGGGTGACCATCACTGGAGGTTTTAAAGAAGAGATCAGACAACCATTTGACCAGGATGGTATAAGTCTCCTGTCTTAAGCAGAGGGTTGGATTAGAAGACCTCTGAGGGTGGCTCAGTGGCTAAGATGCTGGGCTTGTTGATCAGAAAGGTCAGCAGTTCAGCAGTTCGAATCCCTCGTGCTGCGTAACAGAGTGACTTTTCCCAGTTTCTGCCAACCTGGCAGTTTGAAAGCATGTAAAAATGCAAGTAGAAAAATAGGAGCCACCTTTGGTGGGAAGGTAAATGCTGAAGGTTGCACCTTCAGCATTTAGTCATACCAGCCACATGACCACAGAGATGTCTTCGGACAGCACTGGCTCTTTGGCTTTGAAACGGAGATGAGCACCGCCCCCTAGAGTCAGGAACGACTAGCACATATGTGCGAGGGGGATCTTTATCTTTTACGAGGTCCCTTCCTGTTTTAGAATTCTATGTTATTTTTTATTCTGTCTGATAGATGAATAAGGAGTATATAAAGACCCAAGGAAATCTGCAAGATAGGGGGAAAATCAAGTTTCATTGCAGCTCTGATAGTGCAATCACAGTTCCACCAGCTTTTTCTGCGGGTCACACCAGAGATGGGCTGCATACACTTTAACAACCGGTTCGCCAAGAATATGACTAAAACATTTTTGAGTTATTTGTTACATCCTTAAAAGTGTGTTTGGAAGGACATATTTTAGAAAAATCTTGCCAAAGTTTTCTGTTAATTAAAATATTTTTGAATTTGGCTACTGCTCCTGGGAAGCTTCCATGTGATTTCTATGCAGTTATTGTAACATCCTTTAATACCAGTTTGTAAATCTGACTTTTTTAAAAACAGATTTTTAACATTCTAAAACAGATTCATCAGAGACTGATAGAAAAGATAATATGCCAACTCATTTTCCATAGGAATGGTATGTACAACCTCCTTTCAAAATACAAATCTAAGTGTGGAATTTTCCACTGTTACAAAATATAAGATACTCAGAAATCAACTTTGCTCATCCTTAACCATTATTTTTCTCCCAGACTGCTGTCACTTAGTCTTCCAGATTGTTATGTAATAATAACAACAATCCGTCTGTTGTGATTGTTGAATAAAATGCTCCATCTAGAGGCACCCTCAGGAATTGCAAGCATCATCTCTCTCTCTCTCTCTCTCTCTCTCTCTCTCTCTCTCTCTCTCTCTCTCTCTCTCTCTCTCTCTCTCTCTCTCCTCTCTCTCTCTCTCTCTCTCTCTCTCACACACACACACACACACACACACACACGGATCCATATTATATAAACATACAGACAAACAGATAGATATAGTTACACAGAGAGACTATTGAAGAAAGGATAATCTAATACAGGGGCTTCCAAACCTGGCAACTTTTAAGATGTGTGGCTGGGGATTTCCGGGAGTTGAAGACCACAAGCCTTAAAGTTGCTAGGTTTGGAGGCTCCTGATCTAATGAATAATTGGGGAAAGCTTGCTCGGAAGGCAGTTCATCATCATTTAACAACCCCATAATCCCTTGCAAAGTGGAGTCTGGGCAACTGAATGGAGCTACCAGAGTGTTTACTGGCTGGATGCCCTTCCTGTCGCAAGTGCGGAGTTTTGTTCAGCAGATACTTGCCTTTACCAAGGATCGAACTCACAGTCTTCTGACTGTGAGGCAAAAGCTCCACCTTCTAGGCCACTCTCTTGCTTGGAAGAAAGCTGGTGTTGGAAAAAGAAAGCCAACTATTTTTTATTTCAATTTATTTGTAGATATTTGTCTATCCCCTACACAACTGGTCTGAGGCAATTAATCTATTTTAGAGCAATGAACACAAGTTAGCAACAATCACCACAAGAGCTCCTGGATGGCCAAGCCAACAACTGTCTGCTAAATGTAGTCTCCCTTAAACAGGGATCTCTTTGTGGATAGATCAGCAGAAAAGCACAGCTGTTTTCTGAAAGGATTATGGAAGGGATGGGGAAACAGGGCCTTTTTATGACGTGTGGACTTCACCTCCCAGAATTTCTGGGAGGTGCTGGCTCAGGAATTCTGGGAGTTGAAGTCCACAGGTTGTAAAGCTCCCATGCTGGCTCAGGAATTCTGGGAGTTGAAGTTCACAAGTCATAAAAGGGCCATGGTTCCCCATCCCTGGATTATGGGATAATGCTTAGTTGGCTTTGGAGTTCAGCTGCTCCAAATATCCTTTGAGCCTATTGATTTATTCCACTGGGGACTGCAAACCCATAGCAAGTTTTTATATAAACCCTCTTTAGAACTTTTCAAATCTCTTTTTCAAATTGTTCAGATGGTAAACGTTGGACTTTTTCCATTAAAAGAACAGCTCGAAATATTATTCTTACGCTCAGTACCTACTGTAGGAAGGTTTTAAAAACCCAGTCTGCTAGAAAAATGAAATATCCTGGGAAATATTGAAAAGGCAGGTTATATTTCCCCCAATAAGAAATGGAGAAACATGTTTTTAGGCAGGAAGCAGACTCACTCTTAATAGCCCCCACCTTTGTCAATGGGCCATTAAAAGGCCTGAGCCAGTCTATTCTACATAACAGAGATCCCCCTTCAGCTCCAGGGTGATGGGATTAAGGCATGATAGTATTAGCCATTTACCCATCTTACCATAGGGCACCTGGGAAGAAGCAATGCTCAACGAAACATGGACTCACAACCTAGAGAGTTGCCCCTGCATGTCCCCAAGGGAGTCTGACAACCAATCAGAATACAAGCTCAAGATCAAAGGCCAGAGAGGGCATAAAACCAGGGACTTCCAGCATCTCACTCCCTTTTCTTCTTCACCCAACATCTGGAAGCCTGAGATCCCCCTTTTCTGTTCAGGAGCTCAAGCCATGTGATCCTGTCCACCATTAAACCATCTTTCCAAGCAGCCTCCATGTTTCCAGTGTCATTTTCCCCACTTGGAACTGAACCCAGACCCAGAAGGACATTTCTTCCAACACTACCATGTTGTCTCGAATGCTTGCTTTAATCATAACAAGAGAAGGCAATTTAACTCTCTGGCCTTGTTGTTAGGGATGCTTTCTATTAAGTGAATCTCTGCAGTTGAACCACACAGGCATTTAAAAAATCTGGCTTCCTCCTTTCAGTTTGCTTGTTGAAAACCAGCTTGGAAGGTCACAAAACAACAACCACAAGCTACAACTGTTATAAACACATGCCAGTTGCCCAGCAGCTGCCCTAGGGATGCTGCAACAGTCATACGTGCAAGGACTGGTTGTAAATCACTTTTTCAAATGCCATTGTAATTTTGAACAGCGACTAAAGAAATACTCATAAACTGTGGATTAGCTGTATGCTGGATCCAGATTGATGAATTTTTTTCTCTGGATCTAGGAGAGAATTTGAGATTACCCATATGGACTATGGAGAAGTGTGTGTGTGTGTGTGTGTGTGTGTGTGTGTACACAGCAAAAACAAATATTTTTTGTGGTTTCTTGCAAACAGCTGGGAGTTGGAAGATTGTACCAAGCTCAAAGCTATTAGTCTTTTACAGACTCATTTTACAGACTCAGGGGTCAACTAAAGCTCATCTTTTAAATCCCTTTGGTTGGCTATTTTTTTAGCTGCTGTGTTAAAGATTGGCTTCAGAACCACGTCTGGTTTTCTTTAATAAGCGGATTCTTCTTTCATCTGTTAAGATAGAAAATTACAAGTCTTATAAGTTTTCCCTCCTGAAATATACAGCAAAGGGGTGATTGCAGTTTATTAATGTAAAGATTTAAATGGAATATTGGCTCAGATGGGCTTGATGGAAAACTTTGAAGTTAATCCTTTCTCCTGGGAAAATCCCTTTGGATTTTCACTTGGTACCCACTTGGATATTGATAAAAAAATGTGAAGATTGGACACTAGAGGGCATCAGATGGCAGTTTGAAAAGAAATGTGTACTGGGAGTGGCCAGGAAGTTTTGTAATTATTTAATTTTAGTATTGGAATTGAATAAAATTGGAACTGACTTACAGATGGATTTTTTTTAAAAATCATCTACAAGAAAAATATGGAAATAATGGACTTACAAATAGAATTGGATCAGCGGTGGTATTCACTTATTTTCCCTACCGGTTTGCAAATGTGAGCATGTGAATATCACTTCTGAATTGGATGAAGATTTTAAAATGTAAAAAGATATCCAAATAATAAACCAGAAACAATGTGGATAACCTTTTTTAGTGGATTTACAAAAGGAGTTGTCACACAGGAAGGGCAACAGAAGCCTGACAAAGATAACAAGAGCTTTGGGGAAAGAGACAAAAAGAATGTGGGGGGAAAAACAGATGTTAGAATTTTCTTTGAGGAATTTAAAGATCATTGGAAGGAAGAAGAAAGATTACAAACAGTGGTTTGTCAGACCAAGGTTAAAATCATGAGTTGGTCTTTCTAATGATGCTTCATAGTTTTTCTGATTGGGATGGGACTTCGATTATTTGAAGAAAGGAAATCCGGAGGAATCTGTTTAAATAGAAATGGAAAAGAAACAATAAAATGGGGGAAACTCCACCTAACGTCTTGTCCAACTTTCCTGCCTCTCAGCTCAACATATTTTGGGTCATTTTTCCCTTTTGCCCCCCCCCCCCCCGCCCACACCAAAAATCTCTCGGGAACGGAGACTTTGGGTGGGTCCCCCGAAGAAGCCTCCCCAGGAGCGAAAGCCGCCAGCAGAGGCCGCTGCTTGGCCGCCCGAGCCCGGCGCTCTCCCCACCCTCCGGCACGTCCCGTCTCCAAAACGTCGGAGCAGCTGCCGGCAGGCCAAGAGCGGGCAGCGTGCCTCGGAGGAGCCGCTCGGGCTGGGCTGGGAGCCGGAGAACGGAGTCGGGCCGACCATGCAGCGGGACGAATGGGACGAGCAGAGCGAGCTGCGGGAGCTCAACGCCCGCCTGCAGCTCTACGTACGGCGGGTGCGGGACTTGGAGCAGGAGAACGGGCGCTTGGCACACGAGCTGGCCGCCTTGCGCGGCCGGGAAGGGCGCGCGGGCCGCTGGCAGGAGACGGAGCGAGAAGTGGCTGAGCTGCGTCGGGTGGTGGCCGAGCTGAGCCGGGCTAAAGGCGAAGGCGAGCTGGAGCGGGACGCGCTGCGCCACGAGTTGGAGAGCTTGGAGAGGCTGAGCGCGCAACTTGGAGAGCTGCGCCTCCGCCGCCTGGAGCCCGAGCTGGCCCGGCGGCAGCAGCAGCTGGAGGGGCTGTGGGCCGACTGCGCCGCTCTGGAGGCGCTGCTGGAGCAGCTCCTGGCCGAGCACGAAGGGCTGCAGGAAGCGCGCAAGCAGCGGCCGGCCGCGCTGCTGTCTGCCCCGCGCGTCCTCCGGGCCGGGCGCTCCGAGAAGCGGCAGCTGGCCTCCGACTACGCGCTGGTGCTGAGCTGGAGCTGCGCGCAGAGCCTGGAGCGATACGAGGCCGAGTTGCGGGCGCTGCAGGAGCTGGAAGGGGGCCGCCTGGGCCAACAGGACCTGCACAAGCTGCGCGCCCAGAACCAGGAGAGCCGCCGGCGCCTCGAGGAGCTGTGGCACCGCTGCCGGGAGCTTTGCGCGCTGGGCGAGCGGCTGGAAGAGGAGCGGCTGGCGCAGCAGGAAAGCCACGGCGCCCAGCTGGCCGAGTACCAGGTGAGACCGTCGGGCAGGGCGAGCGAGGAAGGCCGGGGGAGCTCTCCAAGATGCTGGGGGCTGAAGCGCTACCTTAGAGGTCCCCAAAGTTGGCAACTTTAAGACTTGTGGACTTCAACTCCAAGAATTCCGGGAGTTGAAGTCCACAAGTCTTAAAGTTGCCAAGTTCGAAGACCTTTTTAGAAAGCCGGTTGGTCGTCGGAAAAGTTTGGCGCGTTCAGGGTTTTTTCTTTTTTGAAACAGCCGGGAGAAAAAGGTGTCTCGCCTTCCTTTTCGGACTTGGTTTTCCTTGGCCAAACCCGGCGAAGCAATCTGAAGTAGTGGTAGTATTCAAGAATACAGAATAAAGGGACCTTGAAGGTATTCTAGCCCAACCCTCTCTCCAGCCGGAGACCCATTCAGGACAAATGGCTGGCCAATTTCTTCTTAAAAACCTCCAGGGATGGAGTGCTTTTGGTCAGGGTACCCTGGGATACCCAATTATGCGATGGGGCCTACTGCTTCCATTTTCTCCTTTCAGCCCCAATCCGGGAGCCTATGCAGGCAGCCGCTTTCCCAACAAACTATTTTTGTGTTTGTAAAACGTATGTTAAACACAACACTCCAGTGATGGAGCACTCACAACTTCTGGAGGCAAGCTGTTTCATTGATTCGTTAATGATACATTTAGTTTTCCTCTAATGCTTTCCTTCCTCCAAACATCACATAGATATATATAATTTCAGGGAAAGTTTACAATTTCCTGATAAAACAGGTTAACCTTATTTCCCATGCAACTCAAGAGAGCTGGTGGAGGGAGTAATTTGCCCCAAAACTATGTTCCTGCTGAAACCAAACTTTTCAATAAAGCAAGAAATCAGGTTTATATTTTGACATTCTTACTTACGTGTAAGACATTTGTCAGTATGGGTAATCCTCGACTTATGATCACAATTGAGCCCAACATTTCTGTTGCTAAGGGAGGCAGTTGTTAAGTGAGTTTTGTCCCATTTCATGACCTTTTTGACACCCTTGTCAAAAGAATCACTGAAGTTGTCAAGTTAGTGATGTGGTTGTTAAGTGAATCTGGCTTCCCCATTGACTTTGCTGGTCAGAAAGTCGCAAAACGGGATCACACAACCCCAGGACACTGCAACCGTCATAAATATGAACCAGTTGCCAAGCATGTGAATTTTGATCATGTGACCATAGGGATGTTGCAAAGGTCGTGTGAAAAGCAATCATAAGTTACTTTTTTCAGCGCCATTATAACTGTGAACGGTCACTAAATGAATGGCTGTAAGTTGAGGACTGCCTGCAGATGTTTATTGGATAGTCATCACTACCCAGGGGCCCAACCTGGCCTCTGGAAGCTGTTTTGCACTTGGCCCCAAATGATATGCACTCCGTTGGCATCTAGGCTTAATTGGTTAATTAATTAACTAAGGCCTTTCTCCTCCACTCGTTTCTCTTTGACCAAATAAGATTAGGATTCCAGTTATGGGAATAGAATTTATAGAATCACAGAGCTGGAGGGATTTGGAGGTGCTGGTCGAGCCCCTCCGCCCAAGGCAAGAGATCTTTCTTTTAAAGTTTTTTTTCCATTTTCATAAGATATAATCACATGTATACTATTACATAACCAGCATCGTGTTGTGTTATTAAATGTTTACATCAATTCATCTTACCATCAACTCCCCAAAACAATTATTGGCTCTTCTGCTCTCCATACATCATATTTGTACCTTATCCATCACTTTCTTCTCCCTCTCTCCTCCCCCTCCCTACCTCCTTTCTTCCCTCTGCCATCCTTCCTTTCTCTACTTCCCCTTCCTCTCTCCTTCTCCTCTCTCCCCTTTCCACTCCTCCTTTCTCTTCTCCTTTCCCCTCACCTTTAAGGCAAGAGATCTTATAATATCTTGGACAAATGATTGTCCAGTCTTTTCTCAAGGAATGTTAAGGATTGCCTGTACCCAATATACAATCTTTCTGGCAATTGCCCATCCAATAAAGCAGTGGTTCCCAAACATGGCAACTTTAAGACTTGTGGACTTCAACTGCCAGAATTCTTCAGCCAGCAGAGCTGGCTGGAGAATTCTGGGAGTTGAGGTCCACAAGTCTTAAAGTTGCCAAGTTTGGGAACCACTGCAATAAAGGCACCACCCTCCAAGGGACCCAGCCCATACTGCCCCTTGACCCTGGAGAAAAGAGGGTAGGGGACAGGGTTAGCCCTTCAAGCTGATTGTTGGGCTCATCTCCCAATCTTTTCTTGGGATGTTCATTTACCCATTTATAAATCTGATTTCAATGAACGTATTCTCACTGGCAACAAATATATTCAATACTGGAGAATTCCAAGCAGAACTGTTTCACTCCACTTTTAGTATAAACAGCTCTAGGCTAATTCCGAGATTTTTGCACTTTTCTCGAAGTAATAGGGTCAAGAAACTAAAAGTTTTAAACCAGTGTTTTTCAGCCTAGCCAGCTTTAACCTGTGGACTTCAATTCCCAGAAGTCCCCAGACTGGAGAATTCTGAGAGTTGAGGTAACACCATCTTAAAGCTGCCAAGGTTGAGACAGACTGATTTAAACCATGTGCATCTTTAATAGCATGATTAAGTTGTTCTCTCTGTACTACAGCTTCCAGGGCTCCTAGATTAATTCTTACTAGGTTGGTGATGGTGGCAACAATGAGGAGCTGGCCACATAAATGTGAACCTTTCTGCATAAAATTTAAAATGTGTTCTTTTCCAGCCTTTAGAATTTAAACTGCAATGAGGATTAAGCTTTCATAACTACTTCTCTGAGCTTCGGACTCCTTGCCTAATTGCAGATCAGTGTTTGCCAACCTTGGAGCTTTCAGGCGGGTGGATTCCAACTCCCAGAATTCCCCAGCTGGCTATGTATTCCTGTACTTTCCCTTTGCTACAAGTCTATATAGTTATTCATCTAGCAGATGGGGAAACGAATTTAGCCTGGTAACTTCTTCCATCTTATCCCCACGAAGCAAAACAAAACGATGGGATGGCTCACATTTTTGGCTTCCGCTCTCCAAGCCCAGGACAAAATGTTCTCTCTGGGAGAGAGAAATGAAGACATGTCACCCTTTCCAACCTCCCCTGTTGGGAATAGCATGGCCAGGTTTAAATTTCACCCAGGGCAGCCTGCCATGACCATTCTGCAGTGATTTTGGCTCCGGGGAAAGACTATGAAATGCTCAGATGGAATGGCAAGCAGCTCTTATTTTTTCCACAGGCAGCCAATTGGACTCAATGTGGAAAAAACAGGTGTTGGGACACCTGTACCATGGAGTGAAAAAGCAGCTAGGAAAGTGTAATAATATATCTCTGGGGCGGGCTGGATAAACAATATATGTCAGGGTCTCCAAGTAACACCCCCAATGAAAGAAGACTCCGAGGCTTGAGTTCCATTTTATTAGAGATGTCAAATTGGCACATCTGGGAAAACCAAAATCTGAAAGCTTCCAGGATTTCCCCACCCAAGTGAAAGTCCAAGTCTCTGCCCAGCACCCACATGTCCATCCCATGGTCCAATCAAGCACCATCCCAACTGGAGATGCCTCCCAGTCACTTCATCGCAGCTGCAGGGCAAGATGTCCTTGACTCTCTGAGAAAGGAATGTTATTTAGGCTATATATCTCCCATAATTCCCCCTCCCAGTTTCCCACAGCGTTAAATGCGGCAGGCCTGAAGGCCCAATGCAGAAGATGGCTTCCAGGCCTGACAATATATTTATTACATGAATGAAGGTGAACCCACATGTCCTGATATAATGTTGCAGGATCCCAATTGGGTTGATCACCAGGATCATAGGTTTTGTCTTTCGAGCTTTCCGACTCGGGCTGGAGCTCATCCTCAGGGAACTTCTCTCTAGCCTATCTTCATGGATTTTCTCTCTAGGTTAGGCTTAAGACAGGACACAGCAGGAATCTGAAACTTCAGAAGACAAAATCTCTGGTCCCAGTGATCAACCCAGATTGGATTCTGCACTGTTGATTACACTTGGCTAGCTACTTTCTTAAATATTTGTATTTCAATTTTATTTTGTCCAGCTCAAGAGGTCAAGCCCTATTTCCCCCACAACAGCAACTGTTGTGAAGTGGGTTGGACTAAGAGAGAGGGATTGGCCCAAACTCACCCAGTTGGCTTTTATGCCAAAGGTAGGACTAGAACTCACCATCTCCTGGTAATTGGCCCCAAATCACCCAACTGGCTTGCATGCTTAAGGAGGGATTAGAAGTCACTGTCTCTTGGTGATTGGCCAAAGTCAACTTCTCAGATTTCATGCCTAAGGTGGGACTAAATCTCACAATCCTTTGGTGATTGGCCCAAAATCACCCAGCTGGTTTGCATGCCTAAGGTGGAACTAGAACTCACAGTCTCTTGATGATTGGCCAAAGTCCACCCATCAAATTTCATGCCTAAGGTGGGACTAGAACCCACAGTCCCTTGGTGATAGGCCCAAAGTCACTCAGTTGGCTTTCATGTCTAGGAGAGGACTAGAACTTCTGGTCTGATTTCTCTAGTTCAGCACATTCACCATTGTATCAGTTGGAGTCAATATGTGGTAGTGTGGACCTCCAATTCAATACACTTTGGTCTGTTGTTGCACTTGAGGTAACACAATTGTGCCTATGGAAAATCTTAGGAGTGCCTCAAACTTCCACTTATTTCACATTTTGCTATCCCACTAAGTGTCTCCGAGAAACTCCCAGATGAGGAGAGGAAGGAAAGAAAGAGCTATCCCTCTTAACTGTTCCCAAACTCTTGGCATTCAGGGTTATATTGCCTCTGGATTCTCTGTGCTGAAAAGCCATAAATTAATCTGCTGAAATTTGCTTCTCCTGTTTTACTGCCATTAAGCTAATGGCCATTGCCGATGCCTTTTGGCAGCACAGTTTGGAAATTAATTACAAAACGAACGTCTTTTGCTTTGTTTTGGATTCCAGGCCTTCGGTCACCTTAGATGCCTCTAGGATTTTATATTGGAAGGGAAAAGGAGCTTTTTCTTCATCTTTTAGGAGACTGCAAACTGCTGCAAAACAACCTTTATGATATCCTTACTATAGTAAGTAGGGCCTTTCCTCTCCTGTGGCTACTGTTTTTAATAAGCTTAAAGGTAAAAGATAAAGATTCCCCTCGCACATATGTGCTAGTCTTTCCTGACTCTAGGGGGCGGTGCTCATCTCCGTTTCAAAGCCGAAGAGCCAGTGCTGTCCGAAGACGTCTCCGTGGTCATGTGGCCGGCATGACTAAATGCCAAAGGCGCACGGAACGCTGTTCCCTTCCCACCAAAGGTGGTTCCTATTTTTTCTACTTGCATTTTTTACCTGCTTTCGAACTGCTAGGCTGGTAGAAGCTGGGACAAGTAACGGGAGCTCACTCTGTTACACGGCGCTAGGGATTCGAATCACCGAACTGCCGACCTTTCTGACCGACAAGCTCAGCATCTTAGATGAAAGTTAATTAAGTCAGCTCTCTATCTCAAATTCCAGTGGCACACATTTTGTTCCCACTAATAGCAATAGATACTGCTTCACAGTGCTTTACAATAATAATACTTTTACTGACATGTAAGTACTCATGCAGATCATCCTTATTTAACGATCACAGTTGGCACTGGGAACTCAGTCATTAAGAGAAGCAGTCACTACGTAAAACCACAATTGTGCTTACCAGAGGTGGTATTCAGCAGGTTCTGAGCAGTTCTGGAGAACTGTTAGCAGAAATTTTGATTAGTTCAGAGAACCGGCAAATACCACCTCTGACTGGCCCTGCCCCCATCTATTCTCTGCCTCCCGAGTCCCAGCTGATCAGGAGGAACTGGAGATTTTACAGTATCCTTCTCCCTGGAGTGGGGATTTTGCAGTATCCTTCCCCTGCCACGCCCACCAAGCCACATCATGCCCACCAAGCCATGCCCACGGAACCGGTAGTAAAAAAATTTGAGCCCCACCACTTGTGCTTACCATCCGACTTCAGCTTTCCAAGTCGGTAAAGGTTGCAAAAATTTGTTGTAAAGACACCTTTTCATCACCGTCAGGACCAGGAATGGCCACTAAATGAGGCAATTGCTCAACAAGGATTGCCCGTAGGTGCATGATGAGCAAAAGGAATGGCCAAGTCTGAGAACTCTGCAATGACAAGAGGCAGAATTATGTTTATTTGGATGGTCAGAATGCTTTTCATATGAGTGACATATGGGAGATTGTGGATGGTTGCAATCCTGTCTTTTCTGTCTCTTACTGTCTCTCATATTTTAAGACCCCCATTATGTCTCCCCTTAATATTTCCCTGGCTAAACCATCCGAGCCTTTTCAACAGTAGTAACGGAGCCAAATCACTTTCCCTGCTCTTGAGCTAAAGCTCTGGGCACCCGTCTCTTGTCAGCAAAAGGTTGGCAAGATGTTAGCCAGCCCCCTTGCCAGTTCCTACCCTGTCCTCGGTTGTGACTTTCCAAGTCACTGCTCAACAGTGTTGATTTACGAGTGTGCCAGTTGTTCTGGGCCACACGATGACTTTCCTTCCCTGGCTTTGCTGTCCAGCTCACCAGCCATCCACCAGGTAGAATCCTGCAGCGGAGGGAGTCAGCCTGACTCCAGGGTTTTACTAGTGCTTCCGTAACGTAATACTCTGCTCCTCCTCCTACCCAACCCAACTCCCTGTTTGAGCATTCTTCCAAGTTGAACTAATGGGGAACAAAAAAACACACACACCCCACATCAACAGCAGCAGATAAATCATGCCAGGGAGGGAGGGAAGGAGGCAGGATAAGTGAAACTGACTGGCTCAGGGGTGGGGGTATCTATGCCCCCTTTCCAAGCTGTGGACTTTAGTTTCTGGAATTCCTGAGTTAGCACGGTCGCAAAGGGACCATAGTTGTCTAACCCCTGGACTAGCTGAACAAACATGGGGAGGAGGCGAAATGAAATGATTTAAATGGAAAAAGATTGGGAAATTGACAAAATTCTATTCAACATCCCCTATTATCTGCAGCACTGAAGAGGGAACAATTAGAGAAAGAGGGGCAGGGAGGAATAGAGAAGGAAGGAAGGAAATTGAGAAATGTTTGAGAGGGAGAAAGGAAGGAAGGAATAGGGAAGGAAGGAAAGAATAGGGAGGGAAGGAAGGAAAGAATAGGGAGGGAAGGAAGGAAAGAAAGAATAGGGAAGGAAGAAAAGAATAGGGAGGGAAGGAAGGAAAGAATAGGGAAGGAAAGGGAAGGAAGGAATAGGGA
This sequence comes from Thamnophis sirtalis, assembly GCF_051295495.1. Taxonomy (NCBI): domain Eukaryota; kingdom Metazoa; phylum Chordata; class Lepidosauria; order Squamata; family Natricidae; genus Thamnophis; species Thamnophis sirtalis. The sequence continues at coordinate 20,528,331 of NW_028261382.1, forward strand.
AGGAATGAAGGAAAAAATAGGGAAGGAAGGAAATAATAGAGAAGGAAGGAAGGAAAGAATAGGGAAGAAAGGAATAGGGAAGGAAGGAAAGAAAGAAGGAAGGAAGGAAGGAAAGAATAGGGAAGGAAGGAATAGGAAGGAAGGAATAGGAAAGGAAAGGAGAAGGAGGGAAGGAATAGGGAGGGAAGGAAGGAAGGAAGGAAATTGATACTCCCTTTTTTGGAATTGGTGGAGATGTAAAGAACCTGGTGGGATCAATTGATCAGGGGTTGGGATCTGCTATCACAGCAGAAAAAAGGATTGGAATCTGCCAATCCCCAAAGAGTCATTTCCAGGGTACCTCTGCACAGGTGCCAAGCAGTTTAAAGCTTCAGTGTGGAAAGCCCCCCCCCCCTGCCCACCCCCCCTGCAAAGCAAGCATTGATAAAGCTGGGCTTTTGGTCACACAGCTACAGGTGTCCTCTATTTACAACCTTATGTCTAGTGAGAAAGTTACAATGGCAACAAAACAAGTGACTTACGACCGCTTTTCACACACTTATGACCGTGGCAGCCTCCCTGTGGTCATGTGATCAATTTATGACGGTTGCAGTGTCCCCGGGTTATGTGATCCCCTTTCACGACCTTCTGCCAAGCAAAATCAATGGGGAATCCAGATTCACTTAACAACCATATGACCAACTTAACAACTGTAGTCATTCACTTAACAACTGTGGCAAGAAAGGTCACCAAATGGGGAAAAGCCTCTCTTAACAACTGCCTTGCTTAGCAACAGGAAATTTTGGGTTCAATTGTGGTCATAAGTCCCCCCACCCCAGAAAATTCTTTATTTTTTTGTTCTCTTACATACCATTTTAAGTATACATTCACATAATTGTTATTTTTCTTTACATTTATCATTCTTATACATTTATTATTTCCTTTAATATATTATAATATACATTTTGGGTTGCTTTATTTACCATCCCTCCTGTTGTAACACCACCTTATTTTCCCTTCCTTTTCTCCCTCCCTCCTTTCTCTACTTTCTTCCTTCTTCCTCTCCTTCCCCTTCCTTCTTCCTTTACCTTTTTCCTACTCCTACTCTTCCTCTTCTCCTTCCTACCCTCTCTCCTTCTCTTCCTCTCCCTTCCATCCTCCTCTCCTTATCTCTTTCTTCTTTCCCCCCTCTTCCTTCCATTCTCTCTTCCTCTCTCCCTTTCTTTTCTATTGTTATAGCTGTCTCTTTCAAATCTCAGTTTATGTTTCCTTGGGATGGCATTTCCGCAAACCCAAATATAATATGATATCATTTCTTATTCCCTTACCTTCACTAATCTATCCTAACTATATTTCCCCTTTTATATCTCGTTCTTGAATATATATTTATATATTTAATATTTTCTTTTCTGATTTCCCCTTCTTCCCTCCCTTTTCCATTTAACAGTGCATCGTCTGAATTCTATATCTTCTCCACACTTTCTTTTCTAGTTTCCTTTTTTCTAGCCAATCATAAAATCTTCCCCATGTCTTGAAGTACTCTGATTCCTCTTTATCCTTTATTTTCATTGTCAACCTATTCATCTCTGCACAATCTAATATCTTTTTTCTTATCTCTTCATCTGTTGGTAGCTTACATTGTGGTTGTAAGTCAAGGACCACCTGTACCACCCAACACTCAAGGTTATTTCTGTGTTTTCAGATGATAATTGAAGCCCTTCAAGAAGAGAAGAGCTACTTGACCATGTCCATCGCAGAGTACCTAAAGGATTACCATGAACTCCTGCAAGTGAAAGCTGGACTCAGCCTGGAAATAGAAACTTACAGGTAAAAATATTTTTACATTCTGTGGGAAATTGAAGCAACCTTGGCTTCATTTTACACTTGGTCAAATCCCAGAACAAGTTTTTGAGGTTCTTGCTGGGATGAAACTTTTGCAGAATTGGAAGGAAAGATAAAAAGCCTTGATGAGTAACAACAGGAGTGGGATTCAGCCAGTTCGGTCTGATTTGGGCAAACGGGATGCTAATTTTGCATCTGGTTCACCAAACCAATTGTTGCAACGACTGACTGGTTCCGCCCACCCCTCCCCTCCTAGGAGTCTCCATTTGGCCCATTAATCATGCCTGGTAAGTATAGAGCCCGCGTGGAGGGAGTGGGAGGGCGAAGAACGGGCCTACCGGAAGTTCCAGAAGTCTGAAAATGGGCCTGTTTCTGGCCTCTGGAGCCCGGGGGAACCTGTTTTCACCATCCAGGAGGCTCAGGGAAAGCCTCCGGAGATGCCAGATTGACTTCTGCTCTGTGCTACATCTAACATGATCTCTGCAAATATATATCAACTATAAAAAAGGAATTATAAAAAAATCTCTGCTCCCTCTGAAGCAAGCAATATTTTCCCCCCCATGTTTCCTTTTGCGTAAGTAAAAGTCCTAATGCTTCTTGTTTGAATAACAACTTTTAATTGAACAAATTCCTCTCCTGGGTGTTGACTTCATAATACAATTCATCCTTCTGAAAGAACCCAAAGTAGCCCTGGAAGACTTCTACTTTTTCAAAAGAATAAATTTCAGCCAGACTGATTACATCACAGGGAACAAAACAAGTAAAGCCCAGAATTTAGTTCTTGTTCCCTTTTTGCCTGGCAGTGGTGATAAAACTCATGTTCAAAGCACACAAGAGGCCGTTGAAGTTAAAAGACAAATCTCATTGGTGGGGAAAAAAAGGAACAAGAGGTTAGAAGTCCACTTCTGCCATATAGGTAATCCTCAACAATTTTTGAGCCCAAATTATTTGTTGCTAAGTGAGATAGTAGTTAAATGAGTATTGCCCCATTTTGGTCACAATTGTTAAGTGAATCACTGTAGATATGAAGTTAGTAACACAGTTGTTAAGTGATTCCTAGTCGGAAAATATGACTTCAGCAACAGAGTGGTCAACGCCTGGAATGCTCTACCTGACTCGGTTGTTACTTCCTCAAACCCCCCACAGCTTCAACCTCAAACTGTCTATCGTGGACCTCACCCCATTCCTAAGAAGTCCATAAAGGGGGTGTGCATAAGCACACCAGTGTGCCTACCGTTCTTGTCCTACTGTCCCCATTTAATTGTACCCATTTCCTTTGTTCATGTCCATGTTCATACTTATACCTGCTATCTTATACATGTTGGACAAACTAATAAATAAATAAAATAAATCCAGGTCATGGTTGTCCAAAAGATGCCTTTTTCAAGAGGCCACTGGACTTCCTTTGTTTTTCTTTGAAAATGTTTCGCTTCTCATCCAGAAAGAGTGCAGAGAACAGCAACCAGGATGATTAGGGGACTGGAGGCTAAAACATAAGAATGGTTGCTGAAACTGGGCATGGCTGGTCTAGTGAAGAGAAGGACCAGGGGAGACAGAATAGCAGGGTTCCAGTACTTGAAGGGCTGCCACAGAGAGGAAGGGCTCAAGCTATTCTCCAAAGCACCCAAAGGCCAGACAAGGAATAATGGATGGAAACTGAACGAGAGATTCTACCTGGAAATAAGGAGAAATTTTCTGACAGTGAGAGCAATCAACCTATGGCGCAGAAGTTACCTTTGGAGGTTGTGGGAGCTTCATCCCTAGAGGCTTTCAAGAAGAGACTGGATTGCCATCTGTCATAAATGGTGTAGGATCTCCTGCTTGGATGAGGGATTGGACTAGATGACCTACAAGGTCCCTTCCAACACTGTTAATCATCCAAGAAGCTTCTTCAGCTCTGACTGAATAGTGGGGCAGTTGAATTCCATTCCCCACCATCCAGTCAGAGCTGAAGAGGCTTCTTGGATGAGAAAATCTTCAAAGAAAAACTAGAAAGTCCAGTTGCCTCTTGAAAAAAGCACTTTTGGGACAGTTATTAAGTGAATCTGGCTTCCCCATTGACTTGTCAGAAGGTCACAAAAGATGACCATATGAGCCCAGGTCACGGCAACCATCATCAATATATGCCAGTGGCCAAGCATCTCAATTTTAATCATGTGCCCACTGGGATGCTGGAATAGTCGTGTGAAAAGCAGTCATAAGCCATTTTTTCAGTGCCATTGTAACTTTGAATAGTCACTAAACAAAAAGTTGTAAGTTGGGACTACTTATGCTGAAATCAGGTTCTTTAATTTTTCTTCAAGGTATTCATCCTGCTGATGATTTGTATTATTGTGTAAAAAACAAAGGAACCCTTTACACATTATACTTTATTTGTTCTCATTGTCACTTTTTACTGACGGGAGAACTTAAATGCAAACAGGCTTTTTAATTAATTTAGCACTTAGAATAATAGAGTTGGAAGGGGCCTTGGAGGTCTTCTAGTCCAATCCCTTGTTTGGGAAGGAGCCTTTCTAGACAAATCCTGTCTCTTCTTGAAAACCTCTAGTGATGGTGCATCCACAACCTACAAAGGCAACCTGTTCCACTGATTAATTGTTCTCACAGTCAAGAAATTTCTCCTTAGTTCTAAGTTTAATCTCTCTTTGATAGGTTTTGAGTCCCTTAATTTCCTATCTTGCCCTCAGGTTCTTTGGAGAATAAGCTGTACCCCTCTTCTTTATGACAGCCCCTCAAATATTGGAAGAGTGCTATCATGTCAACCCTTGTCCTTCTCTTTGTTAGGGTACATATCAGGAGTGGGTTTCAAAAATTTTTACTACCGGTTTGGTGGGCGTGGCAAGATGGGGGGGCATGTGACTGAGTGGGTGTGGCCAACTTGAACGTCACTCATGCACACTCAGTCACATGACACACACACCCCCCTCACCAATCCATGCCCACCAAAATGGTGGCGAAAAGTTTTGACCGGGGAGGCGGGGGGTCTCCAGCCATGCCAGAGCTAAGGGTGTGCCTGTAAACTACCCAGTAAGAAAAAAAAAGTTTTTGTCCTCCCTGGCCCCCAGGGACACTCTGCAGGCTTCAGCACAGCTGGGGGAAAGGAAAAACGACCCATTTTTTGCCCTTTTTTTGCAAAAAACGAAGGCATTTTTCCCTTCCCCCAGCCCTGCTGAAGCCTGCAGAGTGCTTCTGGAGTCGGGGGGTAGGCAAAAATGCCTCAATTTTTGCAAAAAATGGCCCATCTCTAGGACCTCTCTGGGACTGGCATGTGCACACCATTAAAAAAAGGGGGGGGTTATATTTTTTCAATGAAGATTATTCTGCGTATGTGTAGGACAGAAAATAAAGATAGTGGCGCCCAGGATAAAACCGGTACAGTCATGTGTCCGGTCGTGTCCAGTCGAGTTACTACCTATTTGGCCGTACCATGCCAATAGGAACCCACTCCTGGTACATATGCCTAATTCTCACAACTGTTAATCGTACGGTTTTGCCTCCAAACCCCTTATTATCTTTTCACTCTTCTGTGCGCTCTTTCTTAAGCACCCACAAAATTAGACTACATTTCAAAAATGTGGCTTCAAGGCACCCCAAACCTTTGCTAATGTCCTTTGTGCTTTTCTCCAAGATTATAAACATCAAGACTGTTCATTTCATAAATTGGACCAAAGACAGAGCAGAAGCAATTCAACTGCTAATGTTCCTTTTTTCCTTTCTGTGTTTGTCAAGTGGTTTTTATTTGCAGTATTTAATGTGAATGCACTGCTTGTTTCTAGCAGTTCATGCTGTGAGATCTAACATTTAAAGATGTGTTTGGCTCCCTTTTGCCATATACAGTGAGTGCTTCAGCTTGGGATTTATTTTTAGTGACTTCTGTGTTGCTCTGGAAACTGAGCAAACTGTTGTTTTATCAGTAGCCAGCAATCATTAGTCAAACTTCCTGCATTCCTGCTTCCTGTCATCATAGTTAAAGCTTTTAAGGACTTCAGTTGGGAAGGAGTTAGAGAAGATCTTCAGATTTGTTTTTCTGGATTGTAATCTTCTTACAAGGAGAAATGGGAATAAACTGCAGTTTTGAGAGACCGAGAATAGCAATAGCATTTAGGTTTATGTACCAACCCATAGTGCTCTTACAACACACTCTGAGTGGTTTACTATGTAGACCCATTATTTGCATGTTGCCCTCAATAATCCAGGTCCTCATTTTACTGACCTCAGAAGGATGGAAACCTTGAGTTGGACAGGATTGAACTCCTGGCAGTGGGCAGAATTTGCCTACAATATTGCATTCTTTTTTTACACACATATCAATATGTGAACAGCGTGGCACCTGAGAGTGTAATACAAATAAAACTAATAAAATTAATCATAGTTATTACATCCAGCCACCTTATATATTTCTAATAGTAACACATATTAAGTTGCAGCCTGTCATTATTCAATTATTCCATGTTTTCTCTTGTTATTGTTCTTATTTTATTATATAAAAGTGTATACATTAATATTCCCCCTTTCTCTTATTTCTATCCCTTATTCTAATTTTTAATTATGTCATCCTTTATTAAAAATGTTTTCTTTCTATCCTACCTAACTTCTAGTCATGTCACCTACCTAAAAAAAAGAAAGAAATAGAGAGAAAAAGAAAAGCAAATCAGAACAACAGCAATAAGGAGAAATCATTTATCCATTGTCTCTTGGCCGCTTCAATACTTTAATTGCTATGCTTTTTTTGACTTCTCTCCCATATTCCTCTGTTGGATCTTTGTCTCTGTCTGCATCCACTTTTTGGCTGCTCAATCTGCATATTCAGTTTTGGTTGCCACAATTTTAAAAAGATGTGGAGAGTCTAGAAAGAGTGCAGAGAAGAACGACGAAGAGGATTGGGGGACTGGAGGCTAAAACATATGAAGAACGGTTGCAGGAACTGGGTATGTCAAGTTTAATGAAAAGAAGGACTAGGGGAGACGTGATAGCAGTGTTCCAATATCTCAGGGGCTGCCACAAAGAAGAGGAGTCAAACTATTCTCCAAGGCACCTGAGGGCAGGACAAGAAGCAATGGGTGGAAACTAATCAAGGAGAGAAGCAACTTAGAACTGAGGAGAAATTTCCTGACAGTTAGAACAATTAACCAGTGCAACAACTTGCCTCCAGAAGTCATGAATGCTCCAACACTGGAAGTTTTTAAGAAGATGTTGGATAACCATTTGTCTGAAATGGTATAGGGTTTCCTGATTAAGCAGGGGGTTTGACTAGATGACCTTCAAGGTCTCTTCCAGCTCTGTTATATTCTATTCTATTTCTCCCATCTCTACCCTCTTCCATTGCCTAGTTTCCAAATTTTGGATACAACAGTGCATTCTAAACATATCCTATAGATATAAATTTTCTTACAAATGAAGGTGAATATATGTGTCTCAGGATAATGTTGCAGAATCCAGTGTGGGTGGGTCACTGGGATTAGAGGTTTTGTTTTCCGAGTTTTCGGACTCATGCTGGAGCATGATGACTAGGGAACTTCTCTCTGGGCAGCCACTTGTCTGGAATGGTATAGCATGTTCTCCTTGAGCAGAGGGTTGGACTAGAAGACCTCCAAGGTCTCTTTCAATTCTGTTATTGTGTAAAAATTTGTCTCCAGTGAGAGGGAAATCCATCACATCTCAAATACGAACTGGTCCAAGGCAAGACCTAGTGAAGAGAAAATAAATTATTCTTTAGCTAGAAAAGCTAGGAGGAAAAGGCCTGGCATTTAAACCTTGGAGCAAACATACATATGAATTCTTTTCTGTGTTATAACTTTGGTGGATCAGTGTTTATACAGCTTCTGTCTTGTCTACAATAAATCAACTTAGTTGGTTCTGTCCTGTTTGCGAGCTTCTGTTGGAAGCAAGTTCCTACATAATGAATCATGTTCAGAGAGTAAAAATATATTGTCCAAGACATTGTTTCAATATTGGCCATTTTTTAAAAAATACTGAGAATTTGATGCTAACATTTAATCAAATGCTTCTTACCTGCAATTTTCATCCACTGATTCTAGAGCAGCAGAGATCACATCGGTTCCACATTCTACATCTTCCTTCAAATATTTGTATAAATGTTGTAGTACAATTTGTCAAAGTCCTCGGCTATTAGTAATTCTCATAATATATCAGGTGCAGTCTGATCAGAACAGGAAAAAACAGCTACTTTCCATGATCACAATGCGTCTAAATAAATAATTTTTTTTAAAAAGTTCAGTTGCAATTCTTTAAAAATTAGTGCACCATAATACATACATACATACATACATACATACATACATACATACATACATACATACATACATACATACATTTATATTCATAGAGGACAAATAAAATTAAGCATTGTATTCAACACAGAATTTTATCCATTCATTTATTTACTTTCCTTGTATTTTACTTAGGGGACATTTCAATTCGTGTAGCAATATTTAAACTGATTACAAATCAGTGAAACTCCTTGGCTGCATTATTGTTTTATAACTCTGAATGAACAGAATAAGTAAGATTTCCTCGGTGTTTAAATGTTGTGGGTCTTTAAAGGCACATATTGCTTTCCAGGAATCTTAGCTATCAAACATTTCCAAATGAGCTCCTTCTACAGCGTAGATAATTGTCCTGCATTATCAGCTCAAAGCAGTTGGCAGAGCAAAACTGAAAATGTTGTTTTGAGAGATTACAGAGTTTAAAATATTGTACTGGTTGCCTTTAATGAACCGAGCATTTAATAGCTGTAGGAGAGTGTCCGTATTGCTGTAGTTTTAACTTTAGCATTTCTTACAGGTTTTTTTAACCAGCAAACCATTTGACAGACTGATTTATTGTATCTTAACTAAGTTGTACGCCCTTTTATATCTTGATTAATTATTATATAGATATTATATATATATATAATTTTATATATATATAAAAGCCAAATATCACTCACTCCTCATAAAATTTCCAGAACTATAAAGCCTACAAACTTGAAATTTGGCATGCATGTTCCTCTTGGCTTCTAGGTGCTCACTAAGAAAGGATTTTTCGAAATGACCAGCAGATCATTAGTATTTCTTATACAGTAATTAACATGCTCTGATGCTAAGGAGTTCTACTCCCCTGCCCCATCTGAAAAGAACTCTGCTCCAACTGCCAGTTTCCTCACATTCCATTACCTCAGTTCAAACTGGCAGATATTCCACTCCTTCATTCAGGAGCGGTCTGGGGCTCCTTACAGTACCTCACCAAAATGTCTTCACCTTCTACCTATGAAATTGCTTCCCGACTCAAGGCGGCGGGAGAGATATTCTTTTATGTGTTTCAATCACCAACCACCACTGAGCCAATGGATTGAACTGGAGTGAACTGGATTTCTCCTGCACTGCCCAATCACATAGTTTCATCGTGAAGCACGGGTATCCAACTAGCTTAATATAATTAAAAAGACTCAAAAAGATATATTTTTCAAAAATACTCTGTTTCAGAGAAGGAGTCAATTGTCAGTTAGCAATTATACTGAAAGGGATATCCTAACTATTATGGTCAATTAGAGCTATTGAATTTTCTTATTTAATATTACCGATCACCTGAATTGCTTGAAGCATCCGATGACTTTTTCCAATCAAGCGCCAAGGAAAATCAGGAGATCTAGGCAGTTCAAATGGGTATAAACATTTATTGCAAGCTTAAGCTCTCTACAGGAATCTGACCAACTAATGGTTAAGAGAAATGAGCGGGAGAGGCATTCAAGGTGGGCTGGGCTTAGATCTGCGGGGGTGCAGAGACTCATGACTGATGATGCCTTTGACCCTTCCCTCCAGCTCAGCCTGGTCATGTCCTACACTTACTTTGAAGATGCAATAGATTGAACAGGAAACCTTCCATAGAGTCCATGTGTCAGTTCCTATACTGGTAGTCCCCAACTTACAACCATTTGTTTAGCAACTGTTAGAATGGCACTGAAAAAAGTGACTTATGACCAGTGCTCAAACTTTAAAAACTCACGTGATCAAGCTTTGGTTATATTTATACCATTGGTTATATATATTTGACCATTGCAACATCTCAAAGTGATTATCATTTGCAACCTACCTAGCTGGCTTCCCATAAGTCAATGGGGGACGCTGGAGTCTCTTAAAATTGCAGTGATTTCCTTTACAATGGTAGCAAAAATGGTCATAAAAACAGGCAAAACTTACTTAACCACTTTCTTATCATCAGAAATTCTGGACTCAATGATGGTCTTAAGGCAAGGATTTACTAGTGTTTGCAACAATCCATGCTTAATTTTCATGGAGTATTCAATCATTTTTTCTTTCTTTTTTCTACATTTTATTCATAAACACTTTTTTAAAAAAACAGTAAATTGTCAGGGTATATCATTTACAAATAGAAAAGGCCAAAAAATTTACAGCAACAAATTGCAGCTTCCTGCAATAACACCAGCAGAACTGCAAAAAAATGCGTTACTCAGAATATCTTATATTTTAAGAAGGTTCTTGGTTGATACCTAGGACGCTGGCAGCAAACTGTATCAACCATTAGCACCAGTCACTGGTATTTGTAACACATTTTTGAATGTTCAGTTGGCTGAGTTTCATATTTAATGATGTAATAATAATAATAATGATAATAACGATAATAATAATGTTGAGAAGGTTTTAGAGAATGAGAAAGTCAAGATCTTGAGGGACTTCAGAATCCAGACTGACAGGCACTTGGCCCACAACACACCTGACATAACAATAGTTGAAAAGAAAAAAGTATGGTTCTTTGACATTGCAATACCTGGAGATGCACGAATTGAAGATAAACAGCAAGAAAAATTTACAAAATACCAGGACTTGCAAATTGAGGTTGAAAGACTGTGGAAAAAGAAATCATGTGTTGTCCCAATTGTAATTGGAGCCCTTGGAGCAATACCTAAAGGGCTACCTTGCTATTTGAAAATCCTAAATTTACCTGACTTGAACATTCTGATTCTACAAAAAACTACACTACTTGGAACAGCTTATATCCTCCGACGTTATCTTAACAGTTCCTAGGTCCTTGGTTAGGACTCGAGCTGTTGAGCTACCAACCAGCCCCAAAGGCTGTGAATCTCACCAAAAATTAACCATGCAATAATAATGATGATGATGATGATGATGATGATGATGATGATGATGATGATCATCATCATCATCATCATCATCATCATCATCATCATTATCATCACTATTTGGAAATTCTAAATTTATCAGACTTGAACATTCTGATTCTACAAAAACCACCCTACTTGGAATAGCTTATATCCTCCGATGTTACCTTAACAGTTTCTAGGTCCTTGGTTAGGACTCGAGCTGTTGAGCTACCAACCAGCCCCAAAGGCTGTGAATCTCACCAAAGATTAACCACATAATAATAATATAACCAAAAAGCTTTTAGCTAAGTTTTGTCTTACATTAAAATATTTACATTTTGGTTGATTATTGTAATTATGCTTATATATTCCTATTTTCAGTGCTAACATTTATGATCTTACTATTCTCTAATTCCTACCTCTTGCTTCTATCAATTCATAGAATTTATTCCAAATCATATAATATTCTGTATCTTCTTTATCTTTAATTTTGAAGGTTAATCTAACCCCATGATTTTCGCCTGATTTTTGGCCGTTTTTTGCTGAAAAATGGGGGATTGTGCGTGCATGCGTGGGGGGAGGGCATTGCATTATGGGCGTGAGCATGCACGCACATGACCCCCCCCCCCCATGCTCCCACTTTTGGCACACCTCGACAAAAAGATTAGCCATCACTGATCTAACCATTTCTGTACAGTCTAAAATTTTTCGAATTACAATCTCCCCTGGCGTGGTGTTCACATTTCCCCAATATTTAGCATATATGATCCTTGCTGCTATCAGTATATGTAAAACTAAATATGTAGTCCCTTTATCACAACCCTCTGGTAATATATCAGTACCTAGGAGACATGTTTCTGGTTTCAACTCAATATTTTTCAGTGATATTATCCCAGTATGCAAAATTCTCCTCTCCTTCGAATTCTATTAAAAAAAAAGATAGCAGACTGAATTTCAATTACATGCCGTGTTAATTCAGTTGGTCGGTAGACAACGTAATTTGCGTTCCCTTCTGGTTCTGCAAATGCTATAATGTGAAAGATTTAACTTGAATGTTTTTGATTTAAATCAGTTAAAAAATGTGATTAGCCAAAGTTATTTAGAGACCTTGGTTAAAGTTAATCAAGACTGATTCTATTCACGGGCCAGGCAGAAAAATTAATTTCCCAAAGGGAAAAGAGATGTAAATTTTTGTCTGAGACAGAATGTGTAAGAAAAAAGAAGAGGAAATACGAGCTTGTAGCATTCTTGCTTTCATAAGTATTGCAGTGAAAATTAAGGAAAGCAGATGTTGCCCTGGATCAGTGCATCCCAACCTCAGCCATTTTAAGATGGGTGGACTTCACCTCCCAGAATGCCTCAGTCAACATGGCAGCATGACTGGCTGGGGAATTCTGGGTGTTGAAGTCCACCCATTTTAAAGTGGCTGAGGTTGGGATGCACTGTGGTTGCTTTGTTCATGTTCATATTTCTAATGGATAAACGCTGCACTGGACATATATACATTTTAATTTGGGCAGGACATACAGATTTTAATGTGTTATTAACTCAGTTTTGTTTTTCTGTACGGCAGAGCTTTGCTAGAAGCAGAAGGTCGCCAATGGATTCTCATGTGGAATGAAGAACATGGAAGAAGGTTACCCCAAGGTACGAAAGATGGAAATATATCAATGCATTTAAAAGCAGAAAGGATGGGTCAACATCCATTCCTGCTTTGTTGCAAACTATATGGAGCCTGTATAATGAGATACACTGTATACAGGTAGTCCTCAACGTACGACTGCAACTGAGGCCAATATTTCCGTTGTTAAGCAAGACCGATGTTACGTGAGCTTTGCCCCAGGTTGTAAAATCAGGGGTTTCTGACATGCAAAGTCAAATGGGAAGCTGGTTTCTTTTAACAACCATGTGATTCACTTAACAGCTGCAGTGATTTGCTTAACAACGGTGGGCAAAATGGTCGTAAAATCAGACCCAACTTACTTAACCACTTTGCTTAGTAATTCTGCTTCCAATTGTGATTGTAAGTCAAGGACTACCTGTACTAAGAGTTGTAGGATTCATCCTTCAAAATAAGAAAGGAACGTAGCAATTTATAAAATCACTATTATATTTGAGTTAGGTAAATGCAGTGGGAGTATAGTAATTGGTTCGTCCAGTGGATTTCACATCAGCTGATTGAAAGAAATTAAAAACGTGCATGAACTTTATTTTGGCTTCCTTGTAAATTTCTTGTAGTAGTTACACACTGAATACGTGTCATGGGTTTGCATTTCATTTCGTGTGCCGAAATATCATTTTGTCACTTTTCAGAGTACAGTGAGTGGCATATAAATTTAATAAATAAAATAATAATTGGCTTGTTAAGCAGGACAAATTTCATTTGCTTTGGCAATGTATAGTAATAAAGAATATAAAAACTGGAGCAGTTATAAAGCCCTATACCCCAAACGGTCATCTCTTGTTTTGCAAAGAGATGCAAAAATGAATAGAACTGATAGCAAACCAGATCTATTTTTTATAGGTTCAGACTGTGATTAGATTTAAGCCTAAAGCTTATTGCTATGTGGTCTAGTGGTTAAAGCATCAGGCTAGAAAGCTAGAGACTGTGAGTTCAATTCTTGTCTTAGCTATGAAAGCCAGCTGGATGACTTTGGGCCAATCACCAGGATCCTGTGAGTTCCAGTTCTGTCTGAGCCAGCTGGGGAATTTGAGTCAGTCACTCTCTCTTTGCCAACTCACCTCACAGTGTTGTTTTTATTGTGAGGAAAATACGAGGAGGAAGGTGTGTTGGATATGTTTGCCACCTTGAGTTATTTCTAAAAATAATAAAGGTATGTTACAAAATAAATGAATAAGTAAGTACACGGTATTAATAATATCCATTATCATTTATCTCCTGCAGGTGACCGAAATCTGCATTACGATTATAGCAACCGATACTCCGCTTATCAACAGGAGAAAGGAAGAAAAGCTCTTCCCGCAATCCCAAATGTTGACCTAAGATACAAATTCCCACAAACAAATATGAGCCGCTCTGTGTTTTCTTCATCTAGGACAGAAAGTGCTAGAAGGCAAAGAATTCTCCCTGAGAAAAAAGCGCTACCAAAAGAACCCTTCAGGCCAGGACAGCGTCCTTCAACTACTACCGAAAGGCATGTGACTCATGAAAGGAGCCTGATTGGACAGAGAGAAAGACAAAGTTTTACGTCGCCTTATCGGATGAGCAGAGACAGTGACCTTCAGCCAAGGCCACCAGCGCCTGAAAGGAAGACAACCGAAATGGGAAGTATGGCGTCTGCTTTGAAAGAGTCCACTATCCTTCAGAAGCAAATGAAAAGGCCGATGAGTTCTGAAGGCATCAGGTCCACTGTGATCATCACTTCACCTCTGTCTCCCAGCTCAACTTCTTCTTCTTCTAAAGGAAGCCAATATGAGACGAGGGAAGGAATTTTGGGTTACATCAATGAACTAATCAAAGAGGGCAAGCCAGGAAAAGAAGAAAAACATGTTTTGGTAGAAGGAGTTGAGCAGAAGGAAAAATTGGCTGAAGAAGCAACAGGTTCTGCTACGAAGAATTTTGAGAAATTGTACGGGGTAGAAAAAACAGTTCAAAAGAAGGCCGAAGTGAAGGAAGTGGAGAACAAAGAGGATACAGTGGAAGAGAGTATCTTTAAGAGAAAGGAAGAGAAATTAATGAAAGATAATGTGCCTTTTAGAAGATGGGAGGAACAGATTAAAGTGGAGGCAGAAGGAAAGAAGATTCCAAAAGATACAGAAACGTTTGGAAGGGAGAAAATTGTGACCACCTCCTCAAAAACCCAAGAAACTTTTGAAGTCCCCATTTATTCAGGACATACTGAAGGCAAAATCCTACAGAAGAATCACAATATAGAGATAACACTGCAAGACTTCCAAACTCCTCCAGAAAAATCAAAAGAAGAAGCTGAATTTAAACTCGGGAATGAAATGACTCAAGGTTATAGAACCAAAGAAGAGGATTCTGAAATAGATGCTTCACACACTGAGAGTATAGCAGAGAGCATTGTTTCTGACATCCTTAAAGGTTTTGTACAAAAGTCTTCAGAAGAAGGACTTCCTCCCGAAGCTAAAATAACTTCCTTCGAAAAGGAAGAAATTTCTGAGGATGGAAAAGTGAAAACCAAGATCAGCATAGAGTCCACAGTTCAAGAAGATGACCTTGATGCGTCTAATAAGTCTGAATTAGGAAGTTTCTTAGAGAAAGATCTTAAAAAAGTATTGGAGGATACCAAAGGAAGTTTAGATGAAAATGTCCTAGACAATATAATTAATGTTGGGATGAAAGGAATGGAAAACAAGGCCAAGAGGACTATTAAAGTTGAGATCATTGAAGAGCCCGCAACTATAGTTGATGAAAGGGTGGAGTTTTCAACCCCATTCGAAGTAGAAGAAGCAGAAGACACATTTCTCAATGTGAGAGAACATCCATATCATAGTGATAAAGAGAAAGCCACCCCAAGTGTTTCTGGAGACCGTAAGGAAAAACAACCCGATGAGATTGTGTCTCATGTGGAAGAAGTATCTGAGGGAGATGATGTTGTGGATGAAGAAAAGTACTTTGTTTCCACTCCAGATGAATACCCGTTTGGATATGAGGAAGGAGAAGGTTCCACCTATGGTCAAATCCATTTTGAAGAAGAATCAACAGTGAAATATTCTTGGCAAGATGAATTTCTGGAAGGGTCTCAAACCAACATAAAGGAGGGTCTGGCTTCATCAGAAATGATTTATCAAGTAATTGGTGCAGATGCCGGGCCGTTTATCTCAAAGGCAGAAGCCCCCAAAGAACAGGTGGCCCATGCTGAATCTCTAGTTATTGAGAAGGAGATTAAAATCCCACATGAATTTCAAGAGTCAATAAAGGAGGTTTTTTCTCACCATTCAAAGGATCCTACACATCAGTTGAAAGAGGCACTAGGGAAGCTTGAAGCAACTCTTCCAGAACTTGTGAAACAGGAACTTGGTGAACTCACTGAAGAGGACAAAGCTGACTCTAGTACCTTGGAAGTGGATATTAAAAAAGTAGAGCACCCTGAAAAAGAGGGTGTATTTACTATCGTTGCAGAAGTTAATTTATCCCAGACAATAGACACTGACCAGTTGAGTACAGAGTGGCTTGGTGAAGTTGGGGGCGATCAGATGAAATTGTCCAAACAATCACCAAATGAAGGTAGCTTTGAGCAATACATAAAGCAAGAACCAGAAACTTGGCAGGATGAAAAACATCACGTAGATGTTTCCTCCACACTTTGGACCACAGAAGACACCAGTAAGAGAGAAGATGCCTATCCTAAGGAGTCATTTGATATCAACAGACACATCCGGCATGTTGTTGTTGGTCCAACTGAAATCCGTAAGACTGAACATGTCTTTTATGAAGGTCCTACTTCTGACACTCTGGAGTTTGGAACAGTGGACTTTACAACAGGAGTATCCACAGATGCAGGTCAATTCAAGAAGGAAATAAAGTTGAGTCCTGAAATAACGGAAACCACAGAAAAAATAATTTATAGAAGTCCTATTTATACATCTGAAGAAGTGAGTAATCCTGAAAATTCTACTCACATCCAGATTTCAAGTGATATCAGATCCTCCAAGCATATCACATTGGATTCCAAACAAATTGTTGAAAAAATTACGTTTGAGGGATCAGCTTCAGACTTGTCATCAGCTAATAGAAGGGATATCTTTTCCCAGATGAAAGATCCCATAGCAATGAGCACATCAGTAAGTCACATCCAAATAGATCCCAAAGAAATACATGTTGAACGAGAAATCTATGAAGTGCCTTTTTCCACTGGAGACCATGATCTGTTTGAAGAAACAGTGAAAAAGATTACATTAGGACAGAAGGACACGTCAACATCTGACCAAAACATTTATGAAGGTTCCTTCACCAAGACATCAGATGATGGTTCCACCAAGCCTGGTGAGGAGAAGGTGCTGGATGTTAACACTACAATCGGACATATCAAATTAAGTCCGAAGGAATTTGTAAGTGAACAAATTGTTTTTACAGAGCCCATTTCTGAACAGCACCAAAAGGTCCATGAATTGGGGCAGATGCTTTCTTCTGAAGGGTCGGTACATCGTATTAAATTAGGGCAGAAAGAAGTCCAGAGCCATGATTTCATGTCCCAAGATTTTGTTTTGGAATCTCCAGGAACTGGTTCTCCACAAGAAGACACCTTGGAAAAAATAAGTCCTGCAGAGATCAGCAGATCAACACATCACATTCAGATTGGGCAAAGGCTCCATAGTCCTGATACTCAACTCTTCAGCGGTATGGAATTTCCCCACACGGATGGACTCTCAGAAAACAGCAAATCTGTTGGGCAAATCAGAATCGGACAGAAAGAAACGTCCTTTACCTTCCAGATGGACATAAGCAAAATGGGTGGGAGAGAGCCACAAGCTACCCTAGTTGTATCAAGTAGACAAGAAGCAGGTCAACCTGAAGGCGGGATGGAAGAGGTTTGGAAAGACCCAGAGAGTGAGCAGAAGTCAGAGGAGTCCACGTTCGATCAAACTGTGCAACTGCAAAGAATGGTTGACCAACGATCGGTGATTTCGGATGAAAAGAAAATTGCCCTTCTCTACCTCAATGAGAATGAGGGGGAAGAGGAGGACCAGGGACCCTGGTTTTAAAAACTAACATTTCCAAGTTTTGTTTTTTTAAAAACCTAGAAGCTTAACTGCTGCATCGATGAGTTTTAAACCTGGGAATATCTCGTCCTTTTGTCCTGAACGAAGGAGGTGGAACGTAAATTTTCTGATGCAGTAATATTTTAGCAGCATTCTTTTCTTAAATTACGTAAGATTTCATTTTACTGATGCTGTGGATATCTCAACACGATTTTTTTTTGTAGTTTCCTTGTTTCTGTTTGAGAAAGGATTTAAGTGGATATAGGAAAATACCATTTTTGCTCAATTTAAAAAGAGTAGCCTTTTTTTTTAAAAAAAAAATGACATTTAAGTCAAAATCATACTGATTCCCGTGGATTGTCCAGAATAGACATACAGAGAGCCCTTGGCTTACAATCACAATTAGGACTGACAAATTCCTTGTTAAGCAGGATGATGGTTAAATGATTGCATTACATGATAACATTTAATTTTACGACCATTTTTACTGTGGTCATTAGGTGAATCTACCTTCCCCCCATATTGAGTTTGCTTGTTGGAAGGTGGGAAGGGTGCAAATTGTGATCCCCAGACCACGGCTGTGGTACAACACTCACTTTTTTCAGTCCGGCTGTAATTCCAAACTGTCACTCAGCGAATGGCCGTTAAGTCAAGAACTAGCTGTATTAACAATCCAAGGAACAAAGGCAGGCTTGTTGGGATCGCAGTTTATGGAAAACAAGTCTGTGTACACTATTAGCAAAAATGTGTGGCTGATCTGCCAGATAATCTCCTTCTGAACTCTTATTCAGCGACATTTTTAAAAAATAAGTGACCAAATAGGAACAACAAATTGCTAATATTATGTCAGGTCATTGACCTATTCTCTCTCTCCCTCACCCTCTCTCCCCCCTCTTTCCTCTCTCCCTCTTTCCTCTCTCCCTCCATCTCTCCCTCCCTCTCCCTCCCTCCCTCCCTCCACCTCTCTTTCCTCTCTCCCTCTTTCCTCTCTCCCTCCCTCTTTCCTCCCTCTCTCTTCCCTCTCTCCCTCTCTCCCTCTCTCCCTCCCTCTCCCTCCCTCCACCTCTCTTTCCTCTCTCCCTCTCCCTTCATCTCTCCCTCTTCCTCCATCTCTCTCTTTCCTCTCCTTTCTCTCCCTCTCTCTCTTTCTTCTCCCTCTTCTTTTTTTTCTCTCTCTCCCCTCTCTCCCTTCTCTCTCTCCCTGTCCCTCCCTCCCTCCTCTCTCCCTCTCCCTCCATTTCTCCCTCTCTCCCTCCCTCCCTTCACCTCTCTCTTTCCTCCCTCCCTTCACCTCTCTCTCTTTCCCTATCCCCCCCTCTCCCTCCCTCTCTTTCTCTTCCCTTCCTCTCATGTCTCTCACATACAGAAACATACACAAACATACACAGTTACACTCTACACTTGTTGCAAAGTGGAGAATGCCATGAGGACACTTTACTAGCAATGCCAGTTTTTTCATGAATTAGGTTCTCGCCTTTCATGCATTTCCACATTTCATGAGATAAAAAGCAGGGGGAAAGCTTCAGTTGCTAAATTAACGTGTTGTGCTTTAATTAAAGCCACCAGAGCAGGGCCCTATTGTGTGTCACAGGATCTACCGTACATAGAGTACAATTCTTGCACAACTGCATTTCTTTGGAACTCTCTGAGTCACAAAGAAGTATGTAATCACCTTGAACCTGGGCTACAAAGTTTTGGATCCAGTGATCCTAAGCTCCTTTTTTATAAAAGTGCTAGAGGTTGGAATATTGTTCAATGCTTTAAATTAACTAAAGTAGCAGCCTGCGATGCTGGCAAATAAACTGCGTTGAAAGGTGACTATTTTCCAAGAGCGATTTTCCTCACGTATCAAAGATCATCATATGCAGACGATATGGAGATACGTTCCTAGCATAAGCTATGTGGGACTTAGATTGGATTCAGTTACGTGACTTACAATTTGCTCAGGGTGGAGAAAAGCCACTACAGCTTTGAATCTAAATTGAGAAGTGTCCATCATTCACAGTGCTTATTTTAATAGCAACCAACCCAGTGCCTTTGGGAAGCCCACCAGCTCAGGATCAAAACAATCTCCTTGCTGCAGATAATACCATGGAATAGACCTCCCTCCCCAAATGGGGGGCAGATTATGAAATCCACCCAATAGGGAAAAAAAGTTACAATATACAGGTAGTCCCCGACTTACAGCCACAATTGAACCCAAAATTTCTGTTGCTGACTGAAACATTTGTTTAGCGCCTCATTTTACGATCTTTCTTGCCACAGTTGTTAAGTGAATCACTGCATTTGTTAAGTTAGTAGCATGGTTGTTAAGTTAATCTGGCTTTCCCATGGACTTCACTTGTCAGAAGGTCGCAAAAGAGGATCACGTGACCCGGGGACACTGCGACTGTCATAAATATGAGTCAGTTGCCAAGCACCTGTATTTTGAACTTGTGACCACAGGGATGCTGTAACAATCATAAGTGTGAAACGGTCATAAGTCTCCTGTTTCAGTATCATTTTACAGTCACTAAATAAATTGTTGTAAGCCGAGGACTACCTATTTTAATAGAGTCTTGTGTCTACTTTAGACGTAAATCAAGTTGGGTTTGAAGAAAAAGAATCTTAGGAAGGAAGAGTAGAGACACCCAATGTTGTCCATCTACTCTATGCATCTAGAGCTGTGTTTCTCAACCTTGGCAACTTGAAGATAGGTGGACTTCAACTCCCAGAATTCTCCAGGCAGCCATACAGAGCCCATATTGGTCTTTATACGTGACTGGCTGGGGAATTCTGGGAATTGAAGTCCATCCATTTTAAAAGTTGCCAAAGTTGAGAAATTGATTTAGAGGCACAGAGCTCACCAACCACACCATCATAATATGATAGACACGATTTCTGCAAGTCACAGTAATTACTTTTGAATATTTATATAGCTTAATATGCACAAGTTTAAGGTCATTTTTGTCCTCTTTTTTTTTACTTTACGTGCTGTCTTAGATGATCTATATTGGCTATCTGTTGCCAGCATTGCCAGGATTTTAAACGGGTCTTTTTAGCACTTGATTTGATGGATTTTTTCCAGCAGAATTTTTCAGTGAATGCTTACATTGAGACACAAGTGAATGGATTCACACTTATAATTTAAGCTGATTTCACTATATTTTTTTTGTACATCTGAAACTGAATTTGATTTGGGTTGATGCTTGAGTTTTTGTCCACAAAGAGCAAAATGGATGAAAGTTTATTAATTATCTTGATATAAATATGCACGTAGGGCAAATCTGTTCCATTGAAAAGTATGCTTTGATCACGAAAGAAAATATTACTTTCACCTCAACAATAGTAGGTCTTATTTAAAACTTTTTTTTCCAGAAGAAAGTACACAATATAGTGTTTGTAGGGAAATATTTTATTTAATACAAATATAGGCTTCCTTGATCATTTTTTTTTCCAAAGGGTGGCAGAATCTTCCACTGTATAATACTGTAAACTTAATTTGGAAGCAAATTTCTTTTCAACTCAAGTTTTCACATAACTATGTGCCTTTACTTCTCATTAAAATGCAGGATTTGAAACTAATAAAAGTTCCAGATTTAAGTCAATTAAAAGCACCAAGAGTAGAGGTATTTGTAACTAGCTTGCTTCATCAGTTTTAACTCTAGTAAGTTGATGTTGTAGTTATGTCAGAGAAATTAAGAAAAAAACATGTTTGAGCTACAGTGTGAGCTCTGTACAATTGTAGTCGGATAATGGCTGTAGTAAGTGATTGCAATGGCTGTAGTAGATGTTTTAACTAGTGAGTAATGTCAGGTGGGATTTGATGATGTAGTTTGCCCTGGAAATAATCACAATTGTAATGTTGGTGATAGTTTAACAGTGTTAGAACTTCACACTATTTTTTCTGTTGAGCATTAAACATTGAAAAAGAATGTGTCTCTTTCTCCTTTTTAATTTGTTTAGTTTGGCTCATCTAAAGAGAAGAAGAATTAGGCAACATGATAGCAGTATTCCAGTATTTGAAGGGCTGCCACAAAAAAGAGGGCATCAAATTATTCTACAAAGTACCAGAAGGCAGGACAAGAAACAATGATTGGAAACTAATTAAAAAGAGAAGCAACCTAAAATTAAGAAGAAATTTCCTAACAGTGAGGACAATTAACTGATGGAACAGCTTGCAACCAGAAGTTTCATCACTGGAGGTTTTTAAAAAGAGATTGGACAGTCACTTCTCTGAAATGATATACATTCTGCTTGAGCAGGGGGCTGGACTAGAAGACCTCCAAAGTTCCTTCCAGCTCTATTCCTCTTTCTGTTCTATTCTATTCTATTCTATTCTATTCCCAATTCTATTCCTAATTCTATTCCTAATTCTATTCCTAATTCTATTCCTAATTCTATTCCTAATTCTATTCCTAATTCTATTCCTAATTCTATTATTCTATTCCTTATTCTCTTCCCAATTCTATGCCTAATTCTATTTCATTCTATTCCCAATTCTATGCCTTATTCTATTCTATTCTATTCTATACCCAATTCTATGCCCAATTCTATTCTATTCCTAATTCTATTATTTTATTCTATTCCTAATTCTATTATTTTATTCTATTCCTAATTCTCTTCCCAATTCTATGCCTTATTCTATTCTATTCTCTTTCCAATTCTATGCCTTATTCTATTCTATTCTATTCCCAATTCTATTCCCAATTCTATTCTATTCCTAATTCTATTATTTTATTCTATTCCTAATTCTCTTCCCAATTCTATGCCTTATTCTATTCCATTCTATTCCTATTCCGTTCCAGTCCCACCAGTCCCCGTCTCATTCCATTCCATTCCATTCTATTCTATTCTGCTGTGGAACAAGAAAACTTCCCAGAAATAATTTTCAAATCTTAACAACTGCTGTAAAAAATGTAGTAAAATCAGATCTAATTCAACTTATAGCTGCCATGACCTAAAATGGAATTCCATTTAAAAATTTTAAAATCTTACTTCTTAGTTTGGATCCACTGGGAGCAATGGAGTGGATTTCATCTATAGTGATGGGATTCAGCTACAGAACCGTACACAGGTAGTACCAACCTCAGGTTTTGCAGCTGAATCCAATCACTGTAGTTGAAGCCCACTCCCTTGCTTCCAGTGGATCCAAACTAAGAAGAAAGGAAGATTTTAAAATTTTAAAATGGAATTCCATTTTAGGTCATGGCAGCCGTAAATTCAATTAGACCTGATTTTACTACAATTTTTACAGCAGTTGTTAAGCAAATCACCCGTTGTTAAAATAATCCAGTTTCCCCCATGGGTTTTTTTTTTTGCTGGAAATTGCCCCCCCCAAAAAAAGATAACCAATTGCAATCATGTACAGCAGGATGCTGCAATGGTCACAAATTTTATCCAATTGCCATGTGCCCAAATTGCGGTCACATGATTATGAGAGTGGTGCAACAGTCTTAGCGTGAGTACAGGTCGTAAGTCTGTTTTTCTGAGGCCATTGTAACTTTAAACTGACATTAAATGAACTGTTGTAAATCGAGCACTACCTAAAGATCCAAAGTATTGAATTTTGCCCCACCTTACAACTTGTCTTGCCACCGTTGTTAACTGAATCACCACAGCTGAAAGGTTAGTAACATGTTGTTAAGTGAATCGGGCTTCCTGTATTGACTTTGCTTGCCAGAAGGTCGCAAAAGGGGATCACAGGACGCCAGGACACTGCCACCGTCATAAATATGAGTCAGGTGCCAGGCGTGTGGATTTTGATCACGTGACCAAGGGGATGCTGCAACAGTGTGAAAATTGGTTATATTGTCACTAAATGAACTGTCGTATGTCGAGGCCTACCTATATAGTTCCGTGAATATACTGCTGTGTTTTTAGCAAATTGGATAATTGGTACATTTTGCCTATGATTGTTTACATCTCAACTTTTGGTAAGTGGGATAACACTATCAAGTATAAAGCTGCAGAGGGACTCTTCAAATGTCACCAGGCCAGAATTAGAGGTCCGGTGCCACTGTTGGAGAAAGGGAAAATTCAAAACTATCTATTACTGTACAAGCTGGTAATCTTGGATTGATTTCAGGACCATGACTCATATGTATTTCGTACAGTGGTTTTGTGACATAAGTCGCCTGTCACTCTTATTCAAGAACATGTACCTTTAATTGACAAGGACAACTGTAGAGCTAGTTGTCAAAAAACCTTCTTGGTCTCTGCTGCTTTTATGCTTCCACAAATCACAAAGTTAACAGATTAATCGAATTGGAAGGGGCATTGTGGGTCATCTAGTCCAACCCCCCGCCCAAGCAAGAGAGCCTACACCATTTCCGACAAATGGCAGTCCAGTCTCTTTTTGAAAGCCTCCAGTGATGAAGCTCCCACAACTTCCACGGGTTGGTTGTTCTCACTGTCAGAAAATTCCTCCTTATTTCCAGGTTGAGTCTCTCCTTGGTCAGTTTCCATCCATTATTCCTTGTCTGGCCTTTTGGAAAATAGCTTGACCCCTTTCTCTCTGTGGCAGCCCCTCAGATATTGGAAGACTGCTATCCTGTCTCCCCTGGTTCTTCTCTTCACTAGACTAGCCAGGCCCAGTTCCTGCAACCGTTCTTCTAATTATGTCCTACATTGCAACATTAAAAGAAGTTTCTTTTGTGGATTTGATCAATTACCTATGAGCATTGTAATCCATACAGGTAGTCCTCAACCTTTTGTTTGAAGTTACGACAGCAATGACTTAGGCCAGCGTTCACATTTACGACCTGTGCAGCATCCCCATGGTAATGTGATCCAAATTTGGATGCTTGGCAACTGGCATGTACTTATATGCTGACTCTAAACCGCTTAGGGCTGTAAAGCACTGTTAAAGCGGTATATAAGTCTAAGTGCTATTGCTATGACAGTTGCAATATCCCAAGGTCACATGATCACCATTCCCAGCTGGCTTCCAACAAGCAAAGTCAATGGGGGAAACCAGGTTCTCTTAATGGCCAAATTATTCACTTAACAACTGCAGTGATCCATTAACAAGTGGGGCAAGAATTGTACAATGAGTCTAAACCCAAAGAACAAGCATCTTGCTTGGAGCTCAACTGTGGCGATAGGCTGAGGACTATATGTATATTGGGAAGGGTTCTAATATCCAAAGTGAATCCTATCAGAAAAGATTCATTCTCCAAAGCAACTGAGGGCAGTACAAGAAGCAATGGATGGAAACTAATCAAGGAGAGAAGCAACTTAGAACTAAGGAGAAATTTCATGACAGTTACAACAATTAATCAGTGGAACAACTTGCCTCCAGAAGTTGTGGGTGCTCCAACACTGGAAGTTTTTAAGAAGAGATTGAATAACCATTTGTCTGAAGTGGTGTAGGATTTCCTGCCTAAGCAGGGGGTTGGACTAGAAGACCTCCAAAGTCCCTTCCAACTCTGTTATTCTATTCTATGTGTGAACTATTAAATTTTTTGCTGTGAACAATCACAAATTCTACCATTAACTTTGCAACCATAAGAGTTATCCTATGTGAAGCCACTCAGGGATGCTTTAATCAATCAATTATGGTCAAAAACCATGGCATAACTCATGTAAAGGAGGAATGAATGTGGTTCTCCTTGTATAACCTGATAGTCAACGTTTGCTTAGTCATAGCTAATTCAATTCGATTAAGTAGGTTTACAAGACTCACAGAAAAGCTTTTAGATAAACTTAAGTCGGCTAAGTCTCTGGGCTGTACAAGCCTAGCCACCAAAGTCAAAATGAACTTTCCTGCTTCTCTCAAAGCAGTTCAGTTCCCTTCAATTTCCATCTGCTTAAAAAAACCAGTACATTATTTAAAAAAGAAAAGAAAGGACAAGTTTAATATGCAATGCACTTAAAAAGCTTTTAAAAATATTTTTTTAAAACAGTACTACTACTACTACTACTACTACTACTACTACTACTACTACTAGATAGATAGATAGATAGATAGATAGATAGATAGATAGATAGATAGATAGATAGATAGATAGATAGATAGATAGATAGATAGATAGATAGATAGATAGATAGATATAACAGCCCTCGGGGTGTGTTTTCTGTTAAGATACAGCCTGTTGTGCCTTAAAATGACTTCTACCCTACTGCCATAAAATGGATTCTACTGTGCAGCGCAGTGGAGTTGCCATGATAACAGCTTCCCAGTACTCCACAAGGGGTCTCCCTCTGGTAAGGGGGAAAATCCAACATTAGAAATTATGTTTGGTCCAGACATTCTCCCCCTATAAATAAATACCCAGGCAACGGCGGGTTATCAGCTAATTATAATAATTTTTAAAAAGGAAGGACAATTTTAATGCACTCAAGGAATCATGTCTCTTTTCCTATTGTGCCATCCAAAATTTTTACCCTTAAAAAGCAGAAATAGGCATAACTTATTTTGCAAAGTTTTTAGCATGGGAACCAAGGAGAAGAATATAAAAATAGACATGCAGCTCCAGAAGAATAAACTTTTGACAAGAGGGCTGCTGCACAGACAACTCAATACTTTAAAAGGCTTCCCAAGCAAGCAAGTTTACTCTGCTTTAGGCAAACTGCCCTGCAAATTCCGCCCTCCGTTTTTGTGTGAGAAGCAATGCGAGGGAACATTTTTGAACGACTGGATAAGGGCAGGCTTCAAATATATCACTGGAAGGGTAGTGTCTTGCACAAATTTAGCTTTGCAGCTGACTCCCAAGTACAAGGAGCCTTCGACTTTAATGACCACAGTTGAGCCCCAAATTTCTGTTGCTAAGGGAAACAATTGTTATGTTAGTTTTGCCTCACTTTATGACCTTTCTTGCCACAGTTGCTAAGATCTTTCCGCGCATGTGCTTTTGGCGAAAAAAGGGCCCAAATGGGATACCGAAGAGCCGGGCGCGGCTGGGTGGAGCCACCTGCGATTTCCGCTACCGGTTCAGCCGATCCAATCTGAACCGGTTGAATACCACCTTTGACTGCAGTTGTAAGTTAGTAACCTGGTTGTTAAGTGAATCTGGCTTCCCCATTGATTTTTGCTTGTCACAAAATTGTAAAAAGTGCTCCTGTGACCCCGGGACACTGTGACTGTCATAAATATGAACCAGGTGCCAAACATTTGAATTTTGAACTCGTGACCTTGGGGATCTTCTGCAACGGTCATAAGTTACTTTTTTCGGTGATGTTATACCTTCAAACGGTCACTCAATGAATGATTGTAAATCAAGGACTACCTGTATTGAGTTTTCCTGGATCTTCTGTTTTTTTAAGCAGGCATACATATAATTGCTTTGTTAAAGAAAAATATTTCTCATGGGACTCAATGAATGATGAGAGATTTAACTGGTTTTTGGATGTGTTTTAAGAACACCCGAAGCACTAAATGCTAAATACTTTTTCTAACATCGGGAAGAGGAATTTTGAAGTGAAACAATGAAATAGAATAGAATAGAATAAGAAAAAGAAAGTCTTCTAGGTCTTCTAGTCCAACCCCCTGCCTAGAAAGGAAACCCTACGTCACTTCAGACGAATGGTTATCCAACATCTTCTTAAAAACTTCCAGTGTTGGAGCATTTACAAGTTGTTCCACTGATTAATTGTTCTAACTGTCAGGAAATTTCTCTTTAGTTCTAAGTTGCTTCTCTCCTTGGTTAGTTTCCACCCATTGCTTCTTGTCCTGCTTTCAGATGCCTTGGAGAATAGCCTGACTCTCTCTTCTTTGTGGCAGCCTCTGAGAAATTGGAAGACTGCTATCATGTCTCCCCTAGTCCTTCGTTTCATTATACTAGACCTGCCCACTTCCTGCGACCGTTCTTCCTATGTTTTAGCCTCCAGTCCCCTAGTCATCTTGGTTGCTCTTCTCAACAAAGTGCCTGAAATGTTTCCAGCCACATCACTTCTGGGAATTCGGGGTACTACCTCACTTGCTTCATTTTATTGAACTGCTCACCAAGCAACTCTCTCTGAATGTAATTTATCTCCATAAAGATGTTTTTCACCCAGTCCTGCCAGGCATAGGTGGAGTTTTTTAACTACTCAAATATTTTGCATGCCAAGATATTTGCATCTCTAACAGCAATCTCGTCCCTTTTCTGCAGCCAGGATGACTCTATACCAGGGATGTCAATTTCATTGAGGGCCGCATCAAGGTTGTGTTTGACCTGGGGGGGGGGAGGCTGGCTGGGGATGGGCAGGGCCAGCTCGACGTCACTTGTTGAGGCTCAATTTTCAGCTGCGACGGCTTCCTGCAGCCGTCTGCCAGTGAAAAAGCAATGGCCCTCCTGAGCTCCGTTTTTGCTGGCAGAGGCACCCTGGGCCAGTCCTTTATTTATTTGTTTTTTTGTTTCTTTATTTGTCGAACATGTACAAGGTAACAAGTATAGGTATGAACATAAACATGAACAAAGGAAGTAAATACAGATAAATGGGGACAGTGAGACAGGGACGGTAGACACGCTAGTGCGCTTATGTACGACCCCCCCTTATGGACCTCTTTAAGAGTGGAGCGAGGTCCGCAATAGACAATTTAAGGTTGAAGCTGTGGGGGTTTGAGGCGGTAACAACAGAGGCGTTGACTACTCTGTTGCTGAAGTCGTATTTTCTGCAATCGAGTTTGAAGCGGTTAGTAGCCATTAGCAGGCAAGACGTTTTAGCAGACAATTTTGTGTTGTTTCCAGGGTGGCCCTGCCAGCTAGATCTAAACATCCTGTGGGCTGGATCCGGCCCGCGGGCCTTGAGTTTGAAACCTCTGCTCTATAGTCTAAGATGGAAATCCTTCAACCCCAAAGCTTTCGTAGCCCATGATATTATATTAAGATCACACCTAGAATACTGCATCCAGTTTTGGTCACCGCACTCAGGGGTGGGTTCCTGCCAGTTCTAACCTCTTCTGTAGAAGAGGTTCCACAAATCTACAGTGCCGTTTGGAACCGGTTCCAGCTCCCTCCCCACCCCCACGTCTGCACGTCATCATGATGAAGAGAGAGAGGAAGAATTCTGGGAGTTGAAGTCCACAAGTCTTAAAGCTGTCAAGTTTGAACACTCCGGGGAGGGGGGTTCTAAAGGTTTAAGGGTACAAGGGTCTTGTAACTTGGCAGCTTTAAGACTTTTGTGTTTCAAATGCAAGAGTTTCTGAGCCAACATTTTGGTTGCTAAGCAAGAGCGTTGTTAAGTGAGTTTCACCACATTTTACAAGTTGGCCACGCCAACCCAGTCACATGGCTTGCAAGCCACTTCCACCCAGTCACATGGCTGGCAAGCCACTCCCACCCAATCACATGGCCGGCAAGCCACTCCCACAATGCAGGCCACACCTACAGAAGAGGTTCTAAAGAAATTTGAAACTCACCACTGACAGCTCTATAAAAAAGAGGTTGAGAAAGAGTGCAGAGAAGAGCAAGAAAGGGGATTAGGGGACTGGAGGCTAAAACATAAGAAAGATACGCTTGCAGGAATTAGGTATGTCTGGTTAATAAAAAGAAGGACTAGGGGTGACATGATAGCAGACTTTCAGTATTTGAGGAATTGTCACAAAGCGGAGGGGGTTGACCTATTCTTCAAAGCTCTTGAGGACAGTATATGAAGAAACAGTTAGAAATTATTCAAAGAGGGATCCAACCTAGAACGAAGGATAATTTTTTTGACAATAAGAACAAATAGTGGAACAACTTGCTTCTGGAAGTTGTGGTGCTCCATCACTGGAGATTTTTAAGAAGAGAGTGGACAGCCATTTGATTAAATTAGATAGATGATAGATGATAGATGATAGATAGATAGATAGATAGATAGATAGATAGATAGATAGATAGATAGATAGATAGATAGATAGATAGATAGATAGATGATAGATAGATAGGAGAGAGAGATAAACAGACAGACAGAGGTAGATGATAAATTAGATAGATAATATCTTTTTTATTTAAGATAGATGATAGATTATTGATAGATGCCAGACAGGTGATAGATAAATATTGTTATGATTGTTCACACAGTCAGCCAGATGTTTAGACTGGATTTGCCATTTTTATCCATCTATAGAGTCTTTCCCAAGGACTTGGGATAGGCAAGTGTGGATGTTTGATTTGTCTGGAATAGTATAGGATCTCCTGCTTGAGCAAGGGGTTGGACTAGAAGACATCCAAGGTCCCTTCCAACTCTGTTATTATGTGATGTTATTTTATTCTCTGTGTGCAAAGCATAACTTGGTTGTCATCTTTAGCTTGTAAATCAGCACGAAATGAACACTGTGTTGGAGCCTGGTCTTTAGGACTGTTTCATGTAAGAGC
The DNA here is from genome assembly GCF_051295495.1 of Thamnophis sirtalis. Classification (NCBI taxonomy): domain Eukaryota; kingdom Metazoa; phylum Chordata; class Lepidosauria; order Squamata; family Natricidae; genus Thamnophis; species Thamnophis sirtalis. Next base: position 20,558,220 of record NW_028261382.1, read on the forward strand.
TTCCATCTGTTGCTCCATATTTTCACTAAAAGGTCATGGGTTAATTTAGTAACTGAAAGATCCAAGCAAGGACAATTAGCACATTTCACTTAATACATCCAGAGTATCCCATTTAATAAGAAATGGCTAACGCTGCCCTCAAAATAGGACTGTAATGAAGCTGATATAGCAGCCTCACGTTTTACAGTTGGGGTCTTTGTACATCACGGAGCCCATCTGCCATCTGAGCTAATATTACATTTCGTGGCAAGTATAAACTTTTCAGTTGCAGAGTTTATATGCTGTATCACAAGCTGACCTAACACAACTGTAGTGTTTGTCTCACTGGGCTATTTGGGTTTTTTTGCAAGGACTTGGGGAAAATGTACATCCCCCATCTTGCAGAAGAAAATTAATTGCTCATTATAAAATATTCCTTATGTGTTCTATGAGAGACAACATTCTTGGAACTATTGCCAGAAATGGAGGGTGGTTTGCAGGCATTTCTTGGATGAAATAGGTTGACCTTTGTGGCTGCAAATATGATCTCAACTAAGTTTACATTTGTGCTCATTTTATCCATCCGATGAGGATATAATTAGGAAAAATTGGGATTGTGCCAAAATGGATAGATTAACCTTAAAAATTAAAGATAAAGAAGACTCGAAATATTATCGGAATAAATTTTATGAATGGATAGAGACAAGAGGTAGAAATGAGAGGGAAAATAAGTTTACGAATGTCAATAATTGTTAGTATTACTATATATGACTATAGTAAGGGGGCAACTGTAAATTGGCTAATGTAAGTGGAAATTTACTTAAAGCTCTTTTTCTTTACTCTTTTTGGTCATACTACCAAACCATACTACCTTACTACTACTACTACTTATATTATTGTTATAGTTACTACCTTGTGTGTTAAGATTTACTATTAACTTCTCATTGGCTTTGCTTTATATTTAAATATTATCCTGACATGTCTTTTCAATTAAAATAAAATAAAAAAACAGGAATTCTGGGGTCCTTTCTTGCATCTGAATGTTGAGAGGAAAGGATGAAAGTGAGCAGACAATCCTTTAGTGTGAATTTCATAGTTTTGGTTCAGTAGTTAAAGACCAGGCTAGAAAACAAGAGACCATTTCATGTCCCGCCCTTAACCATGAACGCCAGTTGGTTGACTTTGAGCCAATCAGCTGGAGTTGGTGAGTTCTAGTCCTTCCTTAGGCAGGAAAGTCAGCTGGGTGACCTTGAGCCAATCACACTGTCTCAGCCCAACCCACCTCACAGGATTGTCGTTGTGGGGAAACAAGGAGGAGGAAGTTCTCTCGAATATATTGGTTGCCTTAAGTTATTTGTAAAACTAATAAAAGCAAGGAATAAATAAAAAGAAAGAAAGAGAAAGAAAGAAAGGGGAAGGAAGGAAAAAGAGAGAGAGAGAAAGGAAAGAAAGAAAAGGAAGGGAGGAAGGAAAGAAAGAGAAGGAAGAAAAGGAAGAAAGAAAAGGAAGGAAAGAAAGAGAAGGAAGGAACAAAAGAAAGGGAAGGAAAGAAAGAAAAAGAAAGAAAAGGAAGAAAAGAAAGAGAGGAGGAAAGAAAGAAAGAAGGGAAAGAAAGAAAGAAGAAGAAAGAAAAGGAAAGAAGGAAAGAAAGGGAAGGAAGGAAAGGAAAGAAAAGAAAGAAAGAAAAGGAAAGGAAGTAAGGAAGGAAGAAAGAAAGAAAAAGAAAGAAAATAAATCTGGAAATTGATCTTACATCTGATCCAATCAAGAACTACTCTTTGGCAGTGGCAAAATGAGTCTTAGAAAATAAATATAAAGTATTTAGAAGAATAGTTTATTGTCAGCTCCATTATTACTGCTGCAAAGGGTGGTAGGAACGCCTTGTTAGATAAAGATCCTTCCAGTCTTTACTGTGGAGTTCATATTCAGATATGTCTTAATAGCATTCAGCTAGGAAAAGACGTAGCCGTGGGCTGCAGAGAGCAAAACAATTCCTAACAAGGCTGCCAATTTCCATTCCATTTTACAGGCTGCCCTTTAAAGGTTTTTGCTGCTGGTGGTCAAAGCGATTCTGTCTGGATATAATTTATGCACCATCTGTAAACAAAACTGAAATGTCTCACACATTTCTTCTGTGCTGGGGTGAAATGTTAGCACAGAACTGATAGTAGTAAGTGGGTTTTTTCCAAGTTCACAGAACTTGAAAATTATTTTCATTTCATTCAACCAACAAGTTAACTGGGGGTTACTGGAGGGCCTCTGGAATGCATTCTTAATGCAAACCTTTTTAGTAAATATAGCTGATAACCTGGCGTTGCCTGAGTATTTATTTCTCCTAATCCTGGATTAGACAGGAAAAGGAATGAATTATATCTATAGTGTCAAGTCAAAGTAATTCACTATACTGTAGATTGTGCAAAGTGGACTTTTTGTATCATTTCACAGACTGAAAGTAAGAAACGATCAATAAAAGAATGACTAAATCATATGAATAATTTTTTTAAAAAATTTAGAACATGAGAATCACCTCCTTTTAAAGACTCCACAATCCCTTGTGGGGTGGAGTCTGGGCAACTGAATGAAAGTAGCAGAGTGTTTTAATGGCCGGATGCCCTTCCTGTCGCCAATGAGGATTTTTTGTTCAGGAGATATATTCTCTATGTGCCCAGAGTGAGAAATAGCTGCCTCTATCTAGGATCAAACTCACAGCCTTCTGATTCTGAGGCGAGAACTCCACCTCTAGGCCACCGCACCACTCCATTTAGAACATGAGAATGGTGCGAACGAAATATTTTTAGGAAGTTCGAATACGCAACCTGAGAAAAATGTCAGCTGTGTCACATGATAGGCTACAGAAACACTGAGCATTTTTTTCTTTAGAAAAATTATCAGATTCACGATTGCTATGTGTTAATCCAGGGGCCTTCAAATGTGACACCTTTAAGATTTGTGGACTTCAATTCCCAGAATTCCCTAGCCAGCCAGCATGGCTGGCTGGGGAAATCTGAGAATTGAAGTCTACAAATCTTAAAGTTGCTACATTTTGAGGTTCCTGGGTTGATCCAAGACCAAGAAGTAAGACAGGAAGAATATTGATTTCTTTGAATTTTGATATTGGGGAAGACGGGGGAAGACTAGGGAAAGCCAGGAAAACAAACAAATGGATCATCAAACAATTCAGCATGCATGCCCAATGGAACACAATTGACCTGGCTCAAATTATCTAACTTTGGACACATTATGCAAAGACCCAGAACTCTGGGAAAGGCTCTAGCGCTGGAAAAGGTAGAAGGAAGAAGAGGATGACCAGGTGGAGGGACTCAGGTGTAGTAGCTCCTGTCTTCCAGAATGCTGACCGGGGAATTCTGGGACTTGAAGTCCACACATCTTCAAATTGATTGAGAAACAGAGATCTAGATTGTGAATCTTTAAGAAAGTGGCTATAAGGTTGTTTCCCCCCCCCCTTTCCCTTCAATCTTGTCTGATTCTTAGAAGCTGTCTGGACAAAACCGTTCAGTTTATTAGGAACTATATAAAGCTTCCAATACTGTTACTACAAGAATTAGGATGATTATATTATAGAATAAGAGTTGGAAGGGACCTTGGAGGTTTTCTAGTCTAACCCCCTGGTCAAGCAGGAGGCCCTATACCATTTCAGACAAATGGCTGTCCAGTCTCTTTTTAAAAACATCCAGTGATGAAGCACCCACAACTTCTGAAGACAAGCTTTTCCACTGGTTAATTGTCCTCAATGTTGGGAAGTTTCTCCTTAATTCCAGGTTGCTTTTTCCTTGATTAGTTTCCATCCGTCGTTTCTTTTCTTGGCTTCTGGTGCTTTGAAACATAGGATAACCCTCTCATCTTTGTGGCAGCCCCTCAAATATTGGAACACTGCTATCATGTCTCCCATAATCCTTATATATAATCCCTATCTTTGCATCTAATGGTTCTTCAAGGTTTTCATCTGGCTGTCAACCCTACAGTTCAAACCTGTGTTTCTCAATTTTGGCTGCTTTAAAGGTATTTGGACTTCAACTCCCAGGATTCCCCAGAAATTTCCCACATGGAATTCTGGGAGTTGAAGTCCACTCAGCTTAAAGTTGTGGAGACCAACAACTTTGCAAGTGAACTTCAAATGCTGAATGCTGGCCATTTGATATACAAGGGAGCCCTCTCCTGGACAGTGCCAAGTACTTTTTGAGCCTGTAAGACAGACATGCTCTCAGTGAGAACATAGTTTGATACTTTTGTGCACATTTCAACCATCTTGTATTGGTTCACAAAATCATGTGGATGTGAGAAACATATGAAGCTACCAAGAGAAGAGAATCGGGAATAACAGAAGCAGAAGCCCATCGAAATGCACAGCAAAAGATTACCCAACCCGTGGGATGAGATTCACTTTTCAGCAAATTTAAATCTTCCCTCCATTCCCCACTATCCTGTCAGAGCTGAAGAAGCTTCTTGGATGAGAAGCGAAGCATCTTGAAAGAAAAAAATAATAAAGCCCAGTTGCCTCCTGAAAAAAAACACCTTTGGGACAACCATGACTTGTATGACGGAGAATCTCTACAGACTTTTAGCTACACAGTTTGGGATGAAGACCCTATGAGTGGTGTGGGAGTTAGGAATGGATTTTCAGGGGGAAAAATGCAGACTACAGGAACCCTTTGCACCATTCAGGTGATCCTGAGGACACAGAGAAACCTTCAAGTGCTTCAAGGACCCTCTAAAAGGATGCAAATGACCAGCTGTCTGCAAGGAGTGTAAATCCTTCCATTCCCCACCATCCTGTCAGAGCTGGAGAAGCCTCTTGGATGAGAAGCTAAAGAAAAATGAGAAAGTCCAGTTGCCGCCTGAAAAATCACCTTTGGGACAAACAGGACCTTGGATGACGGAGAATCTGTAGAGACTTCCTCCCTACAGTATCTCTCCAATGAGAATCAAGAGTTACATTCTTATTCCAATCTAGCTATAGCTTCTAGATGACCACACCGCTTACATATAGAGTAGATTCCAATTCCAATTATGGTCACATGTCAGGGACTGCCTTATATGTTAAGATCCAGAGCACCTTGTAAATCGTTCCAGATACCGAAAAGAAGTTGTGCTCCATTCCAAAACTATTTTGGAAGTAATAAATCTTATAAAACCAAATTGTACAACGGAGTGGAACATTCCCTTTAGTGTAAGCCTTTAGTTATACTTCGTCTTAATGTGCTCTCTCAGGAAATACAATCTGGACTCTTCATAAAGTTTCTTGTTGTTTAAATGAAATGTCCCCTTGTGTTTTGTTAAGGTTAATGTATAATGTCTGAAAACTTTTGCAAATCAGAAGCATTAGTAGAAAAGATGTTTCTGATTTCCTGATTTGCTGTAGACCATCTTTTAGAGTGTCATAATACAGAGAGCCCTCAACTTACCACAGTTCATTTAGTGACTGTTTAAAGTTACAACGACACTGAAAAAATGACTTATGACCATTTTTCACACTTATGACCACTGTAGCATCCCCATGGTCACATGATCAAAATTCAGACGCTTGGCAAATGGTTCATAGTTATGACCATTGCTGTGTCCCAAAGTCACATGATTCCCCCCTTTTACAACCTTCTGACAAGCAAAGTCAATGGGGAAGCCGGATTCACTTAACAACCAGGTTACTAACTTATCAACTGCAGTGGATCACTTTACCAACTGTGGGAAGGTAGGTTGCAAAATGGAGCAAAATTCATTTAACAAATGTCTCACTCAACAGCATAAATTTTGGGCTCAATTGTGGCTGTAAGTCAAGGACTACCTGTACTTCTCCCATAATTTTTGAAAAACCCCAAAAGCTCTTTGCTGTAAGTCAGCTGCTCCATCATAATTTCAGCCAATCTGCTTCTGAATTAGTGGGAGAAGTGACTTAACTGATACGAGAACTCCGATCGGATGTCTGTGTTGACCTTGGGTAGATTTCAGCCACAGAGTAAGCATCAGTGTGTGTACTTAAGATTATCTCATTTTCACTGTGTGTAAAAGCTCCTTGATATGACTAATTGTAATACTAGCTGCACTGACAACGGGACAATAAAAGGAACAAGTACTGGCCACGTTTATTTGTTATACAATCTCATTTGAAAGTGGCTTTCAATTAGGATACATGGAGCTTCATCACGGGAGGATTTCAAGACGAGATTGGACTGCCATTTGTCAGAAATGGTGTAGAGCAGTTTTGGGAAAACTTTTTTAGCACCGAGTGCCAAAATGGGAGCGTGCAGGTACACGTGGGGGGAGTGCCAAAAACTGGAAGAGCAACTCCCTGGCGCGCACACACATGAGGGCCAGAAGAGCAGATGAGCTTCCAGTTTCCAGTGTGCACATGTGTGCCAGTCACCTGGTTTTCCGGTTTCTGGTGCGCATGAAGACCAGCTGGCTGGCAGGCATGTGTGCACCGGAACTCGGAAGAGCAATGGGTGACAGCTGGCGAGGCATATAAGTCTTAGTGCTATTGCTTTCTATGTCTTATAGCACAGGCCAGAACGAACTAATGGGTGCGGGTCGGGAGTCCTGGGAAGGGTTGGGATTCTGGGGGAGACATCAAGCCAGATATGGTGGGGGCCGAGGGCCAAATTATGTTCGGGGGATGCGGGTCCGCTGTTTAAGAGCAATTGCACGTTCCGACCCTCATCACCCTTCTCACACCCCTGGGTGCTCGGGATTACAGGACCCTGGTCTCCGGCTGGTGTCGCTTAATGTCAGGTCCGTGGTACATAAGGCTCCCCTCATTTACGACCTCATACAAGAGGGTAGAGCTGACATGGCATGCATTACGGAGACCTGGTTGGGCCATGAGGGGGGTGTTCCCCTTAGTGAATTATGCCCACCAGGCTTCCGGGCATTTCACCAGCTGAGAGCCCAGGACAGGGACGGGGGGGTGGCGGTGGTTTTTAGGGAAAGTCTCAGACCTCAGGAGGTCACTGTGCCTCAGATAGGCGGGTGTGAGTCCCTTTTTGTGAAATGGAGCCTTGGAGTTCAGGTGGGCCTTTTTGTTACGTACCTGTCTCCCTGCTACGTTTCATCGGCCCTGCCGGAGCTGCTGAATATGTTAGCTGGATTGGCGGTTGATTTCCCCAGGCTCATGATCCTGGGGGATTTCAATCTGCCTTCCATTGGCGAGACATCTGAGTCAGCTCGGGAGTTCATGGCTTCCATGACGGCTATGGACCTAACTCAGTTAATTCAAGACCCCACCCATAATGGGGGATGCACGCTTCACCTGATTTTTGTCTCTGGACAGTGGATGAATGATCTAGATTTAGGGGATATTTCTATCCAACCCTTGTCATGGTCGGATCATTTCCTCATCAGGCTTGACTTCCATACTGCTACCCCTCACCGCAGGGAGGTGGAACCAACTAGATGGTTCTGCTCCAGGCGCCTGATGGACCCTGAAAGGTTCCTGATGGAGCTTGGGACTTTTCCTGAATCCCTTGCTCACAACTCGACCGAAGCCCTAGTGGAAGCCTCGGATAGGGCGGCCACTGGGGCTTTGGATCGTGTTGTGCCTTTGTGGCCTCTGACCCGGTGTCGATCCCGGGTCGCCCCCTGGTTTACCGAGGAGCTTCAGGAGATGAAACGCCGGAAAAGACGCCTAGAGAGTGGTTGGAGGGCCAGCCGGTCCGAATCTGATCGAACACTAGTAAGAATTCATATTAAATCCTACTTAGTGGCGATAAAAGCGGCAAAACGGCAACATTTTTCCGCTCTTATTGCATCTGCAGATAACTGCCCAGCCACCCTGTTTAGGGTGACCCGCTCCTTACTTAACCAAGGAGCTGGGAAAGACCCCTTGCAGGGTAGGGCTGAAGAATTTGTTCAGTATCTGCAGGATAAAATCTCTCAGATCCAGACAGGCTTAGACTCTGACTGGGTAGATTCGGGCGAGTCGACAGGGATGAATCTTGTGGAGCCCATCTGGGATGAGTTTGACCCCCGAGGGCATGGACAGGATTATGGGGAGACTCAGTGCTGCCACTTGTGTGCTGGACCCGTGTCCCTCTTGGTTAGTCTCGGCTGCCCGGGAGGTGACTCAAAGCTGGCTCCAGGCGATTACCAACGCTTCTTTGAGAGAGGGGTTCTTTCCCACCGCCTTGAAGGAGGCGGTGATGAGGCCCCTCCTTAAAAAGCCTTCCCTGGACCCAGCTTCTTTAGCCAACTATCATTCAGTCTCCAACCTTCGCTTTGTAGCGAAGGTTGTTGAGAATGCGGTAGCACGTCAGCTTCCCCAATCCCTGGATGAAGCTGTCTACCTGGATCCGTTTCAGTCGGGTTTCAGGCCTGGATACAGCACAGAGACGGCATTGGTCGCGATCTTTGGTCGATGATCTTTGGTCGATGATCTTTGGCGGGCCCGGGACAGGGGCTGCTCCTCTGTCCTGGTGCTATTAGACCTCTCAGCAGCTTTCGATACCATTGACCATGGTATCCTACTGCGACGATTCAGGGGGTTGGGAGTGGGGGGCACTGTTTTATGGTGGTTCTCCTCCTACCTGTCGGATCGGTCGCAGTTTGTGTTGACTGGAGGGCAAGGATTGACCCTGAGGCATGTCACTTGTGGGGTGTCCCAGGGGTCGGTTCTCTCGCCCCTCCTCTTCAACATATATATGAAACCACTGGGTGAGATCATCCGTGGTTTTGGGGTACGATATCATCAATATGCTGATGATACCCAACTTTTCATCTCTACCCCAGACCACACAAACGATGCCCTCGACGTGATGTCCCGATGCCTGGAGGCTGTGCGGATCTGGATGGGGAGGAACAGGCTCAAGCTCAATCCCTCCAAGACGGAGTGGCTGTGGTTTCCGTCATCCCGATTTGTGCATCTTGTTCCATCTTTGATGATAGAGGGAGAAATTTTAGCCCCCTCAGAAAGGGTCCACAATCTGGGCGTCCTCCTGGATATGCGGCTTAGTTTAGAAGAACACCTGATGGCTGTGACCAGGGGGGCCTTTTACCAGGTTCGCCTGGTACGTCAGTTGCGCCCCTTCCTGGATCGGGATGCTCTGTACACAGTCACTCATGCCCTCGTCCTCTCTCGCCTGGACTACTGTAATGCTCGCTACATGCCCTTGAAGAGCACCCGGAAGCTTCAACTGGTCCAGAATGTGGCTGCGCAGGTTATCATGGGGGCACCTAGGTACTCCCATGTTACACCCCTTTTAGGCGGCCTGCACTGGTTGCCGGTTGTCTTCCGGGTGCGATTCAAAGTACTAATTATGACCTTTAAAGCGCTCCATGGCACAGGGTATCTGTGAGACCACCTACTGCCACTGGTAGCCTCCCATCATCCAGTGCGATCCCACAGAGTTGGCCTCCTCAGGGTGCCGTTGGTCAGACAGTGTCGGCTAGTGACCCCCAGGGGGAGAGCCTTCTCTGTGGGAGCGCCTTCCCTCTGGAATGAGCTGCCCCCGGAGCTTCGTATAATCCCCGACCTCTGGTTCTTCCGACACACCCTAAAAAGTTGGCTTTTCCAGCAAGCCGGCCTGGCCTGAACAAAACCAAATAAAGTATTGATCACTGTTAATTTTAATTTGATTTTTTTTAAAAAAATGTATTGTCAATTTTAATTGGATTTGGGATATTCCATTTAATTTTTTTTAACTTTTATATTATGTGTTTCTTTTAATTGTTGTATGCCGCCCTGAGTCCTTGGGTAAAGGGCGGCATATAAATCTAATAAATCTCAATTTCTCAATCTCTTATCTCTCTGTCTCTGTCTCTCTCTATCTATGTATCATCTATCTATCTATCTATCTATCTATCTATCTATCTATCTATCTATCTATCTATCTATCTGTCATCTATATCATCTATCAGAATGCAGTATTGCACACTGACTCTGCCCACTGCCAGCAGTTCGATCCTGACCGTCTCAAGGTTGTCTCAACCTTTAATCATTCGGAAATTGGTTAAACGAGAACCCCAATTGTTGGGGGTCAGAGGCTGACTCTGTAAACTGCTTGGAGAGGGCTGTAAAGCACTGTAAAGCAGTATATAAGTCTAAGGCAGTGTCGTGTGGTGAGTTTTATGGCTGGTGAGGCAGCTTTTTAGACTTGTGGACTTTAACTCCCAGAATTCCACAGCCAGGCATACTCAGTTCCAATTTAAAGCGACAGCATTTTTTCCCTTGCAAAATAAGTTTTCCCATTCTTTTTCTTCTCCCCCCCTCCTTCCTCCCTCTCTCCCTCCCTCCCCCCTCTCTCAAACAGACACACGCACACAGAGAACTTGGATCCCTCTCTCACTCACTCACTCTCAAACACAAACACAGAAGTTGGATTGGATATATTTTCCAAAGGCTTGAAAGCACCTCCTCTGCCATACCCCCCCTTCCCCTGCTGCCTTCCGATTGGAGCCTTTGATTGCAGGTGAATCACGTTGCCTTTTCAGTGAAGCTGGGCTTATATACATTTATCCAGCTGTGTGTATGTGTGTGTGTGTGTGTGTGTGTGTGTTTGTGTTTGAAAAGGCAACGTGGGTTCTGTATACAATCAAACTTTTTGAATTCCTTCCCCCTCCCCACACACGCACCTTTTCCAGCTGTTTCAGAGAGGATTTCAACTCTGCCCTCATGAAATGCCAGAGCTCTGAGTCAGACTGAGCTAGTTGCTCCCAGAGAACTCTAAAAAGCCTCTAAAAATGCCCTCTACAGGAGGCGAGAGAACACGTGCCTCATTTGCATAAGGAATTCTTTGCTTTTTAACCCTTGGTTAACTCTTAAAAGATGAAAAATTCCTTATGCAAAAGAGGCCCCTAGTTCTCTGGCCTCCTCCTATAGTTAACACTAAGCACTGTTCCAAGTCACTGTGACTTAGAATCTGGTAGCAACTACCTTGACTTTAATTATTTTAAAAAAATTCTTTAAAATTCTTTCCTTTTCCTCATGACTGGTGAGGCCACGCCCCCCTGCTTCTAGTGACTGCACGTCCCTGGTCTAAGGGCTACTGCTATTGTTCTGTAACCAACATCCCTCTGGTTAGGGAGGAAGCCCAGATTCCAAAAGACTGTACGGTTTATCCGTTTTATTATTTACATTTAAAATTATTCATTTGCTGTACAGTCATCTCCTGTATGGCACCGGGGGGGGGGGGGGCAGGGAGGAGGGGATCTTGAAAAAGGAAGAGGATCATCAATCAAGCTGGGCAGCGGGAATAGATTTCTCTCTCGGTTAGAAGCAGGCACCAGGAAGGAAGGCACCATTCAAGCACTCCTGTTTGGTTAAACAGCTGTGGATGCGTCATGCCGAGAAGTCCTGGGGTTCAGGGGCTCAGGGCATCGCCTTCAGCGCGGCCATGTGCGATCCCAGATTCTCCTGGAGGTAGTACAAGAGGTGAAGTTCGTAGTGTTCTCCAGATTCAGGGACCCGTATACTGTGCCGCTCCTGCGGATAAATCTGGGGGAGGAAGATAGAAAGCGAAAGAAATCCAGCTGTGACTGGGATGCAGAAGGCTGGGGTGCAATCCTCGGGATCTCTGGGGATGAGGGCACCAGGTGTTCACTCTCGTATGAGCACCTCAAGAAAATCTAGACTGTTTCTTTCCACCTAGAGCAGCGATGGCTATGCTTTTTGTCCTCTCACTCCAAAAGTGTGCACACCCATGTGACAACACACACTTGTGTGCCCACACCCATAATGCAATGCTTGCGTGACATCACCCCGCGCGACACCCCGCTGTGCATGTGTGAGCCCCCTACGACACCCTCCTGCTCCCATCACGCATGCAGCGCACGACCCCCCCGTGCCCCTTTTTGGCCCTAGCAAGCCTCCCTGATGCCTCTTGGGACCCAAAATCGGCTGCAGGGGGTGCGCTGCACCATCCCATGCTCTTCCCTTTGCATGCACGTGGGACCCCCCCCCTCTCCTGTGCATGCGCATATGTCTCCCACATGTGCGGCAGAGACCTGACAATCAGCTGGCTGGCAGGAGGCGCGCGTGCAAGCACGGTGGAGCTGAGCTGAGCGACGGCTCGTCTGCCTGCAGAAAAAGCTCCGTGAAGTTCGCCATCATAGACCTAGAGCAGTGGTTCTCAAACTTGGCAACTTTAAGACTTGTGGACTTCAACTCACAGAATTCTCCAGCCAGCAGAGCTTTGGAGAATTCTGGGAGTTGAAGTCCACAAGTCTTAAAGTTGCCAGGTTTGGGAACCACTGACCTAGAGCTAAGAGAAGCCGTGACCAAGGAACGCTGCAAATGGGATATGTTGTCTAGTACCTGAAGTTTGGTCACCTCACCCCTGAGGGACATCATAAGAGTGGTCATGTGACTGTGAGGAAGGAGCCATCAGGATTGGCTTGTAACTCCCTTGTTCCAGGTACCGTATTTTTCAGAGTATGACGCACCAAGATTTTGAAGAGGCAAATTAAAAAAGTTTTTGCATTCTGCAGACCTCCCATAAATGGCCCATTTTTCGCAAAAACAGGTCCATTTTTTTGTCCAGGAGGCTTATTGACTGCTCCTGGGGCCTGAAGGGGCAAAAATGAGCAAACAATGGCCCACTTTTTGCTCCTTTCTGCTCTCCCCAGCCCCCAGGAGCACTCTGGAAGCCTCCTAAAAGCTACGCATGGCCATTTTTGCAAAGGGGGTGGAGTTTCAGGAGGCAAAAAAATGCTGTATTCGATGTATAAGTCGCACCCAGATTTTCACCCTCTTTTTGAGGAAAAAATGTGCGTCATACTCCAAAAAATACGGTAGGTCGCAACTTCAAACAGATGCTGAGAAACAGTGGTAAATCAACACCTTCATTCAACCACAGTTCCTTTTCTAATTTCCCAGTTCTACAAGATTCTGGGGGTCTGAAAGAGCTGCAGGCTGTTGAAGCCAGGAGGAAAGGGGTTGACCTGGCTGATTCCTTTTATCAGGGGTGGAAGAATAACATCTCCCTTGAGAGTCAGCCAGGAGCTCTCCATAGTCCTGATCCTGCCTCAGCCTTGCCCCCTCCAAGCCATCCAGCCCAATCCAGCCCCAACTGCATTTTAACCCTTGCATCTTAGAGCTGCACAAATTTCTTGGCTACCTACCTGGAGGTCGTAGGGTTTCCCAGCCCTGACCAGGAAGCTCAGCAAAATACTAGTATGTGCAAAATGAACATTTTCATCCAGGAATCCATGCAGTAGCAATAATCGGTTGGGCCTGAAGAAACCGACAAAAAAAACAACCAGGGAAAATGTAATTAGAAGTACAATCCAGTGGCTTCACAGAAATTAATTATTACCGTATATTTCATGCAGATTTTCCCCCCACATCTAGGAATGCAGTATTTTATAAACTCACCTAATGACCCAAAGAACAAACAAAAATCAGTCAAAGAGATCAACTGGGATGAAAAGCAAAAAGTTAAATCCAGCAACAATACTAGAACAGGTTTTCTTCCCAATAATTTCCTCGCTCAGAGCACCTATATTTGTGCTCTAGGTTCTAAGACATACTCAGATTAATCATTTGTCAAAACTGTCACTGAAAAATCCCCACCTTATTACAGGTAGTCCTCGACTTATGACAACTGAGCCCAACATTTATGTTGTTAAGTGAAACATTTGTTAGGTCAGCCTTGCTTCATTTTACGATCTTTCTTGCCACAGTTGTTAGGTGAATCATTATAGTTCTTAAGTTAGCAACACATTTGTTAAGTTCCCCATTGTCAGACAGTCGCAAAAGTGGATCAGATGACTCTGGGACACTGTGACCATCATCAATATGAACCACTTGCCAAGCATCTGAATTTGGATCATGCGACCATGGGATTGCTGCAATGGTCATAAGTGTGAAAAGGGGTCATAAGTCACTTTTTTTCAGTGCTGTTGTAACTTTGAATGGTCCCCTAAATGAACTGTTGTAAGTTGAAGACTACCTGTATTAGAGATATGTTTCCTTCTTTTATATAAAAACATTATTTCTTTTTATTAAAAAAAATTTTAATTTTAATTTTTAATTTAAAACAAATACAACATCTTTCTTTACATGCTATAGAAAGTGTGTCAGTCGGTCACAAATAAACTTTTGTGCATCTCCTCCACAGTCAACAAACATAACTCATGTTAACTCGAGCATTTTAACTCAAATATTCATACATTTCACCATCATCATATATCCATTTTCATTTGACTGTAATTATTATTTAAAAATATTAATAAAAATAATAATCTTAAACAATACATGCCCACATCAGTGGGGGGGAAAAAAGACAAAAAGAACAAAAGACAAGGCAGGGAAGAAAAAACAAAACAAAAAAGAAAACAAAAAAGAAAAAAAAGAATAATAATAAGAATAAACATTATTTATTCTTTCTTTGAATATCACGTAGACTTACTGTGAAGGGAATTTCTCTGCCTGCATAGCTACGGAGCCCAAGCAATAGCCCCGTTCGTTATTGTCTGGGTCTCCCATGTAACGCTCGGTGTAACCCGTGTCGTAGAAAAGCCACAAAGTGACGGGAGCACCAGCAACTGCCACCTGCCCAAAGAAAAGTCAAGTTGGCTGCAAGCATTTGGAAGAATTGTCTCGACTAGAGCAAAGCCTAACCCTACCCATTCTCTCTTCTCTCGCACTCGGGTACTTTGGAAAATAGGTTGACCCCCCCCCCTCTTCTCTAGGGCAGCTCCTCAAATACTGGAAAACCTCTCACAGTGATGCCTAAACTTTTTGTCCTTGCGTGCCAAAAGCCCATAATGCAATGCACGTACAACACCGTGTGCTCGGCCCCCTGCTCATGCACGTGTGACTCCCCCGCGCGACTCTCATGACCCGTTTTGGGCATAGCAGGCCTCCCTGAAGCCTCGTGGGACCAAAAATGGGGGGGCATGACGCACCTCCCCTGCGCTCCCGCATGACCCCCCGCCCCCCTGTGCATGTAGCGTGTCTCTCGCATGCGTGGCAGAGACCTGAAAATCAGCTGGCCGGCGGGAGGCACGCACGAATGCATGGTGGGGCTGAACTGGGGCGATGGCTTGCATGCCTGCAGAGAGGGCTTTGCGTGCCACCTGTGGCACCCTTGCCATAGGTTTGCCATCACGGACCTATCATGTCACCCCCTGGGCCTTCTACACTTCCGCATCCCCCGTGCCCAGAGGAAGGGAATGGGCCGTGCCAGGGGAACCAACCTTGAAGATCTCTGGCCTCTGCAGCAAGGCCATCAGGGAAAGAAATCCACCGTAGGACCAACCATGAATGCCAACCCGGTCTAAATCGATGAACTCGTATTGGGAAGCCAAATACTGTAAGCCTTCCACTTGGTCGCCAATTTCAATTTGTCCCTGTTGGAAGGGGGAAAAAATAGGCAGGGGGGGGAAATATCACGTATATATCAAGTATGTAAATTAGGGAATAACAGAGTTAGAAGGGACCTTGGCGGTCTTCTAGTCCAGTGGTCTCCAACCTTGGCAACTTTAAGACCTGTGGACTTCAACTCCCAGAGTTCCTCAGCCAGCTTTGCTGGCTGAGGAACTCTGGGAGTTAAAGTCCACAAGTCTTAAAGTTGCCAAGGTTGGAGACCACTGTGAATCTAGTCCAACTCCCTGCTCAAACAGGAGACCCTATACTACTCTGGGCAAATAGCTGTCCTGGCTCTTCTTAAAACCCTCCAGCAATGGCTCATCAACAACATTTAAATATAGAATAGAATAACAGAGTTGGAAGGGACCTTGTAGGTCATCTAGTCCACACACACCCCAAGCAGACCCTACACCATTTCTGACAGATGGCAGCTCAGTCTTTTCCTTGAAAGCTTCCAGTGATGAAGTTCCCATTACGTCTGAAGGCAACTTCTGTTCCACGGGTTGATTGTTCTCACTGTCAGAAAATTCCTCCTTATTTCTAGGTTGAATCTCTCCTTGACCAGTTTCCATCCATTATTCCTTGTCTGGCCTTCGGGTGCTTTGGAGAATAGTTTGGCCTCCCTCCTCTCTGTGGCAGACTCTCAAATATTGGAAGACTGCTAATTCTGAAGGCAAGCTGTTCCATTATTTAATTGTTCCCACTGTCAGGATGTTTCCCCTTAGTTCTAGGTTGGATCTCTCCCTCATAATTCAAATCTTTATTGTCAGAACACAACATGTGTACTATGAGATTGGCCGAGCCTCCCTTCATGCACAACATATAACCCAACACAATACAACTCACAGAGAAAGACAGAAAATCCCTAGCCCAGTGAATCCTACTAACAAACACCCAGTCCTCAAAAATTGTGGTGGTTAACAACTAACAATGGCCATGGTTTATAAAGAAAATCTGTATAAGATGTTCTACAGATGGCATCTTCCCCCATTCCTCTCCAAAACGTTTAAAAATTTGGCCCCAAATTGTTGGAAGTGCAAAAAAAAAACATCAGGGACTTTTTATCATATGTGGTGGACATGCAATGAGGCAAAAACATACTGGAAAATGATTCAATCATGGTTGGGACAAATGGTGGGAGATCTGGGCGAAAGCAGATAGGCTCACAATTGAACTAAAAAATAAAGGGGAATCGGAATATTTTGAAGTCTGGAACAGATTCTATTACTGGTATAAGACAAGGTGACAAGACTGGAACAAACTGTAAATAATGTGATTGGATAGAAGGATAGATAATGTATTAAGTAGGCTAGCAGTTACTGGATGAGATTATTTGTATATAATGTGATTGTATGGTCACTTCAACTTCGTGGTGCTGCACTGTTTTAAATGTAAAAACAATAAAAATATATATTTTAAAAAATTGTTGAGGTTGAGGATTACCTATATGGCAGAAGTGGACTTCTAACCTCTTGTTCCTTTTTGCCTCCACCAATGAGATTTGGCTGCTTACTTCAACGGCCTCTTGTGTGCTTTGAACATGAGTTTTATCACCACTGCCCGGTAAAAAGGGAACAAGAACTAAATTCTGGGCTTTACTTGTTTTCTTCCCTGTGATGTAATCAGTCTGGCTGAAATTTATTCTTTTGAAAAAGTGGAAGTCTTCCAGGGCTACATCGGGTTCTTTCAGAATTGTATTATGAAGTCAACACCCAGGAGAGGAATTTGTTCAATTCAAAGTTATTATTCAAACAAGAAGTGTGTACAATGAGATCCCCCCTTCGTACACAATCACCCCCCTTCCCAACACAAGACAACCCACAGTGAAAGACAAAAAATCTCTTGTCCCCTGAATCCTACTAACAAACCCCCAGTCTATTGCACCATTCGAACTTATTTCACGCCACGCCAGTCCTGCAAGCCAGTCGTACTATGTTGTTGTAGAGTTGTGTTTCATTCAGAAGACTGACAAAGTACGGATAAAAACTGTTCTTCAGCCTGTTTGTGCAGCTGCCTATGCTTCTGTATCTCCTTCCCGATGGCAGGAGGGTAAAGAAGGGCTGACCAGGGTGAGAGTCGTCCCTGAGGATTTTCGTCACTCTTCTAAGGCAGCGAGCCCTAATAATGTAAGGGACAGCCGACAATGTTTTGTGCTGTGCTCACATCTGAAAACTTCTTGGCCTGCGTTCAGAACGAGGCCGGTGTCCTTACTCAAGTACAGAAAGGATACTGAACTCAAGCTGCCTGCGCTCTACATGGGGCTGCCCTTGAAAAGTGTTCAAAGACTTCAGTTAGTCCAGAATGCAGCCGCGCGAGCGATAGTGAGTGTACCTAGGCACATTACACCTATCCTTCGCGAGCTGCACTGGCTCCCCATTGGTCTCCGGACACGTTTCTAGGTGCTAGTCGTTACTTTTAAAGCCCTACATGGTTTAGGACCTGGCTACCTGAGAGACCGCCTCCTGCCATTTACCTCCTAGAGACCCATAAGATCCCACAAACTAGGCCTCCTCCGGATTCCATCTGCCGGTCAATGTCGGCTGGCGACTCCCTGGGGGAGGGCCTTCTCTGTAGCTCCTCCAGCCCTATGGAACGATCTCCCCGTGGAGATCCGGACTCTTACTACTC
The DNA here is from genome assembly GCF_051295495.1 of Thamnophis sirtalis. Taxonomy (NCBI): domain Eukaryota; kingdom Metazoa; phylum Chordata; class Lepidosauria; order Squamata; family Natricidae; genus Thamnophis; species Thamnophis sirtalis. The sequence continues at coordinate 20,576,143 of NW_028261382.1, forward strand.
TTCCGCCCTTCCGCAAAGCGATTAAGACCTGGCTGTTCCGGCAGGCCTGGGGCTGTTGATTTATCCAGCCCCATTCTAAGCTATATGAATGTTGTGAAATTTTAATGTCTGTTCTTTTTAATTTTTATATGTTCCCTCTTCCTCCCTTTATCTGTAAGCCACCCTGAGTCTCTCGAGAGTGGGCGGCATACAAATCCTAATAAACTGTAAACCCTTTTCACATTCCCAGCTAAAAAGAACTTCCCTCTGGCTTGTATGTTTATTCACTGTTATTCATGTTTACCGTCCCTTTTCAGGACTCTCCTCTCCCCCAACTGGGAATGAGAACAGAAAAACAAAGAATAGGTAGGACTTCAACTCCCAGAATTCCCCAACCAGCATCTCAATGTTGCCAAGCCTGGTCCAGAGCAGGGGGTCACCAACCTTTTGGACCTCAGAGGCCACTAAATTCATACTTTTAAATGCCGCAGACCACTAATATGATCTGCCTATAGACCGGCTGGGTAGGCGTGGCTAGGTGGTCATGTGACTGGGCAGGCATGGTCAATTCTGTGTCACTCACATCGAGGGGCGCCTTGCCAGCTCTATTTGCCACTCCTCGCCTGCCTGCCCGGGCTCCTTAGGAAGCAGTTGTTGGAGCTAAGCAGCCACCGGGAGAAAGAGTTGGCAAAACAGCTCAGTTCAAATTGGATCTGACTAAGAAGGAGGCTCAGCAGAAGCACCTCACTGAGGACTACAAGCATAGGCTTTCCAAGCAGAGGGAAGACCTGTGGGAGTGCAAGGCCAGGTATCGGGGCCTGGAGGCTCAGCGGGATGAGATGGTCAGCCAGTTCCAGGCCCTGATGCAGTCCCACTGGAACAAGGCCCTCCGGCTCTTTGACATCAACAACACTTCTCTCCAGCCTTCACCCAAAGCACCTCACCAGGAGGCCAAAGCAGACCACAAGTCAGAATTTCTGCTCCCCTCCGACCCGCACAAAAAGACCATTTTTTCCATTTTCCAGCATGAACATGCACAGCATGTAGGGGGAGACTTTCTGCAGCAACACAAGCGTTCATTGCACATATCCGGCCCGGGGGCCGTAGTTTGAGGACCCCTGATTTAGTGCAATATAAAAAACGCAAATAATTTTTCTGCGGACCACCAAAATTTTCCCACGGACCACCAGTGGTCCACGAACCACCAGTTGGTGGCTGCTGGTCCAGAGGAGACCCAAAATGAGAAAAAAGACCTATGAAAGGGCCGTTGGTCCTTTTCAGCATTTGATATCTCCATTCGTGAGGCAATTTACCATCTTATATTTGAAGGCGCCTTCGAAGGCCAGGCCCCGGTGGCAGGAACCTCGGTTGTCCAGCACCACGACCACGTAGCCCAGGGAAGCCAGGGTGTTCAGTCGGAAATATTTGACCCCTTTAAAGCGGTTGTTTACAAGCTGCACCTGGAAGGAGGCATCAAAGCATCATCATCCTTGTTGATGTTGTTCTTATTCATCAAGGAACAATAAAAGACACAAATAATCACATCTTGGGCTGATATTTTTTGGACATTCAGATTCTAGCCAAGAACCTAGGAAATATTCAAATATTTGTGTAAATCACAACATGCTGAGTAAATCCACAGTTAATGCCCAAACAGAAGGTTTTTTTCTTCCTGAAATGGATAGTAGCCCATTTCACAAAGAAGTGGGTGTCAAGCTATTCTCCAAAGAACCTGAAGGCAGGAGAAGAAGCAATGGATGGAAACTAATCAAGGAGTGGAACAACTTGCCTCCAGAAGTTGTGAATGCTCCAACACTGGACGTTTTCAAGAAGAGATTGGAGAACCATTTGTCTGAAGTGGTGTAGGATTTCCTGCTTAAGCAGGGGGTTGGACTAGAAGATCTCCAAGGTCCCTTCCAGCTATGCTATGCTATGCTATGCTATGCTATGCTATGCTATGCTATGCTATGCTATACTATGCTATATTCTGTTCTGTTCTGTTCTATTCTGTCCCGTCCCATCTCATCCCATCCTATCCTATTGTTATTTTGTAATTCTATTCTATTCTATTCTATTCTAAATTGTATTGTTCTATTCTATTCTATTCTATTCTATTCTATTCTATTCTATTCTAGGCTACTGTATCCTTAATTGTATTATTCTATTCTATTCTATTCTATTCTATTCTATATTCTGTTCTGCCCCGTCCCTTCCTATCCTATTGTTATTTTGCTATTCTATTCTATTCTATTCTATTCTATTCTATTCTATTCTATTCTATTCTATATTCTGTTCTGCCCCGTCCGTTCCTAGCCTATTGTTATTTTGCTATTCTATTCTATTCTATTCTATTCTATTCTATTCTATTCTATTCTATTCTATTCTATCCTTAATTGTATTATTCTATTCTGTCCCATCCCTTCCTATCCTATTGTTATTCTATTCTATTCTATTCTATTCTATCCTATCCTTAATTGTATTATTCTATTCTGTTCTATTCTATATTCTGTTCTGCCCGTCCCTTCCTATCCTATCCTATTGTTATTTTGTTATTCTATTCTGTTCTGTTCTGTTCCGTTCCGTTCCATTCTATATTCTGTTCTGTCCCATCCTTTCCTTTCCTTTCCTATCCTATCCTATCCTATCCTATCCTATCCTATCCTATCCTATCCTATCCTATCCTATCCTATCCTATCCTATCCTATCCTATCCTATCCTATCCTATCCTATCCTATCCTATTATTATTATTTTGTTATTCTATTCTATTCTATTCTATTCTATTCCAACCCATCCCATCCCATCTTATCCTATTCATTGATGTAAAAAATAAACCAAACACAGTTTCCCCCATCTATATGTGCTCAGCTTGGCATCTTTTGCTATCCTTCATTTCTGTCCAAAGTGGCATCTGTAAATTTAGTTGCAGGGAACTTAAGTAAATAAGATGATGATCTCCGTCATCTTATCATGATTATGATTTCTGTCACAGGTAGTCTTGTAAGAGGTACAACTTTTTGTTTAGTGGCCATGCGAAGTTACAGTGGCATTCAAAAATATGACCATTTTTCACACTTACAACCATTGCAGCATCTCCATCGTCTCATGATCAAAATTTGGAGGCTTGGCAACTGGCATGTACTTACGACAGTTTCAGCATCCCAGGAACACGCGATCCCTTTTGGCGAACTTCTGACAAGCAAAGTCAACAGGGAAGCCAGATTCACTTAGCAACTGTGTTACTGACTTAGCCACTGCAATGATTCATTTAACAACAGTGGCAAGGAAGGTCATAAAATGGGGCAAAACTCACTTAACAACTGTCCTGCTGAACAACATAAATTTTGGGCTCAATTATGGTCAAGGATTTCCTGTACTCTAGTGGTTTCCATTTGCCCTTTCAAGTACAGTTCTCAATTCTAAAATACAGAATCATTTATGGGACATAAACATTTTTGGCAAATACAGACCATTTCTGCAATTCCCAAACTGAGCTCCTTCTGGGCACCAGCAATCAGATCTACTCAAGTGCAGATTTTCATTGATTCCCTCCCACCCCAAAATGTGGCTGAAATACAAAAATGAAGACTCACCTGTGGGCCCCCATAGATGAAAAGCACCGTGGGGTATTTCTTCCCAGGTTGTAAATCATGGGGCTTGTACATCATCCCATAAAGCACAAACCCCGAGGAGCTCTCAAAAGAGAAGATTTCTGGTGGGATGTAATCTGGGAGAGATCCTGCAGAGAAATAGGAGAGAGAGAGAGAGGGAGGGAGGGAGAGAGAGAGAGAGAGAATTAGGTCTCAATGCCCATTTCTGCAGTTTCAGAAGATCCGGATTTGTTTTCCACTAAAAAATGAATTTCTTCTTTCCTACTTTTCCTTCCTTCCTTCTTTTCTTTCTCCCTTCCCTTTCCTTCCCACACTTCCTTTCCTTTTCCCTTTCCTTTCCTTCCCCTTCCATTCCCCCTTTTTCAAGCACCCAATTTCCCACAATAGAAGCCAGAAGTTTCTGTCTTCTAGCACAAAATAATTTTTTTCCTTGCTTCCTTCCTTCCTTCCTTCCTTCCTTCCTTCCTTCCTTCCTTCCTTCCTTCCTTCCTTCCTTCCTTCCTTCCTTCTTTCCTTCCCCCTCCCTTCCTCTCAATTTTTTTTTACTCAGGATTCCAAATAGCATCCAATAGTAAATCAGAGTCCAAGGCAAAGTATTGTTCAAAGTTCCAATTTTTTAAGAGAGCCATGTTGGCACATCTGGGAAAACACGAATCTGAAAGCTTCCTGGGTTTCCCCACCCAGTTGAAAGTTCAATATCTTTCCGCACACCCACAAGCCCATCACATGGTCCAATCTTCCACTGCCATGCTGGCAGCTTCCACCCATCCAATTCTGGTCAGATGTAGAGGTGCAAAGACAAAGGATGACCTTGGCTTTCTGGAAAGAATTTTGTTATGGCTACATGGCATCTAACTCCATACAATCCTCCCTCCCATTTTCCCACAATAGAAAATGCATAGTAGAATAATAGAAAGTGTGGCAGGCACAACCTAAATGCTGGAGATGTGATTGGGCTGATGCTACATACTATCATATATGGTGGGCTTGTAAAAAGGTTAAATCATTTTTAGTTAAAAATATGGTGGATTATGCAAAATGTTCTTTAAAAAAGGATAAAGTTTACCCCTCAGTTATTTTTGTTAGGTATAATTACTGATTGTACAGTTATAGAGACTAACTTGATTTTGCATTTAATAACTGCAGCAAGACTGCTGGTGGCATAATACTGGAAGAAGGATGATTTGCCTACTATTCAAGAATGGACATTAAAAGTAACAAACTTAGCAGAGATGGCTAAAATATCAGCATATCTTAAGGACCACTCAAATGAGAGATATAAATTGGAGTGGAGAAGATGGATTGACTATACTCAAAATAAATATGGGACTAAGAAATTCCAGATAGCTTATGACTGAGGCAACAGGGAATGACATAATCTGTTTAGAGTTAGCCTAACAAAGAGGAGTTAAAGCTCAAATGATAGAGGATATTAATTTTTTACTTTTAGGTTTACTTTAGAATATTTTTGTTAAAGATTTATACCCTGTATTGGTTCTGGGAAGCCGGGGGAGGGAAGGTTGGGAGGGGTGGGGTTTGGGTGGGGAGGGGAGGGGGAGGGAAGTAAACATTTGTAAAAGGTTTTTTTTTTAAAAAATTCAATAAAAAAAAGAAAGTGTGGCAGGCCAAAGACCCAAAAGAAAAGATGGCTGCAGGCCTGAAACTCTCCCTCCCTCATAAAACCAGAATGCCTCCAAGCATTGCAAGCCCCACAGCACCCTGAACATTCCCTCCTAGTTCAGAAACATTCCCGGCCTCCAAGAGAAAATTGCTCACCTGAAGAATGCAAAATGGTGGCCCAGAATTCCTTGGCCCTTTGACCAATTCCCTCTTCCATTCCAGTCAGCTTGTAGAGGGAGACTTGGTGGGGGCATTTCTGGTTACTGAATTTACATATCACCATGTCGCAGTCCTGCAAAGAGAAACAGTGCAGTGCACAGGGCATGTGCGAAGGAACATGGCTGCCGAGTTCTTCGCTCCGGCGTCTACACGGGAAAAATAGCTAAAAGAAGGAGATTTCGCCCCCAGAAATCGTGCTGGAGAGAGATCAGGGCACGGGCGATTTCTCGGAGGGTCTGGTGCTGGCAGCAGATTGGAGAGACTTTGCTCTCCAGGGCTGCCTTTACGAAAAAAACGCCGGCGCCGCTCGGAGGCGCCCGGAAGACGCCGCGGCCCAGCTGATTTGGACGCCGCGGCCCAGCTGATTGGAAAGGCATTGAAAACACCGCCCGGGCGCCGCTTGGAGGCTGGAGAGAAGATCAGGGCACGAACGATTGTCGGAGGCTTGCTGGCAGCGGACAGGAGAGATTTTGCTCTCCGAGGCTGCCTTTTGCCTTTGCGAAGAGCGCCGACGCCAAACGCCGTTCGGGGGTGCCCGGAAGACGCCGCGGCCCAGCTGAGTTGGAGAGGTGTTTAAAAACACTGCCCAGGGGCCGCTTGGAAGGCGTCGCGACCCACCTCGGCTAGAGACGCTGGATAACTTCTGTTTGGAGTACTGTTTGGGGTTCGTTGTGACCTGGCTGACTTGAGAGAGCCTTGACTCTCCTCCTCCTGCTGGCTGAGAGAATCCCCCCCCCTCTTTGTTACTCTTTGCCTCGTCTGTGCTTTTGGTTGCTGTGGATTGTATTGGATTATCTATCCCCCCAGGGAGAAGGCGGTTAGCCTGAGACATCACTGGGAAAGAATGGGAGGCGGTCTTTATCTGCCGCTATTGCAACCCCATTCCTCTCCCCTCGGCTTGGCCTCCCCTGTCGGGACATTCGCCCCTCCATCGGGCTGTTGCCATCGCAGGGTCTTCTGCTGGCTGAGATTAGACTCCTCTTGGAATGCGGCCTTTGGACTTTTTGGACTATATTTTCATCTGTCCCTTTATCTGCATTTTCATCTGCCAAGGCCAATGTGGTCTGATGCCGCCTTGGACCTGCTACCACAGATAGCACCACTACTGGACGAGTGGGGGTACCTACAATATATAGAAGGCCCTCTCCATTCCTATTCCTTAACCATCTTGGACTCTTTTGGACCTTCCCAGAACTATTCGCACTTTAAATTAATTAACTCTTTGCGCAACCCATAATTTCTTTCTTTTCTTTCATCTTTTTCTTCTTTCTTTGTATGGGTTATGCATGAGGTATGCTTGAGATGAATGGATGTCCCACTTTTTATGATTATATTGTTGTAATTTTGTGTTTTTAACTTTTTACGTGGGGATTGTTTGGGAGAGTGCATGAGTATGCGTGATTCGGAGGACCTGCCGGGAGTTGCGGGGGCCACGGGGGTGGGTGAGGGGACCAGAGACACGGGAGAGGGTCGGGGTATTGCGGTCGTAACAGGGAGAGGCAGATACGGCGGGGACTTTAGGGCAGGCCATTACCGGGGAAGGAGGGTTCGCTACATTACAGAGATCCCTCCTTCCGGCCCTACGAGTCCCACTCCAAGACCAGATGGCGCAAGTAGTCAGGACCCTGGTCTCAGGCTGTTGTCGCTAAATGCCAGGTCTGTCGTACATAAAGCTCCTCTCGTCCGGGACTTAATTGAAGACGAGAGGGCAGACCTGGCATGTATTACTGAGACCTGGCTGGGCCCAGAGGGAGGAGTCCCCCTTGTAGAGCTGTGCCCAGAAGGATTTCAGGTGCTGCATCAGCCGAGGGCTCAGGGAAGGGGTGGGGGTGTGGCCGCTGTTATCCGGGAGTCGTTAGTTCCTCGTAGGGTCCCTGCTCCGGAGATTGTCGGGTGTGAGTCTTTGCTGTTAAAGTTGGACCTCAAGGGTCAAGTGGGTCTGCTGCTAACGTACCTGCCTCCCAACAGCGTTGCAGCAGCCCTCCCCTCGCTCCTCGAGTCGGTAGCCGAGCTGGCAATTGAGTTCCCTAGGTTGATGGTCCTGGGGGACTTTAATTTGCCGTCGCTCGGTGAAAACTCTGATGGGGCGCAGGAGTTCATGGCTTCCATGACAGCCATGGGCTTGACCCAAGTAATTCGAGGCCCAACCCATTCAGCGGGACACATGCTTGACCTCGTATTTCTCTCGGAGCAGTGGATGTGTGATCTTGGTCTGAGGGGGAGTGACATCATACCCCTGTCGTGGTCAGACCATTGCCTACTGAGGCTCGACTTCCGGAGGCCAAACCCCCACTGTAGGGAGGAGGAACCGACCAGGTGGTTCCGCCCCAGGCGTCTTATGGAACCTTCAAGGTTCCAGACAGAGCTTGGGGTTATTCCTGACACTTTCGCCCACAGTCCGGTGGAGACTCTGGCCGCTGCGTGGCACTCGGCAGCGTCGGAGGCCCTCGACCGGATTGCGCCACTGCGGCTCCTCCGAGGCGGCGGATCCCGGAGACCCCCTTGGTTTACCGAGGAACTCCGGGAGATGAAGCGCCGGAGGAGATGCCTAGAGCACCGTTGGAGGTCCGATAAGTCCGAATCGAACCGAGCAATGGTAACCACCTGCACCAGGGAGTACACCAAGGCACTTAGGGCAGCAAAAAGATCGCATATAGCCACCCTGATAGCATCCGCTGAGTCCCGTCCAGCCGCCCTGTTCAGGATAACCCGCTCCCTATTGAACAAAAGGGAGGCGGGGGAACCCTTGCAGGGCAGAGCTGAAGAGTATGCCCAATTCTTAGCGGACAAAATTGCTCGGTTTCGGTCGGACTTGGACTCCACCCCCGCAGTTCCAGCCGAGGCGCAGAGGGATCAAGTAGAACAACACTGGGTTGAGTTTCAGGACGTTACCCCCGGGGATGTGGACAAGGCCATGAGAGCTGTAAGTACCTCCACCTGTGTTCTGGATCCGTGTCCTTCATGGCTGGTTACTAACTGCAGTGAGGTGACACGAGGCTGAAAGCGGCGGTGGTGAGACCCCTCCTGAAGAAACCAACCTTGGATCCAGCTGTTCTCAACAGCTATCGTCCTGTCTCCAACCTTCCCTTCCTGGGGAAGGTTGTTGAGAAGGTGGTGGCCTTCCAGCTCCAGCGGTCCTTGGAGGAAGCAAACTACCTAGACCCCTTCCAGTCGGGCTTCAGGCCCGGTTACAGCACAGAAACCGCTTTGGTCGCATTGGTGGATGATCTTTGGAGAGCCAGAGATGAAGGACATTCCTCCATCCTGGTCCTCCTTGACCTCTCGGCGGCTTTCGATACCATCGACCATGGTATCCTTCTGCGACGACTGCGGGAGGTGGGAGTGGGAGGCACCGTGTTACGGTGGTTCTCCTCCTACCTCTCGGACAGGTCGCAGTCGGTGTTAGTGGGAGGGCAGAGATCGTCCCCAAGGCCCCTAAACTATGGGGTGCCGCAGGGTTCGGTCTTGTCCCCCCTACTATTTAACATCTACATGAAACCGCTGGGAGAGATCATCCGTAGGCACGGGATTAGATACCATCAATACGCGGACGATACTCAATTGTATCTGTCCGCCCCGTGCCAAATCAATGAAGCGGTTGACGTGATGTGCCGGGGTCTTGAGGCCGTCATGGACTGGATGAGGGTTAACAAGCTTGTGCTCAACCCAGAAAAGACCGAGTGGCTGTTGTGTTTTCCTCCCAAAGATTTGGCCAATATTCCAACACTCAGGCTGGGGGGTCAAATTTTACACCCCTCAGAGAGGGTCCGCAACTTGGGAGTCCTCCTGGACCCACAGCTGTCATTCGACCACCATTTAACGGCTGTGACCAGGGGGGCATTCGCCCAGGTACGCCTGGTGCGCCAGTTGCGACCCTACCTGAATCGGGAGGCTCTCACAACAGTCACTCGGGCCCTTGTGACCTCTAGGCTGGAATACTGCAATGTGCTCTACATGGGGCTGCCCTTGAGGAGCATCCGGCGACTTCAGCTAGTGCAGAACGCAGCCGCGCGAGTGATTGCGGGTGCACCCCGATTCACCCGCATTACACCTATCCTCCGCGAGCTGCGCTGGCTACCTGTCGATCTCCGGATGCGCTTCAAGGTGCTACTAATCACCCATAAAGCCCTACATGGCAGTGGATCTGGATACTTGAGAGACCGCCTTCTGCCAATTACCTCCCTACGACCTATAAGATCACACAGACTAGGCCTCCTCCGCATCCCATCGGCCAGCCAGTGTCGGCTGGCAACTACAAGGAGGAGGGCCTTCTCAGCAGTAGCCCCGACCCTTTGGAACGAGCTCCCCGTGGAGATTCGTACCCTCTCCACCGTCCCGGCCTTCCGCACAGCCTTGAAGAACTGGCTCGCCCGTCAGGCCTGGGGATAAGGATTCCTACCCCGCCCGAATGATGTATGCATGTTGTTTGCTATTTTATTATATGTTGTAATCTTAACGTTGTATTTTCCCTTCCCTGGTTTTTTGTGAGCCGCCCTGAGTCCCCTTAGGGAAAAGGGCGGCCTATAAATGTTAATAAAACCAAACCAAACCAAACAGAAATTATACCAGACCCCTAAACCAATGTTGGCTTGCATTCCAGTTCCTTCTTCACTTTTCCTCAAGGACAAGGCCAACTCTGCTACAGGTGGACCGCTGTTTCTTCATGACAGAGCAAATCTCCAATATTGGAGCATTGGAGATTTGCTCTCTCACGAAGGACAGTGTTTCTCAACCGTGGCAACTGGAAGATGTCTTGACTTCATCTCCCAGAATTCCCCAGCCAGCATGGACATGTGAGAAGACCCAGCCAACTCTCTAGAAAAGGCTCCAAAAAGCTGGGAAAGGTGGAAGGGAAGAAAAGAAGAGAATGACGAGCAGTAAAGTGGACAGTCTCAGATGTAAGGGTTTCTGACTCCCAGAAAGCTGGCTGAAGAATTCTGGGAGTTGAAGTCCAAACATTTTCAAGTTGCCCAGGCTAAGAAACACTGGCTTAGATATCCCACTACTGGCTTCAAAGGAAAGGAATTCCAGTTCCCAACGCAAATAGAGATGCCAGCAAATTGGGGAAGATTGTTAAAGACCAAATCTAACTTCTTGCAAAGCTATCATGCAAACTAGCATCTGTGTTTCCTGCATCGGATGAGGAGAGCACATCTTTCTCCTGGCTACTTTTTACAGAGGCCCGACAGAACGTCTTAACAAACTGCATCCCTGTTTGGTTTGGTGGCTCCAGTGCCTCAGATAGAAAGTCCCTACAGAGAGTGGTGAGGACAGCCGAGAAGATTATAGGAAGCTTGCTTCCTATTATACAGGATGCTGCTTATAAGCTCTATGTGCCTAGAGCTCGAAGCATTGTTAGACACCCTACATACCTATTTCATGGTCTGTTTCTGTTGCTCTCCTCTGGGAGAAGGTTTTGAAGGATTTCTAGCAGGATTACTAGATTTTGTTTATTTCCACAAAGTGGGATATATCAATCCAACTCCAGACTGAATCTGAACATCATGCTCCGGGATCTGACTTGGCACACCAAACACCGTAGACTCACAATAGCTAAGTTCACACATTTGGCTAAGCTAAAAGAATATCTTTTTCTCTTCTACAGGTAGTCCTCGATTTATGACCACAATTGAGTCCAACTTTTGTGTTGCTAAGCAAGACAGTTGTTAGGTGAATTCTGCCCCATTTTATGACCTTTTGTGCCAAAGTTGTTAAGCGAATCACTGCAGTTGTTGAGACTCTGCAACCGTCATAAAGTACATTCCAGTTGCCAAGTGTCTGAATTCGGATCATGTGACCACGGGGATGCTACAATGGTTGTAAGTGTGAAAAATGGCCATAAATTACTTTTTTCAATGCTGTTGTCTTCAAATGGTCACTAAATGAGTCGAAGACTGTACCAAATTTATGGTCAGGATAGGACCTTCTCAAGAAGATAACCAGGTTCCCTTGTAGACTGGCCCTTTTCATCATGGCATGATAGATTAGATAGATTAGTTTAGAAGCCCCAGAGCCCACCGTAGTAACAGCATTGCCAAAAAGGCATTAGGCGTTATTAACCTAATTTTGCGAAGCTTCTTCTCCAGTAACATTGTACTGCAAACTAGGGCATACAAAATTGCAGAAAATGATTGCAGAAAATACGACTTCAGCAACAGAGAGGTCAATGCCTGGAATGCTCTACCTGACTCCATTGTTATAGCCTCAAACCCCCACAGCTTCAACCTTCAACTGTCTACTGTGGACCTCACCCCATTCCTAAGAAGTCCGTAAAGGGGGCGTGCATAAGCGCACCAGTGTGCCTACTGTCGCTGTCCTACTGTCCCCATTTATTTGTATTCGTTTCTTTCATTCATGTCCATGTTTATATTTATAACTACTATCTTATACATGTTTGACAAACTAATAAATACAAATACAAATACAGAATAATGTACCTGACTAACATAGGAAGCATGTGAGAAACCATGTTCGGTCAGCTGCTGAATTTCTCCAGGGTTCTCATAGCTAACGACGTATAAGTGGTGTTCCAAGGGAGAATCTCTTGTACCTTCAAAATATACCAGTTTGTTAACTTCATCCACTCGGATCTGATTAAAAAAAACAAAAGCACAAAACAAACGTGAGCCACTTTTCTACCATCCAGGATACCCATGAAGCCACTTCAGTTGTAGCTTTACTGCCTGACCAGGAAGTGAAGGCAGAATTACCTCGTGCTAGAATATCCTCCGCATGACTCTGCGAAGCCTTTTTTCTCTGAAATGGTATAGAGTCTCCTGCTTGAGCAGGGGGTTGGACTAGATGACCTATTAAAACGCTGTGTGGAAATTAGTATCCTTGAGTTCAGCTGTAGAGTGATGGATTGATGGATTGAAGGAGGGACGGAGGGAAGGAGGGAGGGAAGGAAGGAAGGAAGGGGAGGAATGTGGAAGGAAGAAATAGCAGGAATGGGGAAGGAAGGAAGGGGAGGAATGGGGAAGGAAGGAATAGGGAAGGAAGGAGAGGAAGGGGAAAAGAAGGAAGGAAGGGAAGAGGGGAGGAAGGGGAGGAATGGGGAAGGAAGAAAGGAATGGGAGGAATGGGGAAGGAAAGGAGGAAGGGAAGGAAGGAATAATAGAGTTAGAAGGGACTTTGGAGATCTTCTAGTCCAATCTTCCTCCTCAAACAGGAGACCCTATACCCGTGATGGCGAACCGATGGCACGTGTGCCCGAAGTGGCACAGGGAGCCATGACGCCTGGCACGTGCTGTGTCTCCCATTCCTCTTCCTGGTTTTGGCGTGCATGAGCACAAGACAATCTGCTGATTTTTGTGCGAGAGGCATTGCTGGAAACCGAAAGAGCTGATCTTCCATTTTCCAGCGTGAGCATACGCAGTGTGATATCTATTACTTGGATTATGGAGAGGATTCTCTTAATATGAATTACAATAAAAATTAATGAGTTAACAGAAGCATATATTATTCCCCACAACAAAGAGAAGCAGAGATGGTCAAATTGGTTCTTTTATCCAAAGAAGAGAAGATATCTAAGGTTGTTTCTATTTTGAAATTGCTTCTCGATGTTATGCTTGCAATGAAAAAAAAATGAACCTTTGCTTTTGCTGATTAGGTAGATTTATTGTTAAAGAAATGACTGTTGTGTAAAAGTAAAAAGTTGCTGTTGTAATGTGAAAAGACCGAGTGGCTGCTGTGTTTCCCTCCCGCGAATTGGCCAAGTGTTCCATCTCTCAGGCTGGGGGGTCAAATTATACGCCCCTCAGACAGGGTTCGCAACTTGGGAGTCCTCCTGGACCCACAGCTGACCTTCGAACATCATTTGTCAGCTGTGACCAGGGGGGCATTTGCCCAGGTTCGCCTGGTAGATGCAATGACCTGAACCGGGAGGCCCTCACAACAGTCACTCGTGCCCTTGTGACCTCTAGGCTGGAATACTGCAATGTGCTCTACATGGGGCTGCCCTTGAAAAGCATTCGGCGACTTCAGCTAGTCCAGAATGCGGCCGCGCGAGCGATTGTGGGTGCACCTCGCTTCACCCACGTTACACCTATCCTCCGCGAGCTGCACTGGCTGCCTGTCGATCTCCGGGTGCGCTTCAAGGTGCTACTTATCACCTATAAAGCCCTTCATGGTAGTGGGCCTGGGTATTTGAGAGACCGCCTACTGCCAATTACCTCCACTAGACCGATACGATCGCATCGTTTAGGCCTTCTCCGAATTCCATCTACTAGCCAGTGCAAACTGGCAACTACCCGGAGGAGAGCCTTCTCGGTGGCTGCTCCGACCCTCTGGAACGAACTCCCCGTGGAGATTCGGACCCTCACTACCCTCCAATCCTTCTGCGCCGCTTTGAAGATCTGGCTGTCCCGGCTGGCCTGGGGTTAAGATTCCAACCCCACCCGAATTGTGTGACTGTTGTTCTCTCTTTTAATATGTTGTATTGTTTCCATATTGGAATACTGTTTGTCTTTCCCCCCCTCCCTTTTTGAATTGTGAGCCGCCCTGAGTCCCCCCAGGGAAAAGGGCGGCATACAAATAAAGGAAATTCAAATTCAATTCAAATCTTCTACTGTGCTAAAGAGAGTCGGAAGTCGGTGCCTTTCTCCTTCCGTCTTTACCCCAGTTTTTCCTCCCAGCCCCTTTCCTAGTTTTCTCTTACTTTTTTTGAATTTCTCTTTGTATTTTATATTGTGATAAACCAACAAAAAGTTTCAAAAGTTCATCAACTGAAAAAAAGGGAGACAAAACCAGCTTACGTTTGAGCCGTGCCGGCCAAGCACTTCCCATTCTCCGCTGGTGAGGGGCACCTCTTCTTTGACATGACATAAGAAGTCGCCTACAAGGAGATCAAAGTTACGGGAGTCCATTGTTTCTCTTCCCCAGCTCAACCGAGCGACATCATTTCTGAACGTAGAAGAGGCACGCAAGAAATTGGAACACCATGCAAATGTCTATGGAGATTCTCAGTCATTCAGGTTGTGGTTGCCCCAAAGGTGCATTTTCAAGAGGCAAATGGACTTTCTGTTTTTTCTTTGATTCACTTCTCATCCAAGAAGCTTCTTCCGTTCTACTGGATGGTGAGGAAGGAAGGCTTTACATTCCTTGTGGTCACCTGGTTGTTAGCACTCTTTCAAAAGTATGGAAGAAGGGTCAAGGAGGCCATGTTGAATGAATGTTGTGTTTTATTGTTTTATTTTATTCACATATTATTTCATGTTTTGTCTTGCACTCCTTTCCCACGAATTGTAAGCCGCCCTGAGTCCCTTCAGGGAAAAGGGCGGCCTATAAATGACAATAAAATCTAAAATCTAAATCTAAAATCTAAATTAAGACTGAACAGCCCTCTCTCAACAGAGGGGGAGAGATACGGCATCATCTATCTCCAATCTACAACACAGTCCTTTCAGCAGTTCCAAGAAGGCTCCACACCCATTTGCCCCACTCAGGTGACCCTGAGGACAAAGGTAAATCTCCAGGTGACCCCAACGACTCTCTAAAATGATGCAAATGACCAGCTGTCTGCAAGGAGTATAAATCCTTCCATTCCCCACTAACCTTTTACCTGTTTTTAATAGGGAAGGGACACAGGGCAGAAAACATTCTGCAGCCAAGAAGTTTCCATACCCATTTGTACTACTCAAGTGACCTCAAAGACACAGACAAATTTCTAAGTGGCCTCAACGATTCTCCAAAAGGATGCAAATGACTAGCTGTCTGCAAGGAGTATAAATCCTTCCATTCCCCACCATCCAGTCAGACCTGAAGAAGCTTCTTGGATGAGAAGCGAAACGTCTTCAAAGAAAAACCAGAAAGTCCACTTGTTTCTTGAAAACAAGCGTCTTTGGGCACCGTGCAAGTTACCGTATTTTTCGGAGTATAAGATGCACCAAGGTTTTGAAGAGGCAATTTTTTAAAAAAAAGTAAGTAGGTAGATAGAGGGATAGAGAGGGAGAGAAAGAAAGAGAAATACAGTAGAGAGGGAGGGAGGGAGGGAGGGAGAGAGAGAGAGAGAGAGAGAGAGAGAGAGAGAGAGAGAGAGAGAGAAGGAGAGAGAGAAGGTAGGTAGGTAGGTAGGTAGATGTTTCCAGGTGTATTTATCCATGTGCTGGAGAAGGAAATAACTGACAATCTGCAGCACCGAAGACTTTGTTTCTGTTGGCACAGCACTTGATCAATATAATTCTCATCAATCAGTTAAAGAGCTTTCCAAAAGGGGGGAGAAAGTTTTTGCACTCTGCAAACCTCCCCAAAATGGCCCGTTTTTCATGAAAACGGGCCAGTTTTTTGTCAAAAAAATTGCATGCATACTTTATAGAGGCTGATAGAGTGCTGCTGGAGGGGGGGGCAAAAAATGCCCCATTGTTTGCTCATTTCTGCCTTCCCCAGCCCCCAGGAGCTCTCTGAAAGCCTCCTAAAGGCTCTGCACGTCCATTTTGGTGAAGGGCTTCGGTA
Source organism: Thamnophis sirtalis (assembly GCF_051295495.1). Lineage (NCBI taxonomy): Eukaryota > Metazoa > Chordata > Lepidosauria > Squamata > Natricidae > Thamnophis > Thamnophis sirtalis. The sequence goes on from NW_028261382.1 coordinate 20,592,019, forward strand.
GGCAAAAAATGCTGTATTCGATGCATAAGACGCACCCAGATATTCAGCCTCTTTTTTGAGGCAAAAAGGTGCGTCTTATACTCCAAAAAATACGGTACTTCTTATGCCAATAAAAGATTTGGCAGTTAGACAGAGAGGGCATCGAAGGAAATTGCTCCACCTTCAGAAAAGAGGCAGGCCTCCACTTTACACCTGTATAGTCTTGCTGCCTTACAGGTAGTCCTCATTTAACAACCACCATTGAGCCCAGAATTTTGGTTGTAAGTTATTGCAGCCGTTAAGCAGGTCACCATGTGACATAACTCACTTTTTTCAGTGCCGCTGTAACTTTAAATGGTTAGTAAACAAATGGCTGTAAGTCGAGGACTACCTGTATTGTGAGACCTTCTGCCTGCACACCTAACTTCTTCCGTTTATTAAGACACAGAAGCAAAATAGGGGGTTACTTGGAGTTGGAAGTCCCCCCGAGGATCGTCTGTATTTGCTCTCTTTCAAAACGGTGGAGATTTTGTACAGATGTCGGAATCCTGTTTTGCACTCGGAGGCGAAGATGAATTCTATCACATCCTCGTGAGTTTGAGGAAAAACATGGAAGATATCATGGATCTGCGGAAATAAGGAAAAGCGGCAAGTCAAGACGAAGATTAGGAAAATTGGGAGGGTGAGTTCAAACTGGTAAAGGAAATCTGCTTTATAGAATACAATGGAATGAAATGGAATAGAAGAGAAGAGAATTAGAATAGGAATAGAATAGAATAGAATTAGAATGGAATGGAATAGAATAAGAATAGAATAAGGAATAGAAGAGAGTTAGAATAGAATTAGAATGGAATGGAATAGAATAGAACAGAAAATATAGGGAATGGAATGGAATAAAATAGAATAGAGTAAGAATAGAATAAGGAAAAGAATAGAATTAGAACAGAACAGAATAGAATTCTTTATTGGCCAAGTGTGATTGGACACACAGGGAATTTGGCTTTGGTGCCTATGCTCTCAGTGTACATAAAAAGGGGGGGGGAAAACATTCATCAAGAATCATAAGATACAACACTTAGCAATAGACACAGGATACTAAATAAGCAATCAAATCATACTAGGAAACTAAATAAAACAATGTAAATCGTAACGATACAAGCAAGAAGGTTATAGATTATCTTTACGATTTATATTGTTTTATTTAGTTTTCCTAGTATGATTTTATTGGTAAACTGATAAAGGAAATCTCCTTTATAAAATAGAATAGACTTCTTTATTGGCCAATTGTGAGTGGACACACAAGGAATCTGTCTTTGGTGCATATGCTCCCAGTGTACGTTTTTTTAAAAATGCATTCGTCAAGAATCATAAGATACAACACTTTGTGATATAGAATACTAATGTAAGCAATCAAATCATACTAGGAAACTAAATAAAACAATATCTTTATGATTTATATTGTTTTATTTCGTTTCCTAGTATGATTTGATTGCTTATTTAATATCCTGTGTCTATTGCTAAGTGTTGGTAAAGGAAATCGTCTTTACTTACAACTGTAGTTGTCACTGTCTCCTGGTGATTGGCCCAAAGTCACCCTGCTGGCTTTCATCCCTAAAGTGGGACTAGAACTCACAATCTCCCAGTTTTTAGCCTGGTACTTTCATCACTAAACTAAAGTAGCTCTCTCTACATGACTTGACTAACAACGTACACTTTCAAAAGTCCCTTTGATTTCTGTCAGTGCCACATTCATGAGCCACAGTGGTACAGTGGTTAGAGTGCAGTACTGCAGGCTACTTCTGCTGACTGCAATTTGGCAGTTCAAATCTCACCAGATTCAAGGTTGACTCAGCCTTCCATCCTTCCCAGGTGGGTAAAATGAGGACTCAGATTGTTGGGGGCAAGAGGCTGACTCTGTAAACCGCTTAGAGAGGGCTGTAAAGCACTATGAAGCGGTATATAAGTCTAAGTGCTATTGTTATTGCTGTTCAGCTCCTAGCCTCTGCCAAAGCCAACCAACTCTTCCTGTTGATTGAAAAAGCTTTCTTATCAAACTTCATTAACTGATTGTTTTCCCTTCTATCTCTCTGTACCCATGATGTCCCAACAATCCATCCAAAGATAGAAAACTTCAGCAGGCCTCCCCTGAAGGAATACATGCTTACGTTTATCCAGATATCTGTTGTCTCTTCATAAACGATCAAGGGGGTAACGGAGTCAGGCACAGCATCAATTAATTTCTGTCTTTCCATAGCATCCTCTTCCACGGGGATAAATAAGGCTGGGGGAAGCAAAGCAATCTGCAGCCGAGTTTGAGAACGATCAAGCAGGATGGCCCAGGCACTAAGCAGAAAGGAGGGCGAATCAGAAATCCAGAAGGGGCTACCACTATTACAATATTACTTGATGTTTTACCCAGGAGTGAAATCCAGCAGGTTCTGACAGGTTCTGGAGAACTGATAGCGGAAATTTTGAGTAGTTCGGAGAACTGGCAAATGCCATCTTTGGCTGGCTCCAGAGTGGGGAGGGAATGGGGATTTTGCAGTATCCTTCCCCTGGAGTGGGCTGGGAATGGAGATTTTGCAGTATCCTTCCCCTGGAGTGGGGAGGGAATGGGGATTTTGCAGTATCCTTCCCCTGGAGTGGGCTGGGAATGGAGATTTTGCAGTATCTTTCCCCTGGAGTGGGGAGGGAATGGGGATTTTGCAGTAACCATCCCCTGGAGTGGGCTGGGAATGGAGATTTTGCAGTATCCTTCCCCTGGAGTGGGGAGAGAATGGAGATTTTGCAGTATCCTTCCCCTGGAGTGGGCTGGGAATGGAGATTTTGCAGTATCCTTCCCCTGGAGTGGGGAGGGAATGGGGATTTTGCAGTATCCTTCCCCTGGAGTGGGCTGGGAATGGAGATTTTGCAGTATCTTTCCCCTGGAGTGGGGAGGGAATGGGGATTTTGCAGTAACCATCCCCTGGAGTGGGCTGGGAATGGAGATTTTGCAGTATCCTTCCCCTGGAGTGGGGAGAGAATGGAGATTTTGCAGTATCCTTCCCCTGGAGTGGGCTGGGAATGGAGATTTTGCAGTATCCTTCCCCTGGAGTGGGGAGGGAATGGGGATTTTGCAGTATCCTTCCCCTGGAGTGGGCTGGGAATGGAGATTTTGCAGTATCCTTCCCCTGCCATGCCCACCAAGCCACACCATGCCCACCAAGCCACTGGAGGTATTCAAGAAAAGACTGGGCAGCCTGGTCTGATCTGGTCTGATCTGAGGATTCTTGCACAGGGTATAAGGGTGGACTAGAAGACCTCTAGGCTCCTTTCCATCCCGAGGATGCTATGAACCACCAGGGCTCAGAACAGGCCAGTCCAAAGGTGAGCAAATGGAGGAAATATAAAATACGTACTATTTCCCCTCTCGTGTCCATCCTGCCCTGGCGATATATTCCACTCCGTCGAATAAGATTTCAAAGGGTTGGACCAGTTCTTTGTCAACAGCACCCAAAATCTTTGGGGAAGAGGTGAAAACACCAATTAGAAAAACTACTAATACCTTTCTCCAAATATATTAAGAGGCATGGATGAAAAACAAATGAAAAATAAATTCTGGATAAATAATAGAACTTGGTCATAATCTCTTTCCAGGAACCTTCGCAGGTTTCATAGTTTGTAACTTGCTCTTAACTGGCTCCCATTATGTTGTTTTGAATCTTTAGGGCAGGAATGGTCTGTAACAAAGCCCATTAATCCTACTTTTCTGCTTTCCTTGGAGTTTCCTCAGCCATAGATAGTGGCACAATCTGCTATTTTCAAACAGGAAACGCAGAAAACCTTGAGTGTTTAAAACCCTAAATTTGGTATAATGTAAGAACCACTTAGAAGGAAGGGAGAAAGAGAAGAGGAGGGAAGGGAAAGGAAGAAGAAAGAATGAAAGGGAAGGAGAAAGAAGGGAAGAAAAAAGAAGGGAAGGGGGAAAAAGGATAGGGAAGGAGAAAGAAGGGAAGGGAAGGAGAAAGAAAGGAAGGGAAGGAAGAGAAGGAAAGGGAAGGAGAAAGAATGGAAGGGAAGAAGGAAGGGAAGGAGGAAGATAGAGAAGGCAAGGAGAAAGAAAGGAAGGAGAAAGAAGAGAAGAAGGAAGGGAAGGAAAAAGAAGGAAAGGAGAAAGAAGGGCAGGGAAGTTCTTGTCTTACATGCAGATGCAATGACCTTCTATAACACATGCATTTCAAACTCGGCAACTTGAAGATTTTGGACTTCAGAATTCCCCAGCCAGCAAAATATATGGACTGGCTGGGGAATTCTGGGAGCTGAAGTCCAGATATCTTCAAGTTGCCAAGTTTGAAAAACACTTTTCTAACCCTTTGACGTGACTGCCTCACCCACTCTAACCAATTTTTAAATCTTCAAAAGTTTCCTGATCCTGTGTTCTTTGTCATCCATTACCTGACCAAGTGGCTGGGCATGTTTTTCAAATTAACCCACAACTCGACATGTCCCATAACACCACCTGACTAAAGCCTGGTTTGAAATCACCACTAATTTCCCTAGAAACCAGAGTGACTTGTTCATGCTAAGTCATCAGCCCCCAACTCGATGCGCGAAGGCCAAATCAACCCCGTTGTGGCTTTGTGCATTGTGGAACCAAACTATGGTTTGTAGCGAGGTGTTTTGTGACTTTGGACATTACAGCTGATTCAATGCACCACAATTCAAACAATACAAGGCATCACATCAGGAGTGAAATCCAGTAGTTCTGACAGGTTCAGGAGAACCGGTAGTGGAAATTTTGAGTAGTTTGGAGAACGGGCAAGTACTACCTCTGGCTGGGCCCAGAGTGGGGAGGGAATGGGGATTTTGCAGTATCCTTCCCCTGCCACGCCCACCAAGCCACACCCACAGAACTGGTAACAAAAAAAATGAATTTAACTATTGTATGATAGACATTTATTCAAGACATAAAAAAACAGAGCAGGCTTACTCTGCCATCAGATCCAATTGTTATTTCAGATAACTTGAAAGTGACTTTGGGATTTGTGGTGCCTATAAGAGGGGGGAAAAATAAGAGTTACAGAGGAATTAAAGGCTCCTGATTATGTTTGTTCTCGAAGGTCAGTTGGTACCCAGACCCTGTTGTATTTCTTTACCTCAAGCCACTTCAAGATGTATGGACTTCAACTCCCAGAATTCTCCAGTCAGTCCACACATAACTGGCTGGAGAATTCTGGGAGTTGAAGACCATATATAACTGGCTGGAGAATTCTGGGAGTTGAAGTCCATACATAACTGGCTGGAGAATTCTGGGAGTTGAAGACCATATATAACTGGCTGGAGAATTCTAGGAGTTGAAATCCACACATAACTGGCTGGAGAATTCTGGGAGTTGAAGACCATATATAACTGGCTGGAGAATTCTAGGAGTTGAAGTCCATACATAACTGGCTGGAGAATTCTGGGAGTTGAAGTGCACACAGAATTGGCTGGAGAATTTTGGGAGTTGAAGTCCACACAGAATTGGCTGGAGAATTCTGGGAGTTGAAGTCCACACATCTTGAAGTGGTTGAGAAACACTGCTTGAAGGCATCACTGCATCACTGGGCCCTTTCTGGAATGTCCCACCAGGTTCACTCACCTGTCTTGGGATACCGAAAAGAATCTGTCCTCCTGGTTTCCAACATGGGGGATGTGACGTGAATAACTTCCACCTCCGACTCGTCGTTTTCTTCGTACAGAATCCTAAGGATTTTTCCTCCTCCAACAGCTACCAAGAGAGAAACCAGAGAAAGGCCAATGTATTCGACTTCTCCCCAACAGCTGCCTGACCTCTGATTCTGTCTGATGGTTCACCTTCCAAGGGACAACCCAACTTGGCTTGAGTAAAGTGCACTTTTGCTAATCATGAGTTCGAGGGCCTTTCTGTTCTAATGGGCCAAGGGGGGAGGGCTGACATCAGGGAAGTTAAGGAAGTTTCTTAAGCTGCCCACCGTGATTGCTTACTTGGCTCAGCTGCCGGGCACCACCAGTAGCCCGTGTATCTGTCAAACTCCTCCTGTAGCACAAAGGTAGCGACGCCAGCAGACTTGGGATCCTCTTCAACATTGGCAAGTTCTGTGCAAGCAACATAAGAGGCAAAAGAAAGAAGATAAGTGACAGTTGCAAGCTGCAAAATGTCCATTAGGAGCCGTGGTGGCACAGTACAGAAAATAAGCCATGGTTTGGTCTAATCCAGTGATGGTGAACCTTTTCGGCACTGAGTGCTGAAAAGGGAGCGTGTGCATCAGGGGTGGGTTCCTGCCAGTTCTAACCTCTTCTATAGAAGAGGTTCCACAAATCTACAGTGCCGTTTGGAACCGGTTCCAGCTCCCTCCCCCGGCCCGTCTGCACATCATCAAGATGAAGAGCGAGAGGAGGAATTCTGGGAGTTGAAGTCCACAAGTCTTAAAGCTGTCAAGTTTGAACACTCCTGGGGGGGGGGGTTCTAAAGGGTTAGGGGTGCAAGGGTCTTGTAACCTGACAGCTTTAAGACTTGCACACTTCAATGCCAGAGTTCCTGAGCCAACATGACTGGAGGAAGAATTCTGGGAGTTGAAGTCCACAAGTCGTAAAGCTGTCAAGTTTGAACACTCCTGAGGTTTTTTTTTCTAAAGGGTTAGGGGTGCAAGGCTCTTGTAATTTGACAGTTTTAAGACTTGTGTGCTTCAAATGCCAGAGTTTCTGAGCCAACATTTTGGTTGCTAAGCAAGAGCGTTGTTAAGTGAGTTTCACCACATTTTACAAGTTGGCCATGCCCACCCAGTCACATGGCTGGCAAGCCACTCCCACCCAGTCACATGGCTGGCAAGCCACTCCCACAAAGCAGGCCACACCTACAGAAGAGGTTTTAAAAAATTTTGAAACCCACCACTGGTGCGCATGCTTCATACTTGTGCACACACATTCATCAGGGCTGCAACCCAGAAGAGGAGCTGCCCAGGGAAATGCCGGAAAATGAATGGTTTCTGGCACACACATGTGCACCAGCCAGTTAGTTTTCCAGTCACTGGAGTGCATGCGAACACAACAATCAGCTGCCCGGCATGCATGTTCACACTGGAAAATGGAAAACCAGCTCTTCCAGTTTCCGGGATTGCCTCACGCACAAAGACCAGCTGACTGTCGTGCACACATGCATGCCAGAAATCCAGAAGAGGAATGGGCAACACCGTGAATGCCAGGCGACATGGCTCTGCGTGCCACTTTGGACACATGTGCCATAGGTGTGATAACGGGTCTAATCGGTTCCCATGAATAATTCTGCAGATATCTGGTGGGGAGAGTTTCGTTCATCCACTATGCTAATCCAAAACATCTTTCATCTCTGCACATCCAGTCAACTCTACTTTATTCAATAAACCACCATTCAACAAACCACAGATCAGCCAGCATCACCTTTATGTACAAAGGTTAACCTCTGCTCTTCTTTGGTTGCCAGGTTGGAGATCCAGATATCGTTGCTATGAATAAAGGCCGTCCAGTTGGCGTCTGCGGGGCAAATCTTCGGATCCATCCGAATATTCGGGCAACTGGTCTCAACCAGATTGGGCTGCAAAGGTTGTTGCTATAATGATAAAAGAACGTGGAAAGGATTCTTTTGAATCACGTACTTGCCTCCCTGGGCCCACTGGCCCACGGTAGTAAAGGGTCAGAGTGCAGTAGTGCAGGCTACTTCTGCTGACTGCTGGCTTCCTGCAATTTAGCAGTTCAAATCCCACCAGGCTCAAGGTTGACTCAGCCTTCCATCCTTCAGAGGTGGGTAAAATGAGGACCCAGATTGTTGGTGGCAAGAGGCTGACTCTATAAACCACTTAGAGAGAGTTTAGAATAAAGCACTGTGAATCGGTATATATAACCAATAGTAAAAAAAATTGAATCCCTCCGCTGACCCAGGCCCTTCTCCAACATTTATGGTGGACTTCCATCCAGCAGCAAACCTCTCATCCTCTTCCCTATCCATCCAGCAGGATCAATTTTCTCCTCCCTGCGTCTCCAGAAAGCAAATTACACTGTTCAGTTCTAACTGGCACACAACACTTACCGTAAACCCATTTGGGCCGCCATCTTTGACATGGTAGATCCCACTGCCAGCTTGGAATAAAAAGGTGCCACTTTCCCGGTGATAATCGTAGGAGGCGATCCCAATGGTGCCGATGCGTTTCCTCTCCCGCAGCAGCTCCTCCTCTCGCGAGTACATCCCATAATCCAGGCTGGCCTGATGAGAGAGGACACGGACAGAAGGAACGTGTGGCAAAACTAAAACTGTTTATTACAGATAGTCCTTGACTTATAACCATCTGTTTAGTGCAGTGTTTCTCAACCTTGGTGACTTTACGTCCTGTGGACTTCAACTCCCAGAATCCCCCAGCCATGCTGGGGGATTCTGCTGGCTGGGGGATTCTGGGAATTGAAGTCCACAGGACTTAAAGTCGCCAAGGTTGAGAAACACTGGTTTAGTGACTGTTTGAAATTACTATGGCACTGAAAAACTGACTTATTACTGTTTTTCACACGTACAACCGTTTCAGCATCCCTGTGATCATGTGATCAAAATTCAGATGCTTGGCGACTGACTCATATTTATGACGGTCGCAGTGTCCCAGGGTCATGCGATCCCCTTTTACGGCCTTCTGACAAGAGAAGTCAACTGGGAAGCCAGATTCACTTAACAACTGTGTTACTAACTTAACAACTGCTGTCATTCACTTACCAACCGTGGCAAGAAAGATTGCAAAATGTGGCAAAACCCACTTAACAAATGTCTCACGTAACAACATACATTTTGGGCTCAATTGTGATCATAGGTCAAAGACTTCCTGTACGTAACTTCATTTGAATTACTTCAAAGCAACAATAACCCTGCAATTCATAATTAAGGGGCTGGACTAGAAGACCTCCAAGGTCCCTTCCAATCCAGTTATTCTGTTAAGCTTCTCCCCAATATCGAAGCTGGTGATCCAAAGCAAACCTTTCAAATGACTCAGGCAAAAAGCTATTGATTAAAATTAAACAAAGCCTAGGAAAAAGTACTTTGCATGTTTAATAAGTGAAAAAAGCAGAAAGCAAGAAGAACTGTTAGCACTATCAAGATATGGGTGTAACCCTGAAGCTGGCCGAACTGTGGCCATTTTCTTTTTATAGTTTTCTCAAGGGAGATTTCTCTCCTCACTGCTTCAGGGCTGACGCAGCCTGGAGCCAAGGGGCCAGGGAGTGGTGGTGTAGGGCTAGCTGGGGTGTTGTAGCCTAAATAAAATTATTTCCCCTGGGAACAAAGGACATTGATGCAGGGGTTAGAAAGGTGGAGACTGGGGTCATCTGGCAAATGGATTGTAGGCCGATTGGACCCTGTGACTGGGGACTCTGTGGGAAAGTGACAAAGTTTTACTTTTAATTGGGTGTAAAACCGGCAGAAACTTAAGAGCCGGTTTTCCACCATGTCTGTGCCAATTTGATGCGTCCCAAATAAAATGTTCTTTGAGGAATATGGCTGCCTCTGAGTTCTTATTGAATGGGATGTAATACTTGAAACCTTGACAATGGGTCTATATGAGAATTCGCTATGGCCAACTCACCATGATCCACTTGCCACAGCCAACTTGCGGCAGAACAACTCACCATGGCTATTTCACCAGAGGACAACTGGCTGGGGGACAAGAGTTACTGCACGAATATCAAAGAAATGGTGGAATAGAATTATTAAAGAAAGGATGCAAAAGGAGGAACAGAGTAAAATGTGAATGGTAAAAATTAAAATATTTTTATTTTGTTTTAAATAATTAAATAGAATTGTTACATTGCCCCACAGTGAGTTGTCCCGCAGCGAGTTGGCCATGAGTTGTTTGTGATGAGTTGCCCATGGCATGTTGTCCATGGCGTGTTGTCCATGGTGAGTTGTCCATGATGATTTAGCCGTGGTGTGTTGGCCATAGTGAGTTGGCCTTGATGAATTGGCCATGGTGAGTTGGCCATGATGAGTTGGCCATGGTGAGTTGGCCATGATGAGTTGGCCATGATGAGTTGGCCATGGTGAGTTGGCCATGATGAGTTGGCCTTGGTGAGTTGGCCATGGTGAGTTGGCCTTGATGAATTGGCCATGGTGAGTTGGCCATGATGAGTTGGCCATGATGAGTTGGCCTTGGTGAGTTGGCCTTGATGAGTTGGCCATGGTGAGTTGGCCATGGTGAGTTGACCATGGTGATTTAGCCGTGGTATGTTGACCGTAGTGAGTTGGCCTTGATGAGTTGGCCATGATGAGTTGGTCTTGGTGAGTTGGCCCTGGTGAGTTGGCTATGGTGAATTGTCCCAACCCCCAAGGTATCTAGCAAACGTTTTAGACAATGCTTTCAATTGATTGGTGCAGCTTCAGAGGCACTGACGAGAAGAAGTGTTGAAAAAGTCAAGATTGTGACTGCAACCCTGAGATTGAAGCCCTGGGCTCCATCTTGACTTTTTTGACCCCTCATCTCTGTACCAGGGATTCAGACAGGAACTCTAGTTCACTTTCAGGATGGGGAAAAAGATGAGGGATGAAAGAGGGAAGAAATAACCAAACAACATACCTGAAAGAGGTCTATAAGAGGCTTCCAAGACAGCATAAGAATGGCAGCCTTGTTTACCGTTTTGGGGATTTCGGAATAAAAAAGGGTGTTTTCCCTGTTTTCACCGGACATGGCTAATAAGAAAGAAAGAAAGAAAGAAAGAAAGAAAGAAAGAAAGAAAGAAAGAAAGAAAGAAAGAAAGAAAGAAAGAAAGAAAAAACTACTGAATTTTTCTTTTTACTACCAGAGTCCTAACCAGAAACTGTCATACAGACTTAAAATCCATCAAGTGCCTTAACCAGTTGATTTATAAATGCATTTATTTGCTAATGGTTCCATGATCCCATGTAGACCCAGAGACCTATTCAGAACAGCCAAATGCAAATTCGTCATATCACAAGAGTCATCATAAGAGAAACAAGAACAACTCTTAAGATAATAAAAGAGGAACCAAACCAGATGCCCCTCAGCATGGTGGGTCTTTGGAAAGACCCAGCAAAAGGTGGATATGGGGAGCACAGAGCTGCCTTTGAAACTGCCTAGTGATGCCTTTGGTGGACTAGGCAGCCTACAAGTTTGATAACTAACTAACTAAATTTGTGGTGGGGACACCCAATTCCACAAAATGGGCAGGGACTGAAAAGGCCTGTTTCTAGAGCCTTCATACATCGCTCTAAATTCTGTTCTGACTTTCTTGGCAATTATTATTTAAATTTTTGATCTCTAAAAACCAATCAACTGTGGATGATACAAAGCAGCAAAATAATTATTAAAACCATCATTACGAGATTAACTAGGAACCTGCTCCACTCACACGCTCCGCTTCCCTTTAATTAAATCAGGTTTCCTGGTGGGATCCAGGATCTTCTTTCTCACAGCACCAGCCCACTGGAACACTGATTTATGTGGCTCTTTTAAACCAAACGCACAACATCTGGCTCTTCCCCCCAAGCCAGAATGGTGACTATTTCAAAAGAATGATAACTGAAGAAACATTTGTCCAGAATGGGATAGCGCAGTGATGGCTAACCTTTTTTGGATCGCGGGCCAAAAGCAGGGGGATCACAGGGGGGGGGGGTCGTGCACAGGCGTGCCATACCCATGCATTGCGCGCAACCCCAGCAGGCATGCATGTGCGACCCCAGTGCACATGCATGTGCGACCCCAGCGCACATGTGTGACCCAAGTATGCATGTGCGTGAGACCAGAACTCCCCCACGCTTTTGGTGCGATTTTCTCACACACACCCCAGGCTCCAGAGGCTTTATAGGAGCCTGGGGAGGACAGAAACACCCTCCCCTGCCCCCTGAGCTTCCCTGAAGCCTCCAGAGGGCAAAAAATGGCCCTACAGCAAAACTGGAAGTTTGGGAATGGTGACTTCCGGTTTGGCCATAGGGCCGTTTTTCGCCCTCCGGAGTCTTCAGGAGGCTTCCCTGAAGGCTCCAGAGGGCGAAAACCGGCCTCAAAAGAAGGGCAAAGTCAGCTGGCCAGCGTGCACACCTGCTGGAGCTGATAGGGCAATGCCTCACGTGCCCTAACAAATGGCTCCGCATGCCATAGGTTCGCCATCACGGGTATAAGATTTCCTGCTTGAACAGGCGTTGGACTAGAAGACCTCCAAGGTCCCTTTTGACTCTATTGTTATTGCATGTTCTGTGGTTGAGCAATGATCACTTTTTCAAATGGATGTTATTGTCTTTCTTTTCAGATGTTCTGGTCTACCATGTCATTGTTTTTGTTTTCATCTTGCTTACTGTTGCTTTCTGTAGGGCCTGTTTATTGTTGCGCTACAGCAGAATAGGCTGGCTTATCCATTCCATGGCAAATGAGTGCATAAATAAATAATAGGAGGCAATCATTAGGCCTTTATGGCACATAAATAATGTTTTTACAAATGTTCTTTCTTTACTTTAGGTCCTATTTATCACCATTCGGCTTGTAGCTCACACAGTAGGGTTGGAAGGGTCTCCAGAGGTCTTCTAGTCCAGCCCCCTGCTGTAGCAGGAGAACTTATACCACTCCAGACAATATTTTCTTGAAAATCTCCAGTGATGGCACATCCACAACTTCTGGAAGCTTAACTGTCAGGAAATTTCTCCTTATTTCTAAGTTGGATCTCTCTTTGGTAAGTTTCCATTTGTTATTCCTTGTCCTGCCCTCAGATGCTTTGGAGAATAGGCTGAGCCCCTCTTCTCTCTGACAGCCCCTCAAATAGTAGAAGACTCTAGTCCTTCTCTTTGTTAGAGAAGACACTATGCCAAGTCAACATAGCCTTGAAAGAGGTCAGTGCCTAATATCCTGCCCCGGGGTGGGATTGAAACCTTTAGCAACCGATTCTCTGCCTGGTTGCTGGGCGTGGCCATGGAGGGCATGGCCTACTCGGCCTCCTGCACCATGGTGGGGTGGGTGGGGCGTGTTTTTGCCCTTCCCAGGCAAAACCCAGAGGTTTTGTTTGAGCCTCCGGGAGGGCAAAAACTGCCTTCCTCAGGCTCTGGAGGCCCTCCGGAGACTGGAAATAGGCCCGTTTCCGGACTTGTAACTTCTAGGAGGCCTGTTTTTCGCCCTCCCAGAGCCTCCGTGTGGGCCCTGCACTCCACCTGGCTGCGTGGAGACTACTGAGAGGGGAACCAGATACAAAATTAGCATCCGGTTAGCCTGAACCAGTCTGAACTAGTTGAATCTCACACCTAGTCCTTCCAACTACTGGTTCGGCGAACCAGATACAAAATTAGCATCCGGTTAGCCTGAACCAGTCTGAACCTGTTGAATCTCACACCTGATCCTGCCCCTTTGGAGAGAGTCAACTCACCCAGGTAGTACACCCGGTCTGAATGAGGACATTCCGGGTCATTCCTCTTCACAAACGTGAAGTCATGGGGTGCCTTGGCCATCAGGCAGCTGTGATATTTCCTGGTATCTGCCAGGAGCTTCTTCAGGTGACTCCATGAATGTCTCTCCACGTAATATGGCTCCGGCTTGGCTGTCTCCTCGCCGGCCGCCACATTTTCCTTGCACTCGGCCGTCTCAAAGATTTCCAGAGTGGGCTGCTCAGTCTTCATGGCTGATGCCATCACACATCTTGGACTCTGGAAAAAAAGTTCATCAAAACCCTCCTCTACTAAGCTACCTACTTGACCCCGTGTTTCCCTTCAGGAACTTTCAACCACTTCCTTCCATTTCGACTCAGGTTGAGGAAACCTGGAGCATCGCTCAAAAAGATGAGGAACATCTTCAGATGATTGGAAAGCTGTTTTATGGCAGGTGAGCTACGGGCCCCCCTGCATTGTAGGTTCCTTTGGGATGTTCAAGAAAGGATGTCCAGTGATGGACAAGGGATCTTCTGGGAACTCTGACAACCACTGAACACTCTTTCTTTCATTTCTGAATTGTGCTCATGCTCCAGGCTAACCCTCTGGGGTATTAAGTCCACTTTGTATTATTATTGCCTCCTTTTAAGGACCCCATAATTCATTGTGGGGGGGAGTCTGGGCAACTGAACCGAGCTGTTTACTGGCCCGATGCCCTTCCTGTCACCAAAGCGGAGTTATATTCAGCAGATATATTGTCATCGTGTCCAGAGAGAGAAATAGCTGCCTCTACCTAGGATCAAACTCACAACCTCCTGATTGTGAGGTGAGAGCGCCACCTCTAGGCCACTGCACCACTCTGTTTTAATACTATGGTTGGTCAGAATCCGCCAGTTGTTAGACTGGATTTGGTATTTTTGTCCACCTACCTTCCCAAGGACCTGGGATAGGCAGATTTTTTTAAAATAACATTAAAGGTATCATCACAATATTATCTGCTCACAACAATGTAAATCACAGCTACCAATTCTTTAGCTGCTTATTATTATGTTTTGTCACACAGCCAGATGCTTAGTCTGGATTTGGCATTTTTATCCACCTATCCTTATTACTATTACTGGTAGTGCTCAACGTACAACCAAAATTGAGCCCAAAATTTCCATTGTTAAGTGTTATGCCCCTGTCGGAATCTGACTCTGTGGCGGAAGATGAGCTGGAACAACTGACAGCGAGTCAAAGGGCAGCTCCGTTGTCCTTGGAGGAAACTGGGGTAGGGCAGAGTTAGTCCAAGCAAGGCTGCTCAGAATTAGCAAGGCAGGGAGGAGAGACAGAGCTTAGACGAGGAGAAAGAACCACCCTCTCCTGATCCAAGGGCAAGGAGAGTGCAGAGAAGGGGTGATCAGTGCAGACTGAGCAGGCTACTCTGGAGGAGAACGCCCTGCCCAGCTTCACCAGGCACACCTGGGGTATGAGACTTAGGGAGATGCTGTGGGGAGGGGCATTTGTCGGGAACAAACTCTGAGTTCCTGGAGTGTTGTGTGAACTTGCCAAAACTCCTTGCATTCCTGTGTGGCATTCTGGATTGATTATCTGGATCGTTTGCTCCCAGAACTCCTTGCTTTATTCTTGTTTTGCTAAATGAAGTTGGGATTTATTGCCGTGCAGCCTTGGTGCAGAGAGCGCTGGGCTGGACTAATTGTGACCAGAGGCTGTTTGAGGTTTGTTTGGGGGAGATTTGGAGCACTAAAAGGGCCGGTTTGAACTGCCAGCTGTTTGTGTTATCTCTGTGCCCTGCTCTGGGCCATCACGTTAAGTGAGACATTTGCTAGGCGAGTTTTGCCCCATTTTACCGTGGTTGTGAAGCGAATCACTGCAGCTGACAAGTTAATAACACGGTTGTTAAGTGAATCCGGCTTCCCCATTGACTTTGCTTGTCAGGAGGTCGCAAAAGGGGATCACATGAACTCAAGACACTGCAACTGTCATAAATATGAACCAGTTGCCAAGTATCTTAATTTGGATCATGGAGGTGCTTCTAAGGTCATAACTGTGAAAAAGGTCATAAGTTACTTTTTTCAGTGCCATTGTAACTGTGAACGGTCACTAAATGAACTGTTGTAAGTTGAGGACTATCTGTATCATCATGATCACAAGATCATCATCATCATCATCATCATCTCTTTTATTCATTAAATATGAAACTCAATCAACTGAACATTTAAAAATGTTGTTGTTATTATTATTATACAATTGTATCACAGCGGCCAGTTGTTTAGCAGGATTTGGCATTGGTTACTAGTTGGGCCCCACCCAGGGGCCTAGGACGGCGTAACGTATTTTCGTAATATCTGTGCAGATCCAAGCAGTGCGGCTTTTTGCATTTGACTGATGGTGATTTTGTCAATTTCTAACTGTTTAAATGTAATTCCAGTGCTTTTGGAATAGTGCCCAGTGTGCCAATTACCACTGGAATTACCACTGCTGGTTTGTGCCATAGTCGTTGAATTTCGATTTTTAAGTTTGTTGTTGTTGTTGTTGTTGTTGCTGTTGTTGTTATTACTGTATGTCACTGTTCTGATCAATTCTTGGCAGCTGACACCCATTGAATAAATTACAATTAAGGAAAAATTAAAAGATAGCTAGTGTGATAAATTGAGGGTTTCATTTTCCCTTTCTACAGGCCCAGGTGAAGAACAAACAAACAAATTGGTATTTATGCTTATTTAGAATATAATAATAGAATAGAATAGAATAGAAAAAAGAAAAGTGGAATGGAATGGAATGGAATAGAATAGAGTAGAATAGTATAGAATAAGGGATAGGATGGGACGGGACGGAATAGAATGGAATAGAATAGAATAAGGAATAGGATAGGATAGGATAGGATAGGATAGGATAGGATAGGATAGAATTCTTTATTGACCAAGTGTGATTGGATACACAAGGAATTTGTCTTTGATTCATATGTTCTCAGTGCACATAAAAAGACAAGATACATTCATCTAGAATCATAAGGTACAACACTTAAAGATAGTCACAGGGTACAAACAAATTTATAATTTATAAATATTTATAGATTTATGGCAAACCTATTGGTATGCTGCCTACGCGAAAGTCTTGGAACAGATTACAAGACATCAAAAGTCAAAACATCTATTCCATGATTTGGGGCCTTTATTTTTTCTTGGATCCTACATGTTTTAGTGTGTTTTACTATATTTAATTGTTGTGTTGTATATTTTATCTCCAGAGTTAGTAAGGATTGTGGTAGAAAATAAATCATGGAGAATTTAAACATAGCTAAATGTTTTAAAAATGCGTAAAAAGAGAGAAAGCAATGAAAATTATCCAATATTGTTTTGTTTAAAATGAAATGTTGTTTCATTTTAAAGATGTTCCCAAAAAGGCCTAATAATTGATATCCTTTGCACCGCCATATTATTTTAAGTTTAGGAGATGCCCAATTTTTTGTCTACTATTTCTGGATTGGCATAATACAACCAACCAACTGGAGAAGCTGACTTTTTAAACAATGCTCTGCTGGTGTTCACTTGATATGTTACAATTTTTTCACATTTCTAGGTTCTACCATATCTCAAGACCTAGAATGGACACCTAACATCAAAAACGTCATCAAAAAAGCACAACAAAGAATGTTCTTTCTGCGCCAACTCAGAAAACTCAAACTGCCCAAAGAGCTGCTGATTCTGTTCTACAGAGGAATTATTGAGTCTGTCATCTGCACCTCCATAACTGTCTGGTTTGGCTCTGCAACCCAACCAGACAGACACAGACTTCAATGGATAATTAGCTCTGTAGAAAAAACAATGGCTACCAACCTGCCTTCCACTGAGGACCTGTACAGACCCCTCACATCCTGGACATAAATTGTTTCAACTCCTACCCTCAAAACAACACTATACAGCACTGAACACCAAGACAACTAGACACAAGAAGTTTTTTCCTGAACGCCATCACTCTGCTAAACAAATAATTCCCTCACCACTGTCAAACTACTCACTAAGGCTGCATTACTATTACTATTAGTCTTCTCATCGTTCCTATCACCCACTTATGGGTCTGCAGTCCCACTTATGACTGCAGAACTGTAACTTCGTTGCTTGTATCCTTACAATTTATATTGATATTTTTTCTTGATTGCTTATTTGTACCCTGTGACTATCATTAAGTGTTGTACCTTATGATTCTTGATGAATCTTGTCTTTTTATGTACACTGAGAGCATAGGCACCAAAGACAAATTCCTTGTGTGTCCAATCACACTTGGCCTATAAAGAATTCTGTTCTGTTCTGTTGTGTTCTGTTCTGTTCTACTCTACTCTCGCTCTACTCTACTCTATTCATTCTGATTGTCTGAATGCAGTCCACTGGGTTTGTTGAGAGTACCATAGATTTAACATATTAAAAGAGTTGGAAGGGACCTTGTAGGTCATCTAGTCCAACCCCCCACCCAAGCAGGAGACCCTACACAGATGGCAGTCCAGACTCTTCTTGAAAACTTCCAGTGATGAAGCTCCCACAACTTGTGCAAGCAACCCCAGAAAATGGCTTAGCTTAGGTTGGTAGCCTTGTGGAAACACAGGCCTCAAAGACCTGAACATAGAATGTGCTGGAAGGGACCTCAGAGGTCTTCTAGTCCAACCCCCTGCTCATGCAGGAGACCCAACACCATTCAGGACAAATGCCTGTCCAATCTCTTCTTAAAAGGCTCCAGTGATGGAGCACCCACAACCTCTTGTGGCAAGCCGTTCCACTGGTTAATTGTTCCTCCGGTTAGGAAATTTCTCCTTAGTTCTAGGAGAAATTTTCTAACAACGAGAACAATTAAACTAATTATGAATTAATGATGATACTGACTTATGGCTTTGTTGAGTTACATAGTTCAATGCTTTTGTTACAGTTTAATACAGTTTAATGAGAGTTGACCAAACCGACATGCATTAAACTATAAGCACAAACAAAGTCATAAACTGGTCTGTTTGTGTATCCTTTTAATAGGGCCTGGGGGTAAATTATCTCACCAAACATAGCATAGATTTTCTATGTTTAAATTGCATTTTAATTAATATGGGTAATCCTCAGCTTACAACCATTTGTTTAGTGGCTGTTTGAAGTTATGATGGCACTGAAAATAGTGACTTATGACCAAATCTTGCACTTATGATTGTGCCAACATCCGCATAGTTACATGATGAGAATTTGGGCACTTGGGAATCGGCACAGTATTTGTGAAGGATGCAGTGTCCCAAGGTCACATGATCACCATCTATAACCTTCCCAGCTGGCTTCCAACAAGCAAAGTCAATGGGAGTACTCAGATTCACTTAATGACTGCGCAATTAGCTTAACAACAGCAGTGATTCTCTGAAGAAGCTTGGAAATAAAGGTTGTTAAATCGGGCGCAACTCGCTTAACTATGGAGTCAATTCTGGTCCTGATTGTGGACGTTAAGTGAACTATTTATTACCTGTAGTTCAGAAAAGAGGGGAGAGGGGTGGGGGGAAATGAGACCACTGGTGTGACTTTTCATGCTCAGGTTTGATGCCCCAAATGGAAAGGGCACCTGGGTGGCGAATCTTAAGAGATCCTGCAGGATCCCCTTAGTGCTGGGGGCAGGAAACTGACGAGGGGGGCTATGATATGCCCTATGTCTCCCATCCCATGGATTAGATATAGTGTTAGGATGGGGTCTCATGTGGATAGGGAATTTTAGAGACCCCTGCAGGAGCCCCTTAGGGCTGGGGGGGGGCAGGAAACCAACAGGGGGGCTATTATATGCCCTATGCCACCTCCACCCCCCCAATGCCATAGGTTATGCATAGGGTTAGGATTAGGATGGAGTCCCATGTGGATAGGGAATTGTAGAGATCCTAGAGGGAGCCCCCTTAGGGCTGGGGGGGGGGCAGGAAACTGACAGGGAGGGGCTATTATATGCCCTCTGCCACCCCATGTCATAGATTATGCATAGGATTAGAATTAGGATTGGGTCCCATGTGGATAGGGAATTTTAGAGATCCTGGAGGGAGCCCCCTTCGTGCTGGGGGATAAGTGACTTGCACCAGAGGGGTCTATGATGAGATCCCAGAACTGGCAGCTCCATGCCAGCTTGTCCAGAACTTGGCATGGCTGGAAGCAGCCATGCAACCACCAATGGGGGCAGCCTGGGAGGATACCCTCCATAAATTCCGGAGGGGAGGTGTCTTGCAAAGTCGGTGCCTGGTCGTCCCCATCCAGCCTGGCACACGCCCACCGACCCTGGTCTCCCCCTACCCCCACCGCTGGGCGAGGAGCAGAGAAGCCGCCTGCTCGGCTGCTGCGAAGGGCACTACCTCGCCTGGCCTCGCCCGCGGCTGCTGCGGCTGCTGCTGCGGCTTCCTCCCGACCCTGCCTGGGGCTGCTGCTTCCGCTCCCCTCGCCCCGGAGCCGCCTCCCCACCCCCCGCCGCCCTCCTGCCCACACCGCCCCCGCCGGGCACGGAGGAAGGCCAAACTGAGAGCGGTGCCCACAGCTGCAGGGGAAGCCCCTGGGGGTAGCCCGAGGGAGTCTCCGCCTGGAGCTATTTAAGGGAGGAGTGGGGTGCAATCTACCCCGGGGGTCTCCCTCTGACCCCCCCCCCCTCCTTCCCGCCGTCTGGCTGGGGCACCCGAGCCTGGCAGAGCTCCCGGGGCTTGCAGGTTTCCAGCGGGGCTGCCCAGAAGACCCCCGCCCGGCCTTCATCAGCGACCCCCGCGGAGCCCCTGCCCTTCCTCCTGCCGGGTGCCCAAGCCTGGCACCACTGTCCAAGGGGAACCCTACCAGGGCTTAGTCAATGTCCCCGACAGCCCCTCGCCTTGCCTTCGGGTGCCCGAGCCTGGAAGCGCCCCCCGTGGCCTGTCAGTGCCCAGCGGCGCTGTCCAGAAGGACCCCCGCCCAGGCTTGTCCAGTGGACCCCCGATGCCGCCCAGAAGCCCCTTGGCCTGGCTTCCCTCTTGCCAGAGTGCCTGAGATTGGCATCGCTGCCCGGAGGGAACCCTAGCCGGGTTTAGTCAGTGCCCCCTTCTGCCCCCCCCCCGACAGCCCCTCGCCCTCCCTTCCCTCCAGTCAGGTAACCAAGCCTGGCATAGCTGCCCAGAACGACCCCCGGCCGCGCTTCACCAGCGACCCTCGCGGAGCCCCTCGCCCTGCCCAAGCATTGCTGCCCAGGGGGTGCCCTACAGGGGCTGAGTCAGCGCCCGCCGGCAGCCTTCGGGTGCCCAACCTGACAGCGGCCCGTGGCCTGCCAGTGCCCAGCGGGGCTGCCCAGGAGACCCCCGCTGCCCGGGAGACCCCCTCGCCCTCCCTTCCCTCCTGCCAGGTGCCCCAGCCTGGCATCGCTGCCCAGAAGGACCCCCGGCCGGGCTTAGTCAGCGCCCCAGAAAAGCCCCTCGCCCTGCCTTGGGGTGCCCGAGCCTGGCAGCGCCGCCCGTGGCCTGCCAGCCCAGGAGACCCCCGGCCGGACTCGTGCAGCGCCCCCCGGAGCCCCCCGCCCTGCCCCGGCCCGGCGCCTCCCGGCTGCAGCGGCACTTACTGGGCGAGGAGTGCGGCCGCCGCGGCAGGAGAGGCGCTCTCGGCGGGGCGGCCGCCGGGCGGGGGACTTGCCCGGCCTCCCGTCTTCCCTTCCTCCGCCTCCTCCGGCCCGCAGCGCCGCCGCCGCCTCCCCGCCTTTGGCGCCGCCTCCCCGGCTGCTTCCTTCCCGCCTGGCCGGCGCGATGGCGAGCTTGACCCCGCAGGTGCACTGGGCGCAGCGGCATCCCGAGCTCTACCTGCGCGTGGAGCTGAGCGACGTGCAGGTGACCCTGGGGAGGGGAAGGGGAGGGAGGGGGGCTGCCCCCGAGTGGGAGATTTTTTTGGGGGGGGGCTTGGCTAGACCCGCCATCCGAAACAGCCTCGCCTGCCCCTCCCCTCAAATGCGCCCCGTGGGAAAAGCACGCGTGGGGAGGGGGCCGGAGGGAGGGGGACCCCCATTTGGTACCCTGCATGCATCAGCCCCTACCCCACCCCTTCCAATGCATGCCAAGCCCTGGGGCTGGCACTGCCCTGCAGCTTCCTGGGTGGGAGGGGGTGCTGTGGGCAAGGACGGTGGTGGGCTTTGCATGGATGGCATCCCCCGCAGGGCAGGTGGGGCATTGATGATGCCTTTGGGCGCCCTGGACCTGACTACGCTTCCTGGGGGGTGGGCTGGGAATGAAAGAGAAGCGGGGAATGGGGGAGGATGTACCTTTTGCCCCCAGGGTCTTTCTAGGGGTCCGTGCAGGAGCCTCCTAGGCTTCAGTGGGGCCTGCTTAGGTTTGGCTAGAAAAGGGGAGGGGGAGAGAAATGCCCAAAAAGGAGAAGGGGAAGATGGGGGAAACCATATGCATGCAGGACGGTAAGTGAGGATCCCCTCCTCTTTGGGTCACACTTATTTGATGAGCCTTGCAAAGATCCTGGCAAGCGGGATCTGGAAGGGAGCAAAGCTACCCCTACCCTTGATTCAGAGGTTTTTGCAGAGGAGGGGAAGCCGCCAGGGCAGACGGCTGAAACGCCTCCCTTCCACTCTTTCTTTTAATGTACTTTAAAAAAAAACACCTACGTATGTGGGAATCCAAAACGCATGGAAAATTGCTCCCACGTTTTCCTGTAAGATCCGGCCTTGTAGCTATGAAAGGATTTGTTGCTTTCTTGTCCCAAATAGCCTGAAAGAGGCTGCAAAGGAGAATGCCAGCCAGAGAAGAATAAAATTATTAGAGATCCTTCATGCTCTCTGAGCTTGATTGTTTTCTTGAAGACGTTTCATGACCCAAACTAGGTAACATCATCAGTGCTGGCAAGGAGTGTGGTTTGCTGTCTGTTTATCTTCTGGTGCCTTGCCTGTTCAGTGTTGGTGGGGTCTTTAGAAGCCCTTTGGTTGGGCTGTTTACTGTTGCCTTTTTGGCAGTTTCTTGATTGGGATATTGTTTATGGGATTGTTGGACTGATGTTGACCTTGGAATTAACATCACTCCTTACTAGCACTGATGATGTTACCTTGTTTGGGTCGTGAAACGTCTGCAAGAAAACAAGCAACTTCAAGAGAGCACCAAGGACAGCTCAGGGTTTCTTCTTCTTCCTCTTCCTCCTCCTCCTCCTCCTCTTCTTCTTCTTCTTCTTCTTCTTCTTCTTCTTCTTCTTCTTCTTCTTCTTCTTCTTCTTCTTCTTCCTCCTCCTCCTCCTCCTCCTCCTCCTCCTCCTCCTCCTCCTCCTCTTCCTCTTCATATCTTCCCCTCCTCCCTCCTCCTACTCCTCTCCACAACTCCTCACTCCCTTTTGCACTGAAGATGTTACCTTGTTGGATAATGAAATGTCTGGAAGAAAACAAGCAAGCTCAGAGAGCATCAAAGACACATCAGTCTCCACCACCACCACCTCCTCCTCCTCCTCCTCCTCCTCCTCCTCCTCCTCTTCCTCCTCCTCCTGTAATTGAAAGGTAAGTAACCATCTTTATTCCTTTTTTCCCCAGGATCCTGAAATTACTATTACGGACAATGTGCTCCATTTTAAAGGTAAACCAATTTCCTCTATTTCCTCATAGAAAAATATCTTTCAGAGAAAAAAAGCATTTCAATTTATAAAATGACAAGTATAAAGGCGTTATAAATTATACCGATACATTATAAAGAAACCGTCAGGAGTAATAATTTCCAGGGAGTTCGTCACGCTACAAGCCCAGATCCTTTCAAGGTAAAATTAGCGTTTCCAAAACCACTCAAGGATTCATTTTGACAATTTAAGATTCTTGGGATTTTAAGATTGCATTTCTAGGGAGAGATAAACAAACTGCCTACAAATTTATTGATCCTGATTTAATTCTCGCACTTCCCTCAAAGATTATCTTGTTCTGGGTTGCTATTTCACTGAATCCGGATGCATAAAATATGTCCCCTGATGCAGGGGTCTCCAACCTTGGCAACTTTAAGCCTGGCAAACTTCAACTCCCAGAATTCCCCAGCCAGCAAAGCTTTCTGGGAATTGAAGTCCGCTAGGCTTAAAGTTGCCAAGGTTGGAGACCCCTGCCCTGATCCGTGTATGATAATTTATGCAACACAATGGATGTGTTCCCCAAGGAAACTGGCATAATGTAAATAGTCATAGACTTAACAACCTCAATGGAGGCCAAAATGTCTGTTGCAAGGTGAGACAGTTCTTAAGTGAATTTTGCCCCGTTTTACAATCTTTCTTGTCACCGTTGTTACAAGAATCACCGCAATTGCAATTGTTAACTTAGTAACATGGTTGTTAAGTCTTTCCCGTTGACTTTTTCTTGTCAAAGGCTCTCAAAAGGGGATCACATGACAGTTGGCAAGCGTCCGAATTTTGACCCTGTGACCATAGGATGCTGCATAAAAATCGGTCATGAGTCCCTGTTTTCAGTACCGTTGTAACGATGAATCATCGTAAATTGAGGAATACCTGTTATTGGAATCACCGAACAAACAATGTATTATTCCCAACATCCTTGTTCCGGATTTTTCAAGCAGATGCCGTCTATGGCCTCATTTAAATAAGATCGTAAAATTTTCATACCTGGCCTGTTTTTTTTTGATCAGCGTTAAGATAACCGTAACTCCTTTTGATGTTGGATTTTAAGAACAGGAGGAGCTCACTTTCATCTGGGACTGTTATGTAAATGTTTATTTGCTGTGGGAAAAAAGTGCCTTTGAATTCTTTTGCAAAACCTGCCCTCCCGCATTTCACAGAGGCCCTTGTGCTGTCGAAGGAAAGCTTTTGAAAGTATTGAAAGAAAGAAAAAAGAACCATTTGACTTTGTAGAATTTGAAATCTGAAATGGTTTGGGGGTCTCCTGCTTGAGCAAGGGGCTGGACTAGAAGACCTCCAGGGTCCCTTCCAACTCTATTCTGATTGATTGATCACTGGAGGTTTTGACGACGAGGCTGGACAGCCACCCACCCTTTCCCCCCCCCAAATAAGACCTCCCTGGATAATAAGCCCAATCGGGCTTTTGAGTGCATGCGCTAAAATAAACCCTCCCCTGAAAATAAGCCCTCCCCAAAAATATTGCAATGCAGCAGCAGCCATGCGGTGACCACACTCACCGCCTCCTGCACCTCAAAAATAATAAGATATCCCAAAAAATAAGGCCAAGCGCTCATTTTAGGGGTCAAAAGAACTTGACCCTGTCTTATTTTCAGGGAAATACAGTATTTGAAATGTTACAAGGTCTCCAGCTTGAGCAAGGGTTGGACTAGAAGACCTCCAAGGTCCCTTCCAGTTCTATTCTGATTGATTGATTGGAATGGTACGGGGTCTCCTACTTGAGCAGGGGTTGGACTAGAAGACCTCCAAAGTCCCTTCTAGCTCTATTCTGATTGATTGTTTAATTGATTGATCCGCTTTCTGTCTTGTGTCTATATTCGTGCCAGGGCTCAAGCCTGAATGATTAACAATTATTTCCCAAAACAATCTCAAAATTATGCTTTTTTCTCCGAGTTCCTCCTCCTCTCTGTGCTGCTGTTCCGCCACCCACTTTTTCAAGAGAAATGTGACATTTTGACATTTAATTTGGAAAGCCTCCTTAGAAACTTCCTCCTTAGAAACTGCCTCAAACTGTCTCATTAGAGAAGGATCCGATTCTCTACAGTTATACAATTGCTTTTCTAGAATTGGTAAAAATAGGATGTATATTTTTGGTTTTCTAGCCCAGGGCCATGGAGCCAAAGGAGACAATATTTACACATTCCAGATTGAGTTCCTGGAACCAGTAAATCCTCAGGTAAGAGTTCAGTACTTGTTGTCTAATAAAAACAAATATCAGTATTTGAAAAGGTGCCCATGATTTTATTTTGGGATTGTCAGAGCACAGTTAAATAAATTCAGTTACTTTTCAATTGTACAGGTAGTCCTCACAACTTCTGTTGCTGACCGAGACAATATGTTAAAGTGAATTTTGCTCCATTTTACAACCTATCTTAATAAGGTTTTACAACCTTTCAATTGATAAGTGAATCACTGCATTTCTTAAGTTAGTCACCCGGTCGTTAAGTGAATCTGGCTTCCCCATTGACTTTGCTGGTCAAAAGGGCGCAAAAAGGGATCATATCAGTGGTGGGTTCCGGATCCTGTTGCAACCAGTATGGGTAGTGCAGGGTATTGCAACCGTCATAAATATGAGTCAGTTGTCAAGTATCTGAATGCAAATCATATGGCCATGGGGATGCTACAGTGGTGCTAAGGTTGGGAAATGGTCATAAATCACTTTTTTCAGTGACTTTGTAACTTCCAGGGTCACTTATTGAGCTGTTGTAACTCGAGGACTTCCGGCATGTCACTTGATTTCTATAGACCTATAAATGCATCTCTCCGGCTCAACTCACAAGGTCAAGTTCACACATCAAGAGTGGTTTTTTTGGAGATCCCCAAAAGCATGAAAGCAGAAAACGCTAAGCCAGCCTTTTGCCCCTTGTCCTACATAAATACACCTTGTGTTAATGCTAAGCAGGCTGAATGAATGAAGTCGATTGGTTTTTAACTCGCCAAATTAAACAATAGCAGGAGGACAATTACGTATTAGCACAGAGTGTGCCCAGAACGAACTTCAACCTCTTTGATCTGATACAGCGTGCAAAGTATCAGCCAGTTCATTGTTACTCAACCTGAGCAACGTTAAGATGTGTGGACTTCAACTCCCAGAATGTCTTAGCCAGCCTGCATTCTGGGAGTTGAAGTCCACCCATCTTAAATGTTGCCGAAGTTAATAAACACTAAGTTATTTAATACAAGCAAATCATTTAAAAAGCAGCAATAACTAAATTCAGTAATGCATAGCACCGTTCCTGATGGACTTGTAGGAAGGTAACATTTTGCATCTGCCTTTTTGGGAAAAAAATATATTTCTGCGTATTTCAGGGTCTCCAACCTTGGCCACTTGAAGACTTGTGAACTTCCAACTCTTAGAATTCTTCAGCCAGCATGTGTTTGTGGCCCACCAGCAGAGCTGGCAGCAGATTCAGACAGTGAGGAGGTTGGAGAGGAACATGGGCCAGTCCTGGAGTCTGGGGAAGGCTCTGATGAGGGCTCTGTGTCAGAGGCAGAGAGGAGGCCAGGGTCGTCTGGCAGTTATCAGCTGTCTTCAGAGTCAGACATCAGTGAGGCAGACGAAGAGCTGGAGCTTGTTCCCAATGTGTGCATGACGAAGGGAACAGCTAAAGAACAGGGGTTGATTTGGAAGTAAGGCCACAGGTGGATGATGAATGGCCCCTCCCAGAGGGAATAAAAGAGGAGTGAAAGGGGAGTGGAGTTTGCAGGAGACAATAAGTTCATTCCTACATTCTTGCCAAGTATTGCAACATCTGAAAGATATTGGCCTGGCCACTCTCCAAGCCTGATAAAGGTTGGTAATTAACTATCCTGAAAGATGGTGGGAGAGGAAAGACTTTGCTGGAGAGGAATTCACTGTCAATTAAATAAAAGGGGTTTATTGGGACGAGAACTCGGCTTTGTGCTGCTGGGGAAGCCTAGGTCAGAACAGCATGACTGGCTGAGGAATTCTGGGAGTTGAAGTCCACCCATCTTAAAGAGGCCAAGGTTGGAAACCCCTGTGTAATAGAACGTTGCAGCAAGAGTCTTTATCAAACATCACATCTCCTCTGCAAAGCCCAACTGGTTTTTCCAGGGATCTTATGCCTGTAGAACTGGATCTAGGTTTTATTTCAGAAGCTTTGGTTCTTTGCGGACAAGCCAGGTGGACACATAACAACCACAATTGCATTGGAAGGCGTGGAGATCCAGCCGCCCTGCAGATAGAATTGGCTTCCCTGAATTGCTCAATCATATTTGCACCCAGACTAGAAATTCTGGTCATTCCAGCCTCTCGTGAATGTGGCTTATGAAGTTTGCCCACTGAGTAAATCCATTTCAGACCCAGCAAATTGTAGGCAGGATTGTGTGGTCAGCAATAAGGGCAGGAGGCTCATAGAGTACATGGCGAGATTATTAGGTGTGCAGAGGTGGAAAGATTTGGCACCACCCACTACGCAGAGTGAAGTTGGCAGGTTTTGCTGCAATGAATAAATGGGCTTTTTATTAGGAAAAAAGGCAGTATCTACAGTTATTGGTGACTGGAAACTCCTTAAAGACCTTTTGCATGAAAATGTCAAAAAAATAATAATTATGATTTATGGTTTTGAGGATCAGATAGGATGCAGAAAGAAGAGTAAGTTAATGGAGAGAGAGAGATTAAAAGATATTTGAATTTATTATAGCTGTGAAGACTATTGGAAGCCACTTTGCTGTATCTTTTTCCCCCCTGTTTTTCTTCAACATTTTCTTCCATTTCTTGCTTTTTCTGTGATTTCTTTTTCTTTTTTCTTCCTTTATATTACTTTGTACAGATAGTCCTCAACTTATGACTCCAAATGAGCCAACAATTTCTGTTGTGAGATTATTCTATTCTACTCTACTCTACATTTCTATTTCTTCTATTTTTCTATCTCTATTTCTATTTTTCTAACTGTCTGGAGTGAAATTTAAGAATCCTGGGAAATACGGGCCAATGATTGGCTCAATTAGAAATGAACACAAGGCAAACCCAATTGTAATAAATAAAATTTACAAAATCAGGAAAAAGCCTGATCAGGCACACTTTTGGTAATTGTACCACCTTTAAATTCAACTGACCAGTCACCAAAACAGCGACTTGTTGGTGTGTGTGTGTGTGTACACAACCCATCCGACACAGAATAACCTTGCTTCTGGAGAAGCTGTTTCTTTTCCTGACCTCAGTCTCATGAGGAACTAACTTGTTCCTGGGTAAAACCAGAATGCTTTATAGATCTTGATTTGAAAGTTATTTCTGGATCATGCAGCAGCCTTCCAGAGCTGGTGTCTTCCCAGGGTCCATGATGGCATGTGTGCCATCGCCAGCTGCTCTTCCAGGTTCCATTGCGCACATGTGCACCAGCCAGCTGCTCTTTTTCATGTTCCGGCATAAGCATGTGCGCGGCCAGCTGGTCTTTTTGTGAAGACTAGCTG
Organism: Thamnophis sirtalis; assembly: GCF_051295495.1. Taxonomy (NCBI): domain Eukaryota; kingdom Metazoa; phylum Chordata; class Lepidosauria; order Squamata; family Natricidae; genus Thamnophis; species Thamnophis sirtalis. Next base: position 20,620,408 of record NW_028261382.1, read on the forward strand.
GCCATCTTCCATGCACATGCCAGAACCCAACAGAGAGCAACTGGCCAGTGCACATGTACATCGGACCAGTTGTATGGCACACATGCGCACAACGGAACCCGGAAGAGCAGCTGGTGATGGTGTACGTTCCCACAGAGAGGACTGTGTGCCGTAGTTTTGCCATCACAGTTCTAGAGAGTTCCTTGCAATCAATAATATATCAGTTTCATGCTGGAGGCTAAAACATACAATGAACAGTTGCAGGAACTGGGCCTGGCTAGTCTAGGGAAGAGAAGGACCAGGGGAGACAGGATAGCAGTGTTCAAATATTTGAGGGGCTGCCAAAGAGAGGAGAGAGTCAAACTATTTTTCAAAGCACCTGAAGGCCAGAGAAGGAATAAATGGATCGAAACTGACCAAGGAGAGATTCAACCTGGAAATAAGGAGAAATTTTCTGACAGTGAGAACAATCAACCAATGGAACAGAAGTTGCCTTCAGAAGTTGTGGGAACTTCATCACTGGAGGCTTTCGAGAAGAGATTGGACTGCCATCTGTCAAATATGGTGTAGGGTCTCCTGCTTGGGGGTTGGACTAGATGACCTACAAGGTCCCTTCCAAGTCTGTTAATCTAAATCTATTTAAGATGATCAAAAGGCCTGGAGATTAAAACATACGAACAATTTCAGGAACTGGGCATGACTAGTGTAGGGAAGAGAAGGACCAGGGGAGGCAGGAGAGCAGTCTTCCAATATTTGAGGGGCTGCCACAGAGAGGAGGGAGTGAAGCTATTCTCCAAAGCACCCGAAGGCCAGGTAAGAAATAATGGATAGAAACTGAACAAGAAGAGATTCAACCTGGAAATAAGGAGGAATATTCTGACAGAACAATAAAGGGTAGATATTAATGCCTATTTTTTTTTTCTATCATGCATTCTCACCGAAGCCCCTTTTCCTTAAACGAGGGTTTGTTTTCTCCCCCCTCCTCCTCTTTCAGCCGGTGTGCAAAGTGACCCAGAGGCAGCTGAATATCACGGTGAAGAAGAAGGAGAGCCACTGGTGGGAGAGACTGACCAAGCAGGAGAAACGGCCGCTGTTCCTCGCTCCAGATTTTGACCGATGGCTGGACGAATCGGATGCCGAGTTGGAACTGAAGGCCAAGGTGAGGGCAGGTGGCTGACATGGCTGTATTGGTAAGAACGTTGGGAAGAGAGGACTCCTCTGGTGGACATTAAGCAAAGAGTTTTTCAGCCCAGAGCCCACCTGTTGGGTCTGTCCAAACCAGGGTGAAATCTATCAGTTCGGGCTGGTTCGCCCAAACCAGTAGTAAAAAATACTAAAAAAAAGTAAAAAAATATCCAAAACCTTCGATTGCACGTTGCACAGCCAAAAATGGGTGGGTGGGGGTGGGGGTCCATTTTTGCTCCAAGCAGGCTTCCCTGAGGCCTACTAGACCAAAAACGGGGAGTGCTGAGAAAGAAAGAAGGAAATAGAGAGAGACAGAGAGAGAAAGAAGGGAGAAGGAAAGAGAAAGGGAGGGAGAGAAAAAGGAGAGGAAGGGAAGACTACAATCCTGGCACTAGACGCAGCTTCAGAGAATAATTCAGGGCTGAAAGGGACCTGGAGGTCATCTAGTCCAACCCTGCTCCAGCAAGACATTGTTAAAGTGAATTTCTGTCTTTTGATCCCCCAGTCACATGACTACATAGTCACATGACCACCACCAAGCCACGCCCACAGAACTGGTAGTAAAAAAAATTAGATTTCACCACTGGTCTAAACCCTCCCATCACGTGCTGTAATAAGCATTCTGCAGGTAGTCCTTCACTTACGACCATAATGGAGCATGTCTGTACAGCCGTAAGTCATGATGCTAATAAATGCGGAGTTCTGGGAATTGAAGTCCACGGATCTTAAAAACCGCCATAGTTGGGGAACCCTGTCCTTAAGTGGGGCCCTCTGCCCAGGTATACAAAAAATGCTTTGGATTATGTCTCTTAAGTCTTGCAATTGAAAACCAGTGCAACCATCAGATATAACATGATGAATTTGCCCCCAGGTAACTCTTAGCTGGCATCTGCATTAGATTAAAAAGTAGAATGAAAAAAAAGAAAGAAACCCAACTCTTTCAGAATTAACCCATCTTGTGCAATGCCTGTGGTTCTTGTGTAAGCTCTGGTAAAATTTCACAATTCTGAAATTTCTGGACAAGTTAGTACTCAGTTGAGATGATGCCAAATCACCAAAATCTTGCAAGATTGTTTTTGCTTTTTTGTTTTTAAATGTTTGGCTGACATCCAGGGGAGCTCAGGGCTTGGAAAAACGTTTGTCAACTCTTGTTATCACCTTGTACTTCAATCTTTGGCATTTGGAGAAGTAAATGGGCCTCTCAGCCTCAACCCTGGGACATTTGCCAGTTTCCACTTTATATTGAGCAAAAGTGATCTCTCTCTCTCTCTCTCTCTCTCTCTCTCTCTCTCTCGCTCTCTCTTAGCAGTAGACTTATATACCGCTTCATAGGCCTTTCAGGCCTCTCTAAGCGGTTTACAGAGAGTCAGCATATTGCCCCCAACAATCTGGGTCCTCATTTTACCCACCTCGGAAGGATGGAAGGCTGAGTCAACCCTGAGCCGGTGAGATTTGAACCGCTGACCTGCTGATCTAGCAGTAGCCTGCAGTGCTGCATTTAACCACTGCGCCACCTTGGCTCTCTACAGAAGGACAGATCGTCCTCGGGCTACAACCACAATTAAGGCCCACATTTCTGCTGCTAAGTGAAACATTCAGCTGAGTTTTGCCTCCTTTTATGACCTTCCTTGCCACAATTGTTAAGTGGTCACTGCAGTTGTTCAATTAGTAACACGGTTGTTAAATGAATCTGGCTTCCCCATTGACTTGGCAGAAGGTCACAAAAGGGGATCAGATGACCTCTTGACACGGTCACTATCATAAATACCGTATTTTTCAGAGTATAAGACGCGCCTTTTTCCCCTCTAAAAGAGCGTGGAAATGTTGATGCATCTTATACATCGAATACAACTATTTTTGGCCTCCCGAAGCCTGCAAAGTGCTCCTGGGGGCGTTTTTGCCTTCCCCCACCCCCCAGAAGCACTCTGCAGGCTTCAGCAAGGCTGGGGGAAGGGAGAAATGCCTCCATTTTGGCAAAAAACCTGGAGTGCTCCTGGGGGCCGGGAAGGGCAAAAACCATTTTTTCCTGACTTACCTCTTTGAAACCTTGGTGCATCTTATAGTCCGAAAAATACGGTAGATGTCTGAATTTTGATCACATGACCAAGGAGAGGCTGCAATGGTGGTTAGTGTGAAAGTGGTCACAAATTCCCTTTTTTGAATGCTGTTGGAACCTTCAATGGTCACTAAACAAACAAAGGATTCTTCCACGTGGCTTAAATCAACGGTCTCCAACTTTTACAGCTTTGTGTGGACCGGTGGGGAGCGTGACGGGGGGGGGAAAGAGGATGGTTCCACATGAGGGGTGAGCAGTTACACACAGCTCCATTTGCACCCACTACTC